>NC_084523.1:1215601-1543101 GCF_024500385.1 Phyllopteryx taeniolatus
TTTAATATATGAAATCCTTTTTTTAGAAAAAAAAAAAAAAAAGCCACTGCTGCTTGCGCATGAAACTGGCACGTTAACACTAAATTTTCTGGCAAATCAGCCAGCCCTAATCAATGTAGCGCTTAATTTTCGCTTGAAAGTCTTGTGACTACACACCCCATGAGTTGATAGATTTTTTTTCTTTACTCGCAAAGGGCATTATCAGGTGATCCTTCGCTCTTGGATGAGCCAAAAGGTCAAGGAACTTGCTAGAAAGTTCACCACAGGTAAGAAACGCCCACCTCCTGCACTGCACTGCAATCTTTGTCACACTGGTCACAATGCAGTCAGAAATACCCAATGAGGTTTTGACATACGATGATTTACCATGGAAAAAAAGAATGCTTTGTTGTCTTTCAGTAGGACATTTATCTTACACAATTATTGAACACATAGAATACCAGCGTTAAGTTGTGACTAGCCTGGAAACGATAAGACATAACAGGCGACAGCTGGATGGCAATGCTGAAAACAAAAATGTTTATTATATTCTACAAGTCAAGACAGACAGAAACATAAAAGGCAAGAATTTGAGCAGTGGAGAAATTGTGTACTAACTGCATCCCCTCCAGTCCCAAAACCCTGGTACTATGCATATCCATACATAAAGCTCAGGAAATAAAACAATGTAGTTTTGTGAAGCATTGCAAATGATGATGATTCGCTTCCATAATGCCGCATTGTCACATTTTCTCCGCCAGGTTCTCATCAGGTTCCATATTCAGAGGAACGTGACTGTCGTCGCCAAGTCAGTGACTCCCCATCGGATCTGGGAGAATTTTCAGGTATTCAAAACTTGTTCAAGAGATACTTAAAATGGATTGTTACAGGTTATTTCTGGTAACGCTCATATTTAGTGTAGTTTCTGAAAAAGTTAATTCTATTGATCTGGGTAAGTCAAAGGTCGTCAGGTTGCCATCTTCAACCATTCAGGGATCGAAGAAAGAACACAGAGTTTTAACTGACATCTGATAGAAGCTCATCAATATATCTGTTGTCGTAGCAGTTGATGTCGTCTTTCTCGTCGGCCGTTTAGTAGCGGCAACCAATCGCGGGGCACATAGAAACAAACAACCATTCGCACCTACGGGTACATTTTTAACAAGATGAATATTATTGCCAATACTAACATTTATTTTTACCATGTGAATAAATGTGTACAATATTTATCAAAAGCAAATTGTAAATAAATTGCTGGCAGGTAATTCCTGGCGCGGAGAATTCTGTGGACCGCCGCATGAAGCAGATAACAGGTATACTCGTACAACAGTTAGTGCGTCGAATCCAAATCATGATAAACTGTGATCACAAGAAGGGCGAGAGCTCCAAATCTTTAGAGAGGCCTCGATAGCTGGTTGCCTTCAAAGAGTAAATCCAACATGTCGCTCTGTTTGAGCCGTTTACTTTTATCCCCACCCCTGGCAACATCCCTATTGCTTTGTTGAGTCCCTCCCATGTTCCAACCTAAATTAACTTTTGTCCCAGAATATGTAAACAAAATTCGGCATTCAGTATCTGGGTACATGCTAGGTAGTTTGCCTGGTTTTAATAAACTTGGCAAGGAAAATAAGCTTGTCTCCAACATGAGGCTTTAGGCATGCCGCCTTATTAAATGTTGCAACGTCACCCATACACTGAATATCCTCTGTGTGGGCACTTAGGGATAAAGAAGCCTATATTGATTGACCTTGGGAAGTTTATATCATGTTGCTATCAAGTCTGGTGAACTTCCAGACACTCTTATTTTAAAGTCACACCACTGGAAGCAGTCATATAAAAACCGATGGATTATGACTTGATGGGAAGAAACCCAGACTGTGTGACGCATTAGGTCAATTTAGCTTGTTGAGACGTACAAATACCTCGGTAACTGGCTGGATACAAATCTAGATTTTAAATATCACATTAAATGCATTAGTCAAGAAACTTATGTTTCTTTTCTCGCTATAAAATAATCCGAATCAGAATCGCCTTTATTTACCAAGTATGTCAGGAATTTGCCTCCTTGATTGTCAAGGAATCATGCTTTCCCACAAACAGCTGGTTATGGCCCTATTTCTGTCACAATTACATTATGGGAGAAACATTTGCTTGTTCCACTGCCCTAACTAAACACAAAGCACTCTACGATGCAGCTGAGATTTATTAAAAGCTCTGCATAAAGGACACATCAGTACTTGTGACTCCTTCGATGGTTTGTCCTCACTTGCTACACACAGGCATTCTTTTATATCTAAAGCTGTTCTTGATATCCTTCCATGTTATATATGTCCCAAGTTCGTGATGATTCAAAATTCCACGAATCTCAGCTAAAGAGGTTATCGGACTTTGCCCCTAGAATGACCTTCAGTCGACTCAAGCTGACCTTGTTGGTCTCTTTGTACTGTATACTTTTATGTATACATTGTATTGTTGTTGTTATGACATGTATGCTCCACCTTCTTGGCCAGATCACCATTGAAAAAGAGACCTCTGTCGCAATAGGTTCTTATTTTCCGGTTAAATAAAAGCTTTGATGGATTGATTCATGCGGTTGTCCACAGAATTCTCGTAGCCAGGAATTGTATGTGCCGCTATCGTATTCATTATTTCTGACAAATATTGTGCACATTTACTCTCATAGTAAAAATTAAATGTTGGTATTGGCAATAACATTCCTCGTTTAAAATCAAACCAATTTTGCATGTGTCAAAATGTTTTGAGCTCTATAAATAATAAAGCCCTTTTATATTTACAGCATCCAACAAGGTGTGGGGAGTTTCCCTGTTTTTGTTTTAAATTCCAAAGTAACTTATCGTAATATGCAAATCGATTAACAGTATGAGGTGTCAGAGAACATGGGAGGCACGCCTTAAGTGTAAAACAATGAGGGGGGGGGGTTGCTTTGACATTTCCCTCAGAATCCCATCAAATAATTCATGGAGCTGATGGCGACAGTTTTAGAATGGGAGCTGAACTGAACTTTTGAACAAGAGCAGCAAGGGAAAAAGATAGCTATCTCAAAATAACACAAGTAGCCAAAAAAATGTAGTTCTTGTTTAGTCAAAGACGTTTTAACAGCAATTTTCACTTTTCCCTCCTCTAGGTGTTTGATTTTGCACTTAAGGAAGATGACAAGAACCTCCTGCTCAGTTTGAACAAGAATTTTAGGTTTCCCATTTTACGGTAAGTGGAGAGGACGACATAATCAGATCGTGTTAACTGTTGCTATTGTTTTCCTGAGAGGGCGTCGAAACACAAAGACTATCCAATCAACGAATATTAACTCAGGAGACCATAACATGTTTCTGCTCGTTTTTTTTTTTCTCTCCCCCACAACCCTTTTCACTGCGAAAAGTAACTCCGTATTGAGAACCAAGATGGGGAAAAAAAACTAAGGCACATTTACTTCATTTCACATGCCACATAATAAAATACGACAAAAGCCTGTACATACTACAACTATTTTATTGTAATATACCCCGCAGTGAAAATTGTTGGAAGGCATAGAAATGTTCTCCCCGTGGCCTTTAGTGACCCCTAGTGCCCATTAAGAGCACCAAGGACAGCAAATCCTGGGTGCCCTTCAGGCACTGTGTCATGCGGCTTTGGCACACACACGCAAACAAATGAGGCAACGCAATCACAAGCAGCACATATGACTCGGAAATAAGAGGAAGTGCTTGGATCACGGAAGGAGAAACTGGACAGTGCAACATATTCATGCATTGTAAACCTTGTTGCCAACATTAAGATGCTACTACGATTGAGTAAATATGTCCCAAATCAGGGTTGCACGGACTTGAGGGTCAGAAGGCAGTTTTTCCTCTAACAAGGACAGTAACAAACCACAAGTGCTCAAAAGAAAAGAAAGCAGCCCGTCTTTTAGCAAACTGCAGCACACACTCTTGCAGATTTTCCGCATCAGAATTCAGCATGGAAAGGGTAGTCCTTGTGCTTCACGCTCCTGGAGGGCAAAGGTAAATAAAACCATGTATGAAAAACATGCTGTACCACAAAGAAAGCCTTAACATACTGTCATTTCTATACACTTACGATTTAATCGGACAGACTCTCCAATTACGATTGAATCCCAATATGGTCTTCATATCCTCGTCGCTTACTTGAAAGTCAAACACCTGCAAACATTTAAATCAACAAAACGTAAACGACAAGAGGGCATTATGCAAATATCGGAACCGTTTCTTG
This sequence comes from Phyllopteryx taeniolatus, assembly GCF_024500385.1. Classification (NCBI taxonomy): domain Eukaryota; kingdom Metazoa; phylum Chordata; class Actinopteri; order Syngnathiformes; family Syngnathidae; genus Phyllopteryx; species Phyllopteryx taeniolatus. The sequence goes on from NC_084523.1 coordinate 1,219,829, forward strand.
CTCCCTACCTTGAAATTCTCCTGGATGCGGTGAGGGGTGACCGATTTTGGAATCACAACCAGATTTCTCTGGATTTGGAAGCGGATCAGGACCTGATTTGACATCCAGAGTTAACACCCACTTTTCCCCAATCAAAACAGACTTAACTTTCATTACTGCTGTACCTGAGCAGAAGTTTTTTTGTACTTCTCTGCTATGGCTGTGATATCAGGATGCTCCAAAAGTGAAGGGTCATCTGATGTAGCCCTGCAACGCAGCCAGCGGACTTTGTCACACACTACTTTGAAATCGGTGTAAACTCTCGTTTATCGTGGGGGTTACGTTCCAGAAACCCCCAGCAATAAATGAAACCCGTGAAGAAGCGGCGGACATGATGTGAACAGGCGATTTTTCTCCCTCAATCAATCCACACACTGACGGTCCTGGCAATGTAGTCAGCTAAAGACATTATGGGAACCCAGCATCCAGCGCGGTGATGCTTTTAACTATAGTACCGTAATTGTAGAAAAATCAAGCTAAACGTTGCTCTTTACTAGTATTTGTTCCTATTGAAATTGTTATGAGTGTGTGCAGATAACTATTAACCGTTTTTTGTCAATGTCTTTCTGTCTCCAAAAGTGTTCTCTGCCTGTTGTCGTACTAGAGCGGCTCCGACTACCGGAGACAAATTCCTTGTGTGTTTTTTGGACATACTTGGCAAATAAAGATGATTCTGATTAGCTAATAGTCGGGCTAAGGTTGGTATTTGTAAGTTTATTTAATAAAACTCTTAACTGTGGCTTTCCGGGCAGGTTCTTCGTATCCTCTGCAAGGTTTCATTTGCTGCTAAGAACAAGAGGCCTGTTGAACTAATGTGAGTCACTGATAGCAGATTAAAATCATATAGCCAATAAAGATGTGCAGGTGAGTAACTGCACTAACACTGACCTATAAAACAAAAATCTAATAAGTGAACCGCAATATAGCTTGGGATTATTGCAGACAATCTACCCTCAAAGACAAGTAAACTTACCAGGGTCTGTCAGGGGAGCCAAGGGGGCTGTAGGCTGTCACGGAGATACCCTTCGAGTGGCAGTAGTCGATCAGCTTTTCCTGACACAGGAACGGGTGGGACTCCACCTTCAGGCATAAATATACAACTAATGTCACCGTTCATCAAGCGGTACGAGTGACGGATCAGCACTGCTTTGTGGCTCCCTTAAACGTTAAAACGTGAGTTGAGATGAATCTAATGAATCTTTATATTTCTTTTTGGAATAAACCTAACATAAAATGGTGAATGTTTGAGCTTTCCACTGTTCTTGATCTCATTGTCTGCTAGTTTTTGTACATTTACAGGCCATAGGGGAAAATGGCAGCCCAATCTAATATGTGGCAAGATTAAACCAAGACAAAGGGTAAACAACATCCTAAATTTATTAGCCTAGCCTAAGGGATGAACTGCATCAAACTCAGGGGAATTAGAAAATCTTTTATTTATTATTCTTGAGAGAGGAGCACACATAAGACTATTTCAGACAATTACCCCTCAACTCTTTTTAAAAATGTTCTTCTCCTTTTGGATGATGGCATATTTATAGAAAAGAAACATCAATAAATATGCTTTTTATATTGTGTGTGTACCTGGTTATTGGCAGGCTTGTATTTGAGGCCTGGCTTGTTGAGGAGACGCTCAATCTGATCCCGGTTGAAATTGGAAATGCCGATGGCTTTGACTAGACCAGCATCAACCAGCTCTTCCATCCCCTGAAACACAAAACATTAACATTTTTATTTTTTCCCTAAATGATTCCCTTCTATTTGTATACTTTGAGGAGCTCCACAGGGTTGTATACCAGTGCTCCGCTTTTCTTAATTAACAAACTTGCATAGGGTGAATGAAATTCAATCATTCACTGGATCATCATATCCATCCAAATAAGAATTTAATTACTTTTTAAAAATGATTTTGGCAGACTCCTAACTCACCTCCCATGTCTGCAGGAAGTCAGAGTTATCAGGAATTATTTGGCCGTTGGCATCCGAAGGAAACAAGTCGCTGCCAGCCTGTATAAATACAAAAGAAATAAATAATAAATGTAAAAAAGAAAATCCAGAACAATATACAGTAAGTTACATCTTTCAGCATTTACCTTGAATCCCATTGGCCAGTGCACGAGATAGAGGTCAAGGTAGGCCAGTTTGAGATCGCTCAGGGTCTTCTCACAAGCTTGTCTAACCATGGCCTTGTCATGGAAAGTGCACCACAGCTAAGGTACAAAAGATGTGGTAAAGGAACATTATGAATCATCCTTAACAGGCACTGGGCTTATTTCATCACAACACCATCTGCACCTTTATTTGTATTCGAACCAACATTTAATGGCTTCTTCGCTGACTCCTGCTACCACCCTAAATGTGCCCCCTCGTGGCCAGCAGGTGTGCATTTTGACCAGAATTTTACACAATAACTCCTTACCTTACTAACAATGAAAAGGTCCTCCCGCTTGACCACTCCGTCCTTGATCATGGCCTGGATTCCCTCGCCAACCTCCACCTCATTCTGGTAGATGAAAGCCCCGTCGATGTGCCTGTACCCCGCTGATATGGCTGCCTTCACGGCCTCAGTCACTTTTCCAGGGGGAGACTAGGAAAAAAACGTGATTGAGCGTTTCTGTTTCACATGAAGTGCAAAAACATTTTCGCAAATATTTTACAACATACATTTTATATCCACAACGAAACACCATGTACTGTCAGTCCAAAAAGGGGCAGGAAGAAATAAAACTCATTTAAATCATAACTCTTAACCATTAACTACAATAATCCATCCTAAAGTATAAACCAAAATACATACAGTAAACGGCTGTTATTCACAAGGGATAGGAACCAAGCCCTGCCACAAATAGTGAAAAAACAAGTAATAGACGCCCGCCCAATTTTCTTTTTGTAAATAATTGCCTGTATACTATTAGTTTCAACTGTATATATATCACAAACTATGATCCCAAACACTTGACCCATTTTACAACATTATCCTTAATGGCTTACAGATTATTTGATTTGGTACTAAATCCACCAGAAGTGCGCATGTAAATGCGGCGAAGACTCCTCCACGTAACTTCCGTTAACAACCCCAGGCTAAACTTAGCTTCTCCTCGACAAAGACTTCACTTCATCATACTTCCTTGACATGATTTTGGATAATTGCAATTTTTTTCCTCAATTTTGTGATTGTGATGTAATATGCAATTCTTTTTTTCCACGGTCCTCATGTATTTTTCAACAAACAAGCAATAAATTAATCTGTATTACAATAAACAATTAGATTTCTTATACATGAATTGTTCTCTCTTGTAGATTAGTCTCACTCCAAAACAAAGACAAATGAAGGATGACTTAATATGAAAGACATTTATCTACTTCAATTACAGTTGTAAACTTACTACATACTTGCAGTCTTTTTTTTTTTTTTTTTTTTAAACCGCGAGGCGAAGAACGTCAAACGTGTAAAACGTGTATTCGCCTCAAGGCCTCAAGAGAAAAAGTCACCAGATTACGCGCCGCAATGTGGGGCAGATTTTAACCTCTCGCTCCCTGACCAGTTAAATAGCAGCCGTTGCAGTTTGAAAACCGTGATTAATTGCAAATGCAATTAATTAACAGTCCAGCCATACTTGTCCACCAATTACTACTTTCCTATTAGCAAGAGCTATGGCATCTTAAGAGTGTTACTGAAAGAGCAGAAAACGTTTGTCAGCTATGAGCAGACGAGAGGTTCCACAGAGAAAAAAATGGGAAAAGGGGTTCACTTTATATGCACAATCTTCACATATACACACACAGGTAAATCTCAATATATCAGAATATGGCAGAAAAGTCCATTCATTTCAGTACTCACACATTATATAGATTAAACACTTGGGGAAAATACTTTTCAGAGGGCAAAAATCATAATTTATACATTCAAAATCATTTACATTGTTTCTTGATCGTTTGATATGTATAAATATTCTAATTTCTAGAGATGGCAAATGTATGGTCTTCGTTTGCTGTAAACTCTAATTATCAACATTATGCTGCATGTACATACAAAATAAATACAAAATGTGTGTAGTGCATCTCCGAGTTCCACTTTTTGAATTAAACTACCACGTACATACCAACATTAACACCTACGTATACATACACATGAAGTATTTATACATTCGAGCCCCATATAAATTATGAAAAATATTTTTTGCCAGATAGATGACGTTATCTATTTCGCGTATAAAACCTGATTTTAAAGCGTGCATAAATTACACACACACACAAAAAAAGTCAAGAATGTACAGTTACATACATATGTTCATTAATCTGTTGCGTGTTGTAAGCGTCCATATGTACACCTATAAGTGTCGGATGGTGTGAAATTATGATGCATAATGTGGCGAATCTGCTAGTATCAAAACACCGTCACGGACGTTATCTGGGGCCTCCATGCTTGCTAGCATTAGCCACGGTCAAATATAAGCACCAAAAATGATTCATTCACACTCAAGATTATTTCCGAAGCGTTATGGAAACTCCACGACGTCTACATTGGAGTTTATATGGAGCGCCCCTCGTCCCGCTCGTAGTTCGACCCAGAGAAATAAATCAATTAACTTTCTACACAATCGAGAACATTCGAAATGGATCACTCACGTTCCACGTCCCCAGCCCCACGATGGGCATTTGTGCTCCGGTGTTGAGCTTCACGGATGTCGCCATTGCTTCCCGAGGACGAGTGAAGTGATCCCGTCAGTTTGGCTGGTGTTGGGCAACAAGTGGATACGGCCGCGTCTTAAGCATCGTCGATCGATTGGTGATGCCTTGCAAGTTGCCCCGGGCGTGAAACCGAACACTGCAGTGATTCAGCGATTTCACACAGAAAAAAAAACAAAAACACACGCACACAAATATGATTTGGACTGTAGTCATAAATAAACTGAAACAATAATAAATACTCAAATGATGTGATATACTCCAAGATGTCAATGTCTTTCTGTCTCCAAAGTGTTCTGTAAATTGTCTGTTGTCGTACTAGAGGGGCTCCAACTACCGGAGACAAATTGCTTGTGTGTTTTATGGACATACTTGGCAAATAAAGATGATTCTGATTCTGATGCTGTGATATGTCACGCCTGAAACATTCTTTCTGACGTTCTCTCCACGACCACTAGAGGGAGACAGTGCACCAGCCTTGCCTCGGGCACTTTTTTATTGCAACAAATGGTGACAAAATGTCTAACAAATAAAATAAAAACATCCATGCTTAAAATACAGATATCACATCGTTTGACAATGATTGATGGCAGATACAACACGGATTCCACCTACTTTGAGACCTTGTCCAACACAGGGCATTAACAAGATTTTATTTCGACTTGTATTCGGTCCTGTGTGAATGACAACTGGGCCTGTATTTACACTTGGTTGTACAACATATTGTAGGTTGTTCAGACAGGATAGTTCTTAAGCTTGTTAGCTGTTGTGCTCATCGTCAAAGATAGCTGAATTGTTTTTCAAGGAACAGATTTCCTGCCTCCCAGCTGCTACACATCTGATGATTAAAATCATTCAAACAAATTCACGTTGACGGTCTAGAATTATTTCTTTTATTCAGGCGACAGTAATTTGGATGTATAAACATAGCTTGCCATTTCATTCATAATACAAACATCCCAGTTTCTTATTGCAAAAGGGTCCAAAGCTATTGAATGTTTATATCCAAATTATGATTGTCTGAACCAGTGGAGCAAATAATTCTGAGGTTCAAAATATTTAGGTTGACATATTGATTCCATTTGCACAATGAACGCTCTTTGCATTATCACAATGGGCTATGTGAAGTTACATGCTGCTTTCGGTACGAGTGGTAGTTGAATAATCCCTGTAAACAATCTCGGCATTCACATAAATCATTCATGCAGGAGTTTTATTGCACTGTCAAATACCATAAATTAGTTTAAAGTAGACTTTAATGTAGTTTTCAATGATATAAAATGAACTACAGTCCTCCCTCGCCATACTTTTTACGGTCTCACTGTATTATGGATATTTAAATTGTCCATACCTAATTTTACATTGTGGATTTTTCGCTGTATGTTGGGATTTTGTGCCGATAAATTTTCCACACGGACTAATGTAATTGCAAATTGCGTGGCAATAAGCATCAGCCAGGAAGAAAGTGTGTCCCAAAGTTTGGGATCATTTCACACTTAAAACCTAAGAACACAAAGTGCAATGTGTCAACTCCAAAGCAGAACAGGCTGACTGCACGTCAATGGTAAAATAAACATCGTCAGATAATTTAATAGCGCAATTAGCACCGCGAGTTAGAACAAACTGTAATCCCTCCAAAGTAGTGCTGTACGTAAAACGTGCAGCTGCGAGCAGTTGGAACGTACTACATTGCGTCAGTGAGGTCTCAATTAGCAGTATCTATTCTATTGAACAAACCGTTGGTTGTGAACACTCTTCCCAGATGTCAAGCGGCTCCGACTGTGCATAATGTTACAGTGGCTTCCAATAATATTGATTTTTTTTGTAGGAATACAACACTCGTTTTTCGTCAAACCTTGGGCTTACTACGCTACTGCATTTTCATGATTGTGGTACTTGGAGAGCTACAGTACTGGAATGTCGTAAAACGTTTGGGAGCGACCGCTATAGTCACAGTTTTTAATGCAAAGCCAGTCATCATACTACCTACCTCAGAACCGCAAGTGTTCACATACTGCAAGTAAACCACTCATATCCTGTCCTGTCAGTGCAATATTGCAATTTAAATATTTACAGTACGTACTTTAGGGCCAGGAGAAGTGGACACAGCATTCCCAGCATGCCTAGCGGCATGTCTTACATGGGGTAATTACCTGTCACCTGTAATGTTGGACATTTTTTGTGTTTCACCATAATTTTTAGGCTGAGACTCCTGGCTTGTTTTCATTGTGCGGCAAGTGTGGAGTCTTAGAGCAGTACAAGTAACAATGTCCATTGTCGTACATTCTTTTTGTGCTTTTTTTTTTTTGGTACACGAGAACAGTTATAAAGTTATCTATTGTACTACTTGAACTCAGTGCATCCTAGAATTTGGTTGGATCATGCAACTCACTGGGGAGAATCTCCTTCCAAAATGTTTGTGTAGCCTTGGCTGCACTGAAGATTAATAGTGTTTTTGAAAAGAAAACTCAAGGTGAAACAAACAATCTCAAGGTGAAACAGCTCTTCAATTCAAATCAGATAAAACCTCACAGCGCTTTAACTGAGCCATGAGAAGATCAGAGCTGTAGAGAAAAGTGCTATACCTATAGTTGGTCCAAATAACAGAAAAAGGAAAACATTGCAGGAGCCAGCGGTGCTGTGTACCTCACAATGTCTCCTCTGATGTTCTCCCCCGGCTGGACGTCTGCTTCTACGTGCCCCCTTGCGCCTCTGATCTCACTTCAGACGGCCTCCGAACTGTCAAAGTGGCTCCGGAATCAAACGTCGTCACACGCTGCCTGCATCAAAAGACCGAGGCGAAAACTGACACAGTTTTGTGCGGGGCAACCATCTATTAGAATAAAAGGAAGGGGGGGGGGGGGGGGGGGGGGGGGGTGACCACATATTTGAACATGCTGTATGAAACGAAGTGGCTCTCAAGAAGAGTTTGAACAGAAGTCACATCACCTTTCGAACATGATCCTTCATGACACAAACTGTGACTTGACGGACACAAGGGGTCGACAAAACACAATGAAAGATGTGTGGAGGACTTGGACTTCCACAAAGGGGCATTTGTTTTCATCCGATTGGGTTGCGCAACTTCCTGTCTACTGTTTTTTGATATATCACAGTAGATGACATTTTTTGAAGCCGTGAAGAAAATGGATGGATGGATGTTATTCCCCATTAAATATCAGTAAACTTTTACTGACCGCATAATGGAAAAAAATTGAATAACTATTACTATTTATTTAATTTGAAATTTTTATGTCTGTATTTCAAATCTAACATGGGAAATCCCATTGAACATGGTTGTAATCTGTAAAAGGCGAAATATAAACTTCACTTCATGGATTCAAATATAGTATCGTAAATAATAAAAACTACAAAAAATAAAATAAAATACCACTCTGATAGCTTTGATACCACTCTGACAGTTTCAATTACTATCAATCACTTTGTGTTCTCTCTATGCAGGTTTATAATGTTGAAGCTGTATTATTTTTTTATTTTCTTTCTTTCTTTCTTTTTTTTTTTTTTTGAAGCGAGGCGTCCTCTTTCAGGCCCTTCACATCACTTTTGGTCTTGATTGAGCACTCGGCTCTCGCAGACGTCGCCCGGAGGAAAACAACTCGTGGAGTGCTTTTGAATTTGCACGCAGACGCACGGACGCCCGCCTGTTGCTCTTTTTACGCCGGCCGGCCTCGTCCATTTTGCACCTTCATCAACCTTAACCGCTGTCAACAAACATCATCGCGGTCATTATGCAGATTACAGTGCCCTTTTGCGAGAAGATGTCACCAAAAAACACACGTTGAACGGGGCTAATCAGCTATGCACCAAATTTGAAAGTCAAGCCTTCATTTTTAGTCACAACAGTATTAACGTGAGCTAGCATGATGCCACTTGTACGCCTCGTAAGTAGCATCACATTGCAGACAGCAATAATAATACATTATTTTGCACGCACTTGCATTTGGCACACCTGAATGAGACGATGGCTGGAGATTTTTAAACATGCCTTCAAATTGGGAGAGTAGTAGTGGTGGTGTCATCCCTTCAACATAAGGTGGATAGAAAAAAAGTCTACACACCCTAGCTCAAATGCCAGGTTTTCGTGACCAATAAAAAGTGAGACCAAGACAGATCATTTCAAAACCTTTTCCACCATTAATGTGACCTGTACAACTCAACTGACATTATTATTATTATTATTTTTTTTTTTGCTATGGTCTATAGAGATCTTCCACAGCATCAGCGGGATCTCATTGTTAAAGGTATCAGTCAGGAGAAGGGTATAAAAGAATTTCCAAGGCATTACGCTGGAACCATATATATGTATCATCGCCTCATCTTATCATTACATATACAGTAGACCCCCGCAAAGTCACGGTTAGGTACTTGCGGATGCACTTATTTGTGGATTTTTTCCCCAATTTATTTTTCTTTTTTTGAGGGGAGAACCAACCCCGAGTGTTTTGTGTGTTTTGGGTTAAAAACAAAAAAAAGTTTAAATGTTTTTTTTTTTTTTTTTTTTTTAAACGCAATTATAATGGTCGTCAATTCTCCACGGATTTTGGCGGTGCGGCCTGCTTCCTATCCCCCTGCGACTATATACATCACAAAAACCTGGCATTTGAACAGGGGTCATTTTGTAAGTGTGGAAAGTGAAAATGTCACATGACACAGGGGAAGACAAAGAGTTAATTGGGCCAATTTGGACTTTTTCCACTCAGAGGTATACTCACTTTTGTTGCCATCCATTAGACATGAATGGCTTTGTGTTGAGTTATTTTGAGAGGAGAGTACATTTTCACTGTTATAAAATCTGTACATTGTCTACCTTACATTGTAGCAAAAGTGTCATTTCATCAGCGTTGTCCCATGAAATGATATAATAAAATATTTACAAATTTGTGAGGGACGTACTCACTTTTGTGAGCTACTGTATGTCCTCATTAACCCACACAAGCAGAGAGAGAACTCCACACATGAAGATTCGAACCTAGAGTCTCTGCACCGTGCAGCAAATTTGCTAACCACTACATCTCTGTGTCTAAATCTTAATGTGTCCATTTCAGAGCGGTACGGTATTATTATTTTGCTTGTCATTTGCAGTGAGGACATGGCATCATGACTTGCCAGAATGGAAGAGGTTCCGTCTGTGATGTGGGTCACTTGACGCAATCGCTCGTCTTTGCACCCAACTCCAACAGATGCCTGGGGGGGGAAGAGGAAACTCACATTGCTTTAAATCTCCATGCCCTTTCATTGCCCATACTTCTAGGAATCACCAAACATAAACAGTAGGTCATCAAGACAGAGCGGAGGAACCGATAACCCTGCAAAACGACAGGTAACCACCTTTTTTTTCTTCCCCAAATTGGAACGATGCTTATATTACATCGAGTGCCTTATGTATACGAAACCTTTGAAATGTCATGCATACACCCAGCATTACTGCTTCACCTGTAATATTGCAAAGAGGCAACAATTCAATTTGCAACAAATGAAAGCTATAATTCAAAGAATTGTCTTTTGTTCGCCCTGCAAAGCATGGCCGACATTACTTGAAATATAAACAGACAATAGACAAAAAAATATCAGCAAATTCAGTTGTCACTGAAAATCACATGCAATTGTTTGGTTAATGGGATATTTCTCCTACTGGATATGACACATAACCCACGAATATTATATCAATATTAGCAGGCCAGTCGTTTGTGTTTGCGATCCAGGATGACACAGCAGGAAAATCTTCCTTCGCAAAGTTCCTCAAATTGAGTCACCTGATTTTATTGACACTATATGGCGAGTGAACTTCTCCAATGGGGGCATGCGCATTCTATCGGCCGACTGGGGTGGCGAAACATCTGGATGATTCGGCATAATAATTGACCTCAAGTTTCAAATCGAAGCAAAGACAACAACAATAAGAGTGTGCAACAAATTCAGGTGAGGTGCAGCTTAATGTCAGGCAAGAGGAGTATTTCATTGAAGCAGGGATGAAATTTGGAGTTCTTTGCAGGGCGAACGTGTGTGTACACGCTTTCGTATTCGGACGGGGCACGCACACACAGGGTTTTGCAATCGGAGCTGATCACGCATGTCTGAGTCACGGCTTGTTTGCAAAGTCATGCAGGGAAGGAAACGTCAGTACAAACAAATACTTAGCTTCCCTCCTTTTTTTTTTATTTTAATTTTTTTTTTGAAAGGAGGAAATGTGATGGTTGGATATTGCAACATCTAGTGGTCAATTTGGGTATTGCTTCAACTGTTGAACGATTGTCAGTCTGCGCTGATAAAATATGAATTCCTGAACACCGGGAAAGTCGTCTGTCAATAAAACGTATGTAAGCAAACAAAAACAACAACAACAACAAAAATCGAGGGGTGGGGGTGGGGGGGGGGGGGGGGGGGGGGGAGGTCCAATTCTGGATTGGCTTTGACATTGGATAAAATAAAATAAAAAACAGGACAACTCAAGACAAAGAGTAAATGAAACAACTCAGTGCCCAAAAACACATTAAAAATCAATCAGAAACAAAAACTAAAAGGGAATAAAACAACAAAAATTCTTCCTTGCTCAGTTTTGAGGTATTTTATACACTTTACTCTCATTGTTGTGGCTGTAGTTTTCATGCGAAACAACTGATCTCTTAGTACAAACTACAACCACAATAAAATGACAAAACCCCCCCCCCCAAAAAAAAACAAAAACAAAACATTGTTAACGCAGTAACTTGTCAATCCAAACTTTGCATTATCTTTTTAAATGCAAATGTGTTGGCGAGTCATCCGATCGCGCAGGTATACCTAATGAAAAGTAGGGTCATATATATATATATATTTTTATTTTATATTATTATTATATTATTATATATTATTATTATTATTTTTTTTTTTTACAGTATTATAGAAGAGCAGCGGAGTTATGTAAGTTTTATTCATAAGACACAAAAAGAAGACACGCTTCATAGGGCTCCACCCGTGACCTGAACCGCAGAAAATTGCTTCTTCCCATTTTGCCGAATGCGAAACTAAAACTTATATAAAACGTGAAAAGGTTGAATGCTAGAATGTGAAATTTCCCCGTTCTAACGGGAAATCAGAAGGTCATACTGAACTTATGATTTTATAACATGAAATGTATCACAGCCGGCACGTGAGCGACTGGTTAGCACATCTGCCTCACAGTTCTGGGGACCGGGGTTCAAACCCCGGCCCCGCCTGTGTGGAGTTTGCATGTTCGCCCCGTGCGTTGCGTGGGTTTTCTCCGGGCACTCCGGTTTCCTCCCACATCCCCAAAAACATGCGTGGTAGGTTGATTGAAGACTCTAAATTGCCCATAGGTGGGAATGTGAGTGCGAATGCTTGTTTGTTTCTATGGGTCCTGCGATTGGCTGGCGACCGGTTCAGGGTGTACCCCGCCTCCCGCCCGAAGATAGCTGGGATAGGCTCCAGCACTCCTGCGACCCGTGTGAGGATAAGCGGTAGAGAAAATGGATGGATGGAAACGTACCACGTTATAATGTGACATTTAGAACGTTAAAACATGAACTTTATCACATTACTGGACTTTTGTTTTGTTTGTTTTGTGGTGTGGCGGCGATACACTTTTGTAACTCACATTCACACAGCGACATAAGCTGGCACGATTACTACAAACATCAAATATAATTGCGGAAAATGCCATCAGAAGCTACGAGGGTTTAGCTGGCTCGACAGCGTTTGAGACAGGAGTGTATTGACGGAGCGTTCAGGAGCAAAGCGATGCGCGGGAAGAATGTCAACATTGTCTGCTCGGAGGCACCGCTTCAAAGCCGAAGGGCGCTAACCTCCTCTCAGCGGTGGCGTGCACTCTTGACCGACGAAAAGTGAAAGTGAATGCTCATCCACGGTCTGCAGCCTCTTCCCGGCACCGCTCTTTGAAGTTTCCAAAATGGATCTCATTGACGGGCGAAAAGTCGACACGAAAACAAGCTTTTTGTTGTTTTCCCCGTCGACAGAAATTGATTGTATGTGATGGCCCGCAGGCGTCCAGTGTCTGTTTGCTTTGAAAGCAAAGAATAAGAGATTCAACGTGAAGGACGCCAAAGGAACAATAGCGCGGTACCACGCAGTAAATGAAATCTATGAAGTAGCCTCCAATTATGTGCTACATCACTATATACATTTCAAGTTCCAAAAAGGCAACTCAATGTCAATTTGGGAAACTGCACTCTGGAGATGTGCAGGGAATGAGTTTGTCCACTTGAGGTCAGCAACCACACACGCACACGACACAAGCCCATGGCTATTGGTCATGCCCTGCTTGAGTGACATGAATTGCATGCATATTTTTTTGTCCTTAGATTGGTCAGACACCAACCAAGACACACGTAGCTGAATGTTCTGTCGATGGCTTCTATAATTGCCGCGTGAGGAGTCGTATTAAGACGACTCCCCACTGTGCACGACACAACACTGTACAAACCACAACATCATAAATAGTAACATGCAGTGACACAGTCACTGTTAAGATCTGAATGACCCGTTTTGCTTGAAAGGAAAATGATGACACAAATCAACTCGGCCAATTAGCTGATTGATTTGGTGTTATGAACTATTCACCACTGCAATGCACTGACATAGCAGTGATCCCTTTTGCTTTAAACTGTGACTGAAGCCATTTGTTATTCAATTTGCATGCTGTAATATCACTGTAGATGTACAGGCGGGCGGGAGGAAAGGTTACAAGTTGAGATACATTTATATCCACTGGTATTTTCTATAGAAGTAAAAATAGATACACAAATATGTACGGTCTATCTATTGGGCTTTTCTATCATTAGTAGGGTTGGCCAATATTGGAGAAACCCCCCCCCCCCAAAAAAAACAGTGATTGCGATGTTAAAAAAAATACAGGATAACGTGAAAACCAGCAAACATTTCTCTTTTTGCGTCTCTAGAAAAACAAAAGTACACAGTGTCAATTGTATGAAGTCTACCCATATTTAATTGCTCTGTCAGCCAGACATGAAGCTAAACTAATTTATTTTTATGCCCAGTTATATCGTAGTCATTAGCACGTTCCTAACACTATTCATTTGTTTTTCATCTGTTGTTTTAACATATGCATTAGTATTTCTATATTGGAGTGGATTAGTTTAAGCAAAACACGTTGTCGTGTCCACATGAAGTTTATCCCTTCAATAATACGGTGGCCCCCAAATGCAATTAATTGCGACATGCATTCATTCGTCACATTTTGAAGAGAGATACAGTAAATGAAGGTGGAAGTTGTAAATGAATTGTGTCCTCATTGTTATCATACAAAAACAAAACAAAAACAAAAAGTATATACATATTCTACAAATACTGTAGACAAACAATCATTCACACTCACATTCACACCTTCGGACAATTTATAATCATCAATAAACCTCAACACCAGCAACCTGGGCAAGATTGGCCTTAACTATAAGGAAAATGTGCTAACCGCTATTTCACTGTGCCGACACATATACTGTAGAATCTGAATATACAAATATAGATATTTTGGTGATTGCCACGTCAGTCACAACAGCCAAGAAATGTCACCAAAAACTGCCATAATACCACAATGGACTCTGTATTAAATACAAACCAAAACCGCCACTGAAGCCTTTCTTTTTTTTTTTTTTCTTTTTGCTGCTTTGCATGTTTATTGACTGTTAGCCTCTGTTAACCCAAGTGTGGCTTTCATTATGTGTCCGAAAGTGAATTGGTTGACATAAAAAGCGACTATAACAATACTGTATGTGCTTGAGCGGAGTGGAGGTGATGATGAGTGGAGAGTCGCACATCACTGGGGAAAGCTTTTAATGAGGCAGTGTGTGTGTGTGTGTGTGTGTTGTCATCTATGACACATACACTTAACGAAACCCTCAGCAATGATACTTTCTGATAACTGATATTTTCCTGCCTCCACATGGGTGGCTCAGTATTTGAAGAAGAGACGAGTGAGAGCTAAAGCGAGAGAGAGAGAGAGAGAGAGAGAGAGAGAGAGAGGAAAAAAAAGAAAAACGTTGTGATGCAAGTCGCAAAAATACACTTGGTTAAAGATGCATGTAAGCCAGACCTTAAAGTGTATTTTTTCTTCATGTGAATTTCCTTTAAGAAAGTTTTTTTGCAATGATGATGCTAAATTGTTACTTAAAACTAGGGCCGCTGGATGGAAAGTTTCTTTTTAAAGAAAAATGCTGCGCAAGTTATGATAATTTTTTTTTCATAACTGATTCACATTCCTAATTTAAACGTTACCTGTAGAGTTCAATGATAGCCAAATTTAAGACCCTTGACTGCATTTTCATGTTTATTTCTTTTTTCTTTTTTCGGGTGACCTTTACAGAAGTACAGTGGACCCCCGCATTGAGCTATACCGTACGACCCCTAAATGCGACTGCAACCAAAATTAAGAAAGCTGGCATTTGCAACATTTCCAATCTGTTGCGACCTCAACTGAACAATTAAAGCTGATAAATGTTGATCCAACCATCCTCATTTAGGGGCTTAGCCATCCAGCGGTGAAGAGGAAATGCCGACGTGGTTGGTGGCGGTCAGAAATGGACCACGGGAAGTTTCGACCTGAGCTGTTGCCTTGAGGCTTTCAATACCTTTCACTCCAGGAGACCTTCGGTTTCACAGCTGGATAAGAATCAGATGAAAAGATAATTATGGCATCACAAGTTAAGGGCATTGCGGTGTTATTGTTCTCATGTTGTAAAACCATTCAGCAGCCAATTGGTAATAGGTTACGCTAGCTAATGAACCAAGATGGAGGAAGGAACACCTCAGGCTTCTTGCTCTGGTATACAACCAAAGATGTCAATTAACAGTTTGTCATGGGTCGTTGGTGTACGGTTGTTACCCAAATACAACCAACCTGCTTGGACAGGAAAAAAACTACTCTTCATGTGCCTGTTGTGCCAATGATGCCTTGCTCACGGGCGAACAGAGAGGCTCACAAAGCCCAGACAAAGGCGGCGCTTGAATCCGCGCACAAACGCCGCTGTTGTTTCTGACGTGAACACCGTTACGGGAATGCGGCGAGGTCGACAGTTTGTAGAAAGGTCCGCATTATCCCACACGTTTTCGCACAGACATGCCTGGCAACGGTATCCTTGCAATGTCGGCGACAGAATAAAGGCAATTAGGTTTTGCGACTCTTACGCATTGCCAATTAACCTCTATGTGAGGGGAGACAAGGAATCAAGTCTCCGAATAATAACATTCCACAATGACATATGGAAATTTAGATACAAGGCACTTGTATCCCTTTGGGAACAAAAGTTGTCGCCCTCCATTTAACCAGTAGCCAGTGACTACTGCATTATTCTAAAAATAAATGACAATTTTGAGAACCAGGGGAAAAAAGCACAAGACAACAATGGATTTATATCATTAGATTGGTAGAATTGAGCGCAATCCTTATAATCAAACTCGTGCATCTACAATCTCTGGGAAATTAGGTAATTATATCTCCCACCCAATTTCCCACAATCATACCGTGGCCTCGGCCGAGTTGACTTAAGGCGAGGACAAAACTAGTGGAATGGCGCGTAGTATGTATTTGCTGACAATTAGCCATTTATGAGTTCCACCAAAGGCCTCAATATCATTTAAGAATAGTTAAAAGACAATAAATGGACTCTGTTACTTTAATTTGTTTAATTTCAGAGATGTTCCCATCCGGCCCAGACGACCAGTGGATGACCAGTAGGCGAGACGCCAGGCGGGCTTTGTGGAACTCTGGAGCGCAGCCACATAGCTTGCTCCAGTTCTGCACCGCATGGCCCAGCAGCACCGGCAACGACTTCCGGGCTCACTGTCCCTACTTTGGCACCCACAGCGGCGTACAATCCGCTGCTGCTTTGTACCACTCCCAAAACACTTGGAAGGTAGGCAAAAAAGAAAAATCAATCAATCAATCAATCAAAACGATGACAAATTGTTTTCAAAATATAGCGCAATAGCTTTTGTCGATGTACCTAATGTTGTCGCCGATGAGTGTATAAGCTGATGGGCCAATTTAAAAAAAAAAAAGCGAACAAGAATAAAATAAGGTCTTTTTTGGTCTTTTAATGCTTACAACAATAAAAATATGAATTACAGGCAGAATATATGACTGCTTTACAATATATTGCCTTTAAGTATTTGTTTACCTTTAAAACAGAGAGGGGGAAAAAAAAAGAAAAAATCGGCTGACTTTTTACTGTTTTTTGCCCATTTTTTTTTTTTTTTTTTTTTTAATAAAAATGTTTGTTTTAATGTCATTATTTTTGTCTTATGTGTTAATGTGTAAAAAGAAACACAAAATCTGCCTCCCAAAAAAACCAGCAGATTTTTGACGACTTGAAAAGGGCTGATGAATCGGTCAGGCTTTGTCAGTATGAAACCTGCTCAGGCCGTAAACACAGCAAGCCTCCTAAAATAGCATCAGCACGATGCAGCATTCTTTGTCTATTCGATACAGTTTGGTGGGGGGAAAAGGCTTATAAAGTGCGTTGCATTGGACCTTTGACAAATAATAATGAATTAACGATATGTTCTGCTGCACCTATTTAAAAGCAAAGCAAGACAACTGCATGTTTTTTTTGTTTTTTTGTTTTTTCCGGGGGCCAATTTCATGTGGCTAAATAGCCCATGCAACGCAGCTGACAAGAAACTGAGCCATAACCAGCTCCACTGCAATGACTGCTGGCCATTCTATGCATGTATTCAACATGAATGTAGGCAAATGTGCACAGTGGTTGCCATCGGGGATAAAAATGGAGAAATCCGGTCTGTTTTCCTGCTTTGATGCCAAATTGAACCGGAATTCTGCAAGAGTGGGATATGGGAGCTCTGGTGAAAAAACGCTCCAAATAACTCCCAGACTGACCACGGCGAGATGGGAATGGAAGATGAAGATCCAGATGGCCGATATGAATCAGATTTGTAAAGGAGGAGGAAGAGAAAACATCCCGACTTTAGATGGCCGACTGATAGACTTCAAAGCATTGTTACGTGATGCGTTTCGCTTCTGCAGGAGGTCTTTCATGTGTTAAAGTTGCTCTGGTGAGTGTGAGCGTGTGTTTATATGAGCCTCGAGGACCAAGAGGAGGAGGATTGGATGGGCTCAGGTGCAAAGTGGAGAAGGCCATGAAGAATTCATTTGACTTTTTTCTCATCGCTGGAAATTGCAATCCCCTCAGGACTTGCGTGTGAAGGTGAAAAATGATGCCCAAACAAACAAACAAACAAACAAACAGAAAAATCATACCCACGTGGATTATGTCTCCTAGTGGACCTCTTGAATGATGTCAACATTGGCACTTATTCCATAGTTCTGGACTTAAAGAAAGAGACTCAGTAGTAATTTTAGGTTTGTTTTCTGATGACATATTTGCTTTTTAGCCAGATTTTGGCCTGCCCACATTTAGATCCAAAACAAGGGCAGAAGGCGAGCACATTTCCTTATACTAGTACGTGTTCTTGGTTGCTTCACAAATGGATACTATTGGTCTGTCCCCACTTAGTCTGTTACTTTTACACAATGTTAACGAATTTAAAGTGGTGAAAATAGAACAAATCTATAAACGCTCTTGAACGCTCCAAAAAACTCAGCTCCATTTTTCCTCATTCTGTGGAATCCTGCGATGTTACTGTCACGTATATTGGAAGTCTGAATGTTTTTTTTGGTTTTGTTTTTTTAACCATAATGATTGAAAATAATGGCGTTAGATACATTTGAGTAGGCTTGTTTTGTTTAAATCGATCGCTGTAATGCTGCGTTGCAGAAGAAAGGGGCATAGCTTTTTTGTTTTAGCATATTAAGTAAGCGATTGAACAGAATTTTGGGGTCTTATTGTGTCGATATGAGTGTGCAATGGTACATTATAAGTATATTATAGTATAGTAGAGTCCTTTGTTCACACTGGCGATGCAGCAACTTTGGTCTTTAGTTCTGCCTATGATGTGGTCTTTAGTTCTGCCCATGATGTCACATCAAGACATGGCAGCGTATGCTTTAAGCAATATAAAAATGACGAGCACAATGCGAACAACAAAACAAAGTCATATTTGAATTCAACTAGTGACAATTTAGTTGGAAATCATACAAAATTGTACGTAGAATATTAAAGCAGCAACATGCATCATGAGCATGCTGGTTCCAAAAAAAAGTTTGCCATAAAAATGCGAAAACTGCTTCTAACACCGGTTACAGCGGCATATTAGTCTTTCCACATTGCATTTTCATATAATAGAACTATTCCTTCTTTCTACTGGAGTAACTTCATTGCATAACTTTGTGTACTAGATCCTACTGGTGAGAACTGGCTCTGGCGTTTTCACACTGCAAAGTGCAAAAATCGGCAGTATATCATTTTCCAGCCTGGCATGCTGGGCTGTCACTTTGAGGTATAAAAACCACATGCAAGCGTCGCTGCTACGCTTGGGACAAGTCCAACTTTGTTGTGTTAAGATCCGTGGCGGAACCTGTCAGTCACAGCGGGAAGGCGGCGTGTCATCGGGCGCCATGGGACAAACCAAGGTGTTCGCACAAATTCAACCAGTGTCCCGTACGTACCGTGTTCCAATGTGTGAACAATTCAGTGCAAAGAGGCACTATACACATTTATGTGGTGGCGAGGAAGAAAAGCAAAGTAATTTGGAAAGCAAATGAAGTGCAAGAAGCGATGCGGTGAGCACAGACTGAGGAAGTTTGAGCACTTTTGGGCCCAACAACGGCCAGGCTACGGTGACCGGTTTGGAGTCGGACCACCCATCTGGACTGTCTGAACCAGAACGGATGAACGCAGGGGCTGGAGACACACGGGAATCCTGAGCAGTGACTCAGATAGATGAAGGAATGTAGAGGAAATATTACATATAGAAATAAAAATAAAGAGAAGACATTTTGTTTCATAAGGTGAGCTAGTTTGGAACGACTCACTGCAACAACAAACAATCTTGAGCCATGGCATCCACTATGTCAGACTACTGCAATAAAATCGTGTATTCCGATACCACCGCATCCCGTTTTTTACGATCATTAGGCTTGATCTTGTCAACTCAAATGCGACCGGATACACCCGTTACCATGGGGAAAAACGTGTGTTGGTGGTCACCGGTGCTCAGGACAGGAGAGGACGTTGGTTTAAGGCTTGCTTGGGGTATTTTCACGTACTTTGAATACGATACGGCTCACAAGCAGGCAGCCAACACGTTGTGTAGCCTAGCAAGCGAGTGGTAGCACGAACGGTTGGACGTACACATGCCGCCGTTCTGTCGAATCATGCTCTAAAGTCTCGGTGTGGGGGAAGTCAGTTAATTAAAAAGAATTTAATTACAGTAAGTTAGCAGCCATTATTTCTGTCATGTAATGTTGGTTTGACCTGACTGATTAGAATACACCATCTGACTAGAGCAGTGATTTCCAACCTTTGTGGAGCCAAGGAACATATTTTACAATTGAAAAATGTCACAAAAAGTGGATAGATTAATTACTGTATTTACTTCCTGCCATCTAGTGGAAGACCATTCATTTGTTCTGTCTGTCATTATGCCTCACTGGCTTATATAAATAGAGGAACAAAGATACATTATATTTAGTGTAAGTATCATTTTTTTGAGCAATGAAGTACACAAGTATATACAGTAAATGAACAGGTCATTTAAATAGACACATTCCTCCATCTTGTGATCGGTTATCGTTTTTTTCAACTCACTGATTGGGTGAGCGGCCCCAAAAATCCCTGATCGTGTAAAGCCTAATTATATTCCAAGTTCACTATAAAGGCCCGACAGTAAGTATATTAGTCAGATTGTTGTACAAAATCACATCAGTTAGTCTCAGCAAAAATCCTCACCCTCAAATATGTGACATGAACTGCATACTGTTGATTCAATTAGCTAATTACATCAAGCTTCTGTAATTCTGCTCTTTTCGCTCCCCTCTATAAAAAGAATAAAGCAACAAACTATAATCAGGAACATGATGACAATCTATTTTCTCCTGCCTTGCAAACAAATGTTTTCTTTTTCCCTAATACAATTGCCAAGCACACATTTCAAATTTGAGAAGAATTTTCAAACTCTGATCAACATCTGTCTGTTCCCCAAAACACGGTGGATAATCAAAATTATTATCCAAAAACAAAATAAAACTAATTGTATTAGTGAGAAGACTGTTCTTCCACGACAATGTACCTCGCACAAGCATCACAGCTCACCAGTTCACCCTTCACCCGTTCCTACAGTGGTGACGTCTTGCACACTGACACAGAAGAAGAAAAAAAAACAGGCTACTTCTGGATAAAACAGATCATAATCCCTCATGGTGCTTTGGAAGGGGGTGGTGGGTATACGTGGGGGCGATCCAAGGCCACCAAGATAGCTATTCACAGTGTCCAGACACACGGAGAGACCTCCGGGGAGGAAAGATGTTGTGAGGTGTTGGTATGAGACTCCGTATGACACCCCTGGGAAGAATGGTGATTAGCAAGAAAAGGAGGATGGATGATAACGTTTTAAAGCCGCCGAAAATGACTGCCGACACATGTGAATTATTCAAAATAACTCTGCTGGTCCCAGTCGCGTGGTGTCGATTTAACTAATGGCAACCTTGCCTTGTTGTACAATTTCGAGTGGTGACTGTGCGACTTTTACACATGCGACGAACGTGAGGCAAGTAGAGTCGACAAGTCGATGAGGTCATTGATATTTCGTTCAGTCCAGTGCTGCAGGGTCTTATACGAGCGCCGGTCGATCGACAACCCTTTTGTTTAGACCAATGATTTTTGAACTTTTTACACTTTTACGTAGTAGGCCCAAGTGTCCCCAAGTTTCTTTATTACTGCAAGCCATTGTAACATTATGCAGTTGGAACATTAACACTGCACTAAGAGGAGAATAAAATACTATACTTAAATAATGATTCAATTAAAATTGTATTGCACGTAAATGCTTCATTAAAAAAAAAAAAACATTGAACTGCACGTATTATACTTAAACGTTAAATACAACTGAATTGTACTTAAAAAATGTACTGCACTTGAAAATTCACAAATGTGTACTGTACATATAAAGTCAAATGTACTGTACTCAAGCTTTATTTCATTCTAATATGTTTGATTGCTTTTCATATTTTAAATGTTGCAAATGTCATGTGTTTAAATGAATGACTCTTTTGCATACCACTAGAGGGAGATGGTGTACCACCAGTGGTACTTGTATCACACTGAGACTCACTGCTTGAGACAATGAACAGTTACTGATAGCTGTAACCATGCCCCCCCCCCCCCCCCCCAAAAAAAAAAATTCAAGTACATCGACAGAAAGCAGCAACTCAGCTGTTACATTTGACATAACACACATGTTATTATAGGTGCAGCCAACTATGTCCACTTGATGTACTGCCGCAGGTGTTACACGTGTTGGTGCGTGCGGTATCAAAAATTCCGTTCTTGACGACTGTGTGCGACAAAACACCACTCGGTGAACCGTGGTCCCGGTGGACATTCCTAGCGGCGATTGGACTAGCCGAAGCTACCGATGTGAGGTTAATCCACATCCTGGGCAGAGATAGCGCATTTTTCGTACTCTCGGACCTGCGCACATCACATGAAGACTGTGTCGCATTGCTAGCTGGAGATTTCGCAATTTCACAATTAACACAATTAATTTCACAATTAAACCGTAAGTATGGCAGTAACTAAGTATGCCTTCTGGTGCTGTGTGATGACGTGTTCTTGCTGCACTCTCAAGTTCAACGCGCGCCATTTGTAACCTCAAAACGGAGCGGCGCAAACCGAGGACCCCTGTAGACGCCTTTACTTTTCTACTACGCGCACTATTCCTGAGCCTAAGCGACAGCACGCTGTTCACTGTGGTGAAAAAGTCTGACCAGTCTTTGACCTCAGCAGCCTCTAACAACTCAGCACTGATCTGGACTTTGCTAGTACTTGGTGGGGGGGGGAGAAAACAAAAACAAACAAACAAACAAACAAAATAAAAATAAAAACCTTTACTTGAACTTTGAACTCAGTTACCTCTAACAGTCTAGCTTGGCAGGGAACCAAAAAGTATGGATTTGACTTTATGATCTGGAGGACTTATTTCTGCATTTACCTACAGTATGGAGCAAGTCAAGGATTCATATCGGCTCCGGAGGTTTATATTGTACCTTGACCATGTTTGTCCGTATTAACGATGGCTTTTTTTGGTTTTGTTTTTGCTATGAATTCAAGCCTTTAACTCTCGCACTTATCTGACCCCATCTCGTTCCATTCATGCTTTTGCTCGCGCTCTTTCACCACCGTCCCAAATGCTATCAGGCTGAATGTTAAACCCCGTGGAAGTGTTGTTGCCCACAGTCCTCGGCCGCTTTTGCACTCTTTGCAGCACTACAATAAAACCATGGATGAAGCTTGTCATTCCAGTCTTCTGGCCCGGGCCTTACAAATTATAGCATATTAAAAAAAAAAAGAAAAAAAAAAAAGGAGAAAACAAGGAAATAAACTAACATGCATCTTTAAGGAAATTAAGTTACATGCCCACAGCTGTTTTTGTTGGACAAGTTATTAAGAATGGAATGTAAGATTTGGAATGGTCATAGATTATATTGGAGGGGCAAAACAAACTTGTTAAATACTGTAGCAAATATTATGGTCTGATCTTAGAGCAGATGCACCAGATGGACAAAAGTAAAGTGACGCCAACAGATCAGGAATTTACAGACAAAACTGCAATAATGATGGATGCATTCCATCAATTGACTGGACTCCAAGGTGGGCGTGGCCAAAGCCTCTGCATCCTCTATAGCTTTGGTGAGATTACTGCCACGGATGGAGCAGGTGTCTGCAAAAAAATTCCACTGCCATTTGAAAACTCCCGGCCCATACCGGCATCCTTTAATCCTATTAGGCCTAATTGAGTGAAGTCGACAGTCTTTTTTCAGTTAAACTATGTTCACAGACTAATAGGATTTAAAAGGAGCGGGGTGGGTGGGTTGGGTTGGGGGGTGTGGGGGGGCAGAAAGGTACAATGCGTGCAGAGTAGTATATGGTGGCGGTGGTGAAGTGGACCATGTGCATCAGGGACCCGCTTGAGACTCCACGCTGGTTCGGGGTTCTGTGTTTACGAGGGAGGGAGGGCAATGGGCCGAGGTCTCCCTGGAGGCTAGATAAGCACAGAGTGGGGTGGCGTGTGTGTGTGTGTGTGTGGGGATGGGGGGGCAAGATTCACCTAATTGGTATTCAGGGACCCCTAGTGTGTTTGTTTTTCTGCCATTTTCATATGAGTTGATCAATAACAAAGACATGGCCCACTGAATTTCCTCCTGAAAATCAATTTGTTAAAGTGGCAGAACCATCGCGTGTCTTTTACCGTTATTCAGATTGCATAACGGCAAGAGTGTCACGGGTTTAATGAGCAGTTAGGATCATTTATGCACTTGTATTCGCAGAGTTTGAAGGGCAACATGGATTTATGAAGCTGTTTTACGGCTTTACCGTTATGCACTTTTGTCTTTACTGTTATAAAAAGAAGTGTATTTCAATGGGCCACCACCTTTTGCGCTCTCAGTAATGCCTACAATTTGAAATCATCATTAACTTTTGCAAACAGGACTGTTTCCGCATGGGAGACATTTATTTCCCCATATAAAAAACTAAGGCAGCATAAAAAAAAAAAAAAAAATTGTTAAATTTGAATTTCTTTGTGTCTTTTTGAAGTGTCTTTACCGTTAGCGATCAAATTATATGAAAATGACCCATATGTAATACCCACAAGAACGCGCCGTTAAAATGGGGGAACATCTCCATTGAAAACTATAGTGATAAAGTGCATGATCAAGTTTGTGTTTATGCACTGAGACAGGATGACTGACAATCTACACAGACAGTCCAAGGGATAATTAAACTCTGATATGCTTATTATCACATTAAAGGGGAATTGACATCACAGACAACATCTTCTCCTAATGTGATTACTCTAATCGTGCGGAAAAATTGAATTTCCTTTTGTTTCCTACTCATCCTGTTTGAATGTCAGTCTTTATGAAATACACCAAGCACACATCTTAGTTCAAATGTCCCCGATGCTGCTCCTCTTCCTGTGTGAGACAATGTGACTCACAGTCGTCCACGCTTACCCTAAACAGAGCAATGCGTTGCAAATGGTCCGTTAAAACTGGCCTCGACTGTGAAAAATGGACAGACACAAACCCGCCTCTATAGTTCTGGGAACCTGAGGAGCTCAATGTGGAAACCGTGGCGGAAAATAAGGCAGAACAACTCACGAAGTCCTGAAAATATGAAACCAAATTTTGGTTCTAATGGGTTGTTTGGGGACATGAGCTTTCCTCTTTGCTATTGGCCACAATTCAGACATCAAGCGGTGCCCTTTAGAGGTGTTCAATGTGCAATCGAGGCCTTCTAGACGGCCTCATTAAAACATGTACAGTCTGTGTACGCAACTGATCTGAGGTTAGCAAGATCTGACAAGATGGCGTGAGGCCTTACTTAACCCGATGAGGCCTTTGCCGTCCGGAATCCACTCGACATTCATAGGCTTGTCAATTAAACGTGACGTCAATGAAAGGTTTAGGGGGGGATTTTCCAATGTGTGGAAATGATGAGCACAAGTCAAGGTGGCACAGTCCGGAACGGGCATGTGGGCGGGCATCCGATGTAGTGCCATCCTTGCGAAGACAGACAGAGACGGCTTCCGCAATTGGCCACGTGACCCCCCCCCCCCCCCCCCCCCCCGACCCTGCTCAGAATAATTAATGAATAACAGAGGGGATAAAGACAAAAGGCGCAAAGTGGTCTGCCTGAGCGGCAGGCTTGGCGTAATACATCCAAGAATGCTGTTAATTGGCCCTGCGGCTTTCATTCTTTGCCCTATTTCTTTCAATTCATTGACTCAAAATAATGGGTTCAGGTTCATTATCAACAGGTCAGAAGCTCTGGGAGTGCCCAAATTCTATGTGCCAATCAGAGCCCGCCGGCGCATGTGGACATGTGGGAACGCTAAGCTTTGCCCCCCGAAAATTCCACAACTTGTCTGTGTTTATTCTCGTACCTGTTCCGAGAGATAACAAGCGGAGGTGCATGTTTTGGTCAACGCTCCATCCTGAAACAATGCTGGAATATAACTGGTATGGACAGGTACGTGACCATGACGGAACCTACTCCACTGTTATTTTCACATAATGCCCGCGTGCCGCTGAGCGCTCTCAGCATGCGACGGCGCCTTTAACATAAATACCAACCATAAACGTGCAGAAAAGACAGTCGCGTAGATGACCACATGAACAAATTCTGGCATCATGTTATATTTTCATGATTTCCCAACAAAATGTCAAAATTTATGAGTGTGTCATGTGGCTGTCCCAAATACAGAGCAGCTTTGTGATATATTGGCGCCGCTGCAAATTCTAATTGAATTAGATCCAAACTGATATAGAATTCATTTCCATTGCAAAGTTCCTGGATAATTGGAGAGCAGTGATGTTTAGTGCACAGCGACATTTGTTGACATTGGGGTAGCAATGATTCCCTGAAGACTGTTGCTCTTCAAATACGAACAACGATAATTATCATTATACAGAATGTAAAAAAAAATAAATACAAAAATCTAGAATATTACTGTACAAAATCTTTGGGGTGTCAATTTATGCTATACAAATATACACAACCATTCAAGAGTTTTTGGTCATTCATTTAAAAAAGAAAAAGCACTGTTATTTTCAATAATGATATAGAAATACAGTATTGACATTGTTCATGTGGTAAAAATAGCAACAACAAAAATGTCTTTGACATTAATAATTGCCCACTAACTTTAGAATGGGAGGGTATACAGAATTCTTGCATAGAGTATTTGCACTTTTCCTGCCTTTGTTTTATTTTTCTACCCTATAACGACATTGGTTTGATACACATTGGCAATGTGTGTAATTGTTCCATTTAAAGGCCTCCTCATTCCATGGTATTCACTGTTGTTATTCAAAATGGTGCATTTTGGGACACCCAGCATTTGATATGACATTTTCTTGTGCACATCCTGGAGAAGTGAGGAGGTCTTTAACTTACAGAGGTAGGCAGTAACACACCGCATTTGCTCTGTTGCATTTACTTAAGTCAATATTTTGGGGATCATTTGTGCTTGTCAGAGAAGTTTTCATGCAACATAACCTTTTAGTTTTACTTGAGTATTTTTTTTATCAAGAAGAAACAATACTTTTACTCCATTGCATCGAGCTACGTTCCACTCACTACTTGCATTTTTATCTGTGACTTCTTTCACATGGCTCTCTTGCACCATTCCAACTTGGCCACTAGTGACGCTTGACTCCATTTGACCAATCAGACAGAGCCAGGCAGTCACATGACTGCACACAAAGTTTTCGCGGCCTTGCCTGCATAGAGGAGTGAATAATTTTCCTTTAAAAAGTTAAAAATGTAATCAAAATGAAATTAACAGCTGCAATCCTCAGCTACTCGGTGGGTGGGAAGCATCATCATCTGTTTTTAAGGGTGGCAAATCACGTTGTTGTGACTCAGATGCTGATGTATGTCCTTTTCGATTTACATTACTGCAAGACTGTGACTTCTTCCCATTCAAGATAAATTGAAACAATTCAAAACTTATCAATATACAGCCTAATGACATGACTTTGGCTCACAACACAATAACTGTTTGTCCACGTTTCAGCCAGCTGGAAGTTGACCCGTTTGATGAGAGAAACAAAGAAAGTTTAAGACCATTTCTTGCGGCTGAATTTGCCCTAATTCATGTTATTTTATAAAGATTTCATTCATTGGTGTTTCACTTAAAATGATATTGTTGGGCAATATCTCAATTTGCACATTCCTATTTTAGATTTGACAAAACCCCCTCAAAGAATTATTTGGAGGATCACTTTTTATTTGAGCTAACAATATTCTACCTTGAATACACTTTTTGGCCACTTCTGTTAACTTAACATAACTTTGTGTGCCCACGACACATTTTTCGCTTAGACGAAGTATTTCAGCCATCCCCACGTCCGTCCACCCCCCCACTCTGTTTAATTGCCATACATGCAAGGTTTCCCATACCTGGGTGAGCCATGTCAAGCAATTAATACCCTGAAACACGCCTTTTAAGTGAGTCTTTTGGTCTTTCGGCTCCCCATTGTGATGAAAAAGATTGGTGTCGTCTCACGTTAGCCTCGTCGCGCAGGTGTAAAAACGCAGATGAAGAGATAGACGGACGCAAAGCCGATCAAGAGAGCGACAGAGACAAACATCAAGGCAGAAAAGATGAGAAGAAGCCAGAGTAAAGTGCGCAAATATGTAAATGGCGACATATTTTTAAGAAATGACTGATGAGAGGGAACGTTTGAGGTTACTTCAGGTTGTTTTCTCAGCTTTAGGATTGACTTTGGCTTACATGCAGTACTGAAGGTACTGTATGTGCTGCATAAAACTGAAGAAACAAAATCCCTCCCCATTTTGATGTCACCATTCCAAACATCACACAAGAAAATGAATAAGGGGAAAATGGGACTTAACTCTTGTGTGTTGGATGTGGGGGAGGCGTGGTTGGCAAAGGCAGAAATTGAACTCAGGCACAGTTCGTTATTCACTTAACCGGACTGACTGACTGGCTACTAGATGCGAGAGTACAATATTTACATACAGTGTCCATACCGGATCGCAGACCATCAGTTCGATATACCTTGTTTCAATCAAATCCAAAAATACATCAGTACGGTTTAGTGTTTTAACCAACAGCCATATCAAGCATTACAGTTTGACGGTTGAGCAACAGTGGCTGATCACGTTTATATGAGAGTGCAAGATTTATACAGCAGACCATCAGTTATGTCTTTAAGATGCTTAGCAGTATGATTCCGTGTTTAAACTTTTGGAGTCGAATGGCTGATCTGGTTGTAGTATGTATTCCGGGCCACCAGGCGACAGTGTCGCTGTTATTGAACATACAATATGCACAAGAAAAGCTACATTGGCCACAAAAATATGAATTTCTGGAAATTCTGGATTTTCAGCATCAAGCTCATTAGTCCAATGTTGCCCCCCCCCCTCATTTATGATCCACAGTATGGACAAATGTACTGGGACAGCTAACATTTACACCTACAGAAAGTAAAACTGGTGTAAAATGTGGAGTTGATAATTACTTCCCTGGGAAGACTTGCTCTATAGTGATTATCAGTGTTTTTGGTTGCATTTGGCAAATATTTTTTAGCTCCACTGGTGTTAAGATGTTAAGATTAAATTCTTCCACACCAAACTCATCCCAACAATAAGTGGAATGTGTGTAAAGAGAGAATTGTCCACAATTTACTGGTAAAATGACCAATACAGATTTAAGGGGAGTTTTCAATCTAACCATTGGTCCCGAAACGTTTGGGTTGGTTGCAAATGTTATGGGCAGACCCGAAAAGGCGTGCGGAAGCAAGGTAGCCTATATCGACCCAAGTCGTACAGTTTAAACGCAATGGTACCGAACACCAATGAAATGTATGCAACTTTTGTCAATGTAAACCAACTAAAGCTGAACACTCCCAATAGTATGACCACCGTGCATCTTCCAGACAACATTGTCGTAATACCTTATAATAACAAGAGATGAGTTGATAGGACCTTCACTGTCTCACAGTTTTATCCAATCATGGTTCCGTGAGTATGCTTCAGCTTGGTCTTGAAGTCTTTTGGAGCTCTCACACTCATTGTGCCTCCTCTTCCTCGTCTGCTGGAAAGAGAATCGCTGGCCCTCTTCGCGGCTCCCGTTCAAGGAGCACCAAGATAGCTGAGCAGAGCAAAACACAAGCCGTTCTTTGTGTCCACAGCACAAACCGTATAATATTAGTTCGGCTAACGTCAAAGCTTGATCTAATTTTCTGCTTAGTTCTCATTAACAAGCTATTGCATTATTTCATTTCCCACAATCGAGTTAAAAGCGCAGTGAGGGGGAGGTTTAATCAACGTATGCCCACCAAAAAGCTTTTGAACAGTGTACCACAAATGTGGTCAGGGTGAGAAGGACGCTCTTTTTGATGCCACATTAAGCTTCAAAGATCAGACTTTGAAAATTCACTGATGGTAATTTTCACTCTTTTTTTGTGGTTCAAATTACTCAAAGACAAAAATTAAAGAGCATTGATGTCCTACCACCGCAGTTTTGGCAATTCCCTCAACTTCTTCCTTTGCTCTCACTGCGTGTTGGCGCATATTACAGCAAGAGTCAGAAGGCACTTTCGTGGAGTATTGTTAAATCTTATCCGGTTCCCTCTTCTCTCATTATCTAATCTGTTGTACCCTGTTCTCTTCTCTTTTCAAATTTCTCACACTGGATGCTTGCCAATTTTACTGTTGATATCTTCATCCTTTAGAGACAGGACGAGTTGGCCACTCCATCATTCCCTGACAGTATTTATCTATATTATCTTCAGTTCCATCATGTAATCAATCATGTGCGTACTTCCATTATGACTTTATCCACGTAGTAAAACTGCCAAGGAAAGACACAAAAATAATTCCTAAAACATTTCTGCAGTCCTCCAAGAAAGCAGAATGATTATCTTTGTGTTAAATCAAACATACGCAAACATCTGGTTCTACAACCCCCATTCCAATGAAGTTGGGACGTTGTGTTAAACATAAATAAAAACAGAATACAATGATTTGCAAATCATGTTCAACCTATATTTAATTGAATACACTACAAAGACAAGATATTTAATGTTCAAACTGATCAACTTTATTGTTTTAGCAAATAATCATTAACTGAGAATTTTATGGCTGCAACACGTTCCAAAAAAACTGGGACGGGGTCATGTCTGAGAAAGTTGAGGAATGCTCATCAAACACCTGTTTGGAACATCCCACAGGTGAACAGGCTCATTGGGAACAGGTGGGTGCCATGATTGGGTAGAAAAGGAGCTTCCCTGAATTGCTCAGTCATTCACAAGCAAAGATGGGGCGAGGTTCACCTCTTTGTGAACAAGAGCGTGAGAAAATACTCGAGCAGTTTAAGGACAATGTACAATTGCAAGGAATTTAGGGATTTCATCATCTACGGTCCATAATATCATCAAAAGGTTCAGAGAATCTGGAGAAATCACTGCATGTAAGCGGCAAGGCGAAAACCAACATTGCATGCCCGTGACCGTCGATCCCTCGGTTGCCACTGCATCAAAAACCGACATCAATGTGTAAAGGATATCACCACATGGGCTCAGGAACAGTTCAGAAAACCAATGTCAGTAAATACAGTTCGGCGCTAGATCCGTAAGTGCAACTTGAAACTCTACTATGCTAAACAAAAGACATTTATCAACAACACCCAGAAACGCCGCCGGCTTCTCTGGGCCCGAGCTCATCTAAGATGGACCGATGCAAAGTGGAAAAGTGTTCTGTGGTCCGACGAGTCCACATTTCAAATTGTTTTTGGAAATTGGGGACGTCGTGTCGTGCGGGCCAAAGAGGAAAACAACCATCCGGACTGTTATGGATGCAAAGTTCAAAAGCCAGCATCTGTGATGGTATGGGGCTGTGTTAGTGCCAATGGCATGGGTAACTTACACATCTGTGAAGGCACCATTAATGCTGTAAGGTACATACAGGTTTTGGAGAAACATATGCTGCCATCCAAGCAACGTCTTTTTCATGGACGCCCCTGCTTATTTCAGCAAGACAATGCCAAACCACATTCTGCACGTGTTACAACAGCGTGGCTTCACAGTAAAAGAGTGTGGGTACTAGACTGGCCTGCGTACAGTCCAGACCTGTCTCCCATTGAAAATGTGTGGCGCATTATAAAGCACCACTGTCATCGGCCTCATCAAGGACGGTGACGAGTAGGCATATTGACAGGAAGTCTGTCGGCTGGAGCTGTGTTGCGGCTGACACAACCTGGAGCTGAACACGCTCAAGACTGTAGAGATGATCGTGGACTTCAGGAGGCATCCTTCGCCACAGCTGCCCCTCACGCTGACCAGCTGCCTTGTGTCAACCGTCGAGACCTTCAAGTTCCTGGGAATTACAGTCTCTCAGGACCTGAAGTGGGCGATCAACATCAACCTCGTCCTCAAAAAGGCCTAGCAGAGGATGTACTTCCTGCGGCTTCTGAGAAAGCACGGCCTGCCACAGGAGCTGCTGAGGCAGTTCTACACAGCGGTCATCGAATCAGTCATGTGTTCTTCCATCACAGTCTGGTTTGGTGCTGCTACAAAAAAGGACAAACTCCGACTGCAACGGACAATCAAAACTGCTGAAAGGATTGTCGGTACCCCCCTACCCACACTTGAGGACATGCATGCTGCCAGAACTAAGACAAGAGCGTGCAAAATCTTCTCGGACCATCCACATCTCGTTCACCGGCTCTTCCGGCTCCTTCCCTCAGGTAGGCGCTACCGATCAATGCAAACTAGAACTAGTAGACACTCCAACAGGTTCTTCCCTCTTGCTATCAACTTCTTAAACAGCTAACTTACAATTCCATTGCAACATGCTGGCAATTTTTTGACTTGAGTTCGTTGTCACATTTCTGTCGGGCCAATTATACATTACACGTGCACTCACTGTAGTAGTCTCGCCACGCTGCACTATTTGCATATCTGTTGTTGACCAATACTGGCCACTCATGACAGAGTAGCATCTGCTCCATTTGCACACTGATCGAGGAGTATCTGCAACATTTGCACAATCAACACTGTCCCAGATTATCGCACTACTCGCTTGAAGTCTCTGCGCCCTTTGCACAATGTTCATTGCACCGGACTATTGTAATATTAGTCTTTTGAACTGCTCTAAGTGCTAGAGGACTTTTTGTACAATTGTCAAAAAAAAACAATAATAATAATTTGTACCGGCATTACCAGATAACTAGCAACCCTTTATTGCTCAGTGACTGTTTTTTGTCAATGTCTTTATGTCTCAAAAGTGTTCTCTTTCAATTGACTGTCTGTTGCCGTACTAGCGCGGCTCCAATTACCGGAGACAAATTCCTTGTGTTTTTTTTGGACATACTTGGCAAATAAAGATGATTTTGATTCTGGTAAAAAAGGACAACGGAGAGTCCGTAGTGTTGAACAGCTGAAGCTGTACATCAAGCAAGAATGGGAAAGAATTGCACCTACAAAGCTTCAACAATTAGTGTCCTCAGTTCCCAAACGTTTATTGTATGTTGTTAAAAGAAAAGGTGATGTAACACAGTGGTAAAAATTACCCTGTCCCAGCTTTTTTTGGAACGTGTTGCAGCCATAAAATTCTAAGTTAATGATTATTTGCTAAAAACAATAAAGTTTATCAGTTTGAACATTGAATATCTTGTCTTTGTAGTGTATTCAATTAAATATAGATCGAACATGATTTGCAAATCATTGCATCCTGTTTTTATTTATATTTAACACAATGTCACAACTTCATTGGAATTGGGTTGTACGGAATACAACATTTTTGCCCATTTGCTGACATGTTACGGACCAAACCAGGAACTGAATCATAATCAACTTAGGTTTGTGCATTTTTTTTGCCCTGTCAATTTGAAATAATGTCGTTAATGCTGTATTTCTACAAAATATTTAGCAAAACAGTCGACTTTGAAAAGGGACAATTTTTTTGCAACGGTATCCGGCACCCTTGGTTGGGAGCACCTGTTTAGTTGATTAGGACATTGCAAACAAACAAGTAAACTGCAACTATAATTATCTTTCACAGTTAGTTTTTCGGAAAAAAATCGCTAATAAACAAAAAACACTATTACCTATCTCTAAACATATTAGAAACAGCTATCTTTGTGAAATGAATATTTCTCATATGTCTTGGAGCTGATTGACTGGAGACGTACCTAATGTTGAGTGTGTGCACAGTGCAAGGATGGCGATTGAGGCATGTGCACGTCGTCTACAATTCCAATGCAGAGTTCTTGTGAACAGGTGCACAAAAAGGCGGCCTAACCAATTTAGCTGCAAAAATTTTATTATTCTATTTGACTAATCTCAGCTGCTTAGCGCTGACAAGGGACTGACCGCACGCATGCCCATGTGCCCTTTTTTCTCCTTTTATTTTTTAATTGTACAATTGAGGCGGCAACTGGTTAGCACATCTGCCTCACAGTTCTGAGGACCGGGGTTCAAATCCCAGCCCCGCCTGTGTGGAGTTTGCATGTTCTCCCCGTGCCTGCGTGGGTTTTCTCCGGGTGCTCCGGTTTCCTCCCACATCCCAAAAACATGCGTGCTAGGTTAATTGAAGACTCGAAATTGCCCGTAGGTGTGAATGTGAGTGGGAATGGTTGTTTGTTTCGATGTGCCCTGCAATTGGCTGGCGACCAGTTCAAGGTGCACCCCGCCTCTCGCCCGAAGATAGCTGGCATAGGCTCCAGCACGCCCGCGACCCTAGTGAGGATAAGTGGTACAGAAAATGGATGGATGGATGTACAATTGGAGATGGAAGAGAGTTCAGTCGTTTCATTTTCTCTTGTTTGAGTATTTATTATTATTATTTTTTTAATCAGAATCAGAATCATCATTATTTGCCAAGTATGTCCAAAAAACACACAAGGAATTTGTCTCCGGTAGTTGGAGCCGCTCTAGTACGACAACAGACAGCCAATTTACAGAACACTTTGGAGACAGAAAGACAAAAAAAAAACAGTCACTGAGCAGTAAAGGGTTGCTAGTTATCTGGTAATGGCGGTACATTTATTTTATTTTTTTTGACAATTGTGCAAAAAGATGCAGAGTCCTCTAGCACTTAGAGCAGTTCGAATGACTAATATTGCAATAGTCCGGCGCAATGACCATTGTGCAAAGGGCGCCGAGACTTCAAGGAGTGTATGCGGTTTAAAGTGACATGTAGTGCGATAGTCTGGGACAATGTTGGTTGTGCAAATGTTGCATTACTCCTCAATCAGTGTGCAAATGGAGCAGATGCTACTCTGGCATGAGTGGCCAGTATATGCAAATAGTGCAGCATGGCGAGACAACTACAGTGAGTGCACGAGTAATACATCATTGGCCCCACAGAAATGTGACAACAAACTCAAGTCAACAAATTGCCAGCATGTTGTAATGGAATTGTAGGTTAGGTGTTTAAGAAGTTGATCGCAAGAGGGAAGAAGCTGTTGGAATGACTGCTAGTTCTAGTTTGCACACTAGTTTAAACACACTCATTAGCACGTCCCATCAGTAAAATCACTAAAACTGATATCCTGGCTGCATGCGTGGCACAAAATAGCCTCGTTCTTCAATCCATGACACAATATTGCCCCTGTCACATCCCTCATTATGATCTGATTTGTAATGAGGAAATGACATTAACAGGCGGACAAAAACATCATTCTTTAAACATCAATCTTTAATTCGTTGGGGTGCACTAAATAATAAAATCGTGTAGATATGAGTGTTCATGTAGAGCACTATTATACACTATATTTTTATGTAATTCAATTGACCAGTAGTTAGTTAAGGCAATTATATCCTAAAATATGTTTTTAAACTTAAGCATGTCTTGTGCTGCTGAATAATGCTATATAAATCCAACTTTATCATTATTAGTTATTATTATATCTATATCTATTTATGGATCTCGTGCATTACTTTTTGTGCAAAATCCAGCAAAATTCTTGAGACCCACTTGCTCGAGGGGTAAATGTGAGTTAAAGATAATATAAGACGATAAAGTTACGGATACAACCGTAAATACATAACGTGGACCGAACTTCAAACTTTGGCGACAAACCTGTTAGCATTATCGTAATTGGGATATTAACAATGAGCACATAGTTTTCCATGTAATTCGGTTAAAAATGGCTGCAATATTTAATTCATATGGGGATCATTAAAAGTGCAGCGGTGCCGCGTCTGTCTCCATTATGCATTCCTTTTCTAGCAGGATAAAACAGTCCTCAGATGTGCGAGCCGAACTTTGATGCGTGGCCTCAGAAGCCGGGCGGGCAGTTACAAGAACTCCCTGATGTTTAAAACATGCCGCGTGCGCCGGGCGACTAACAAAGGTAAGCACTTGTGGCGCCCCAACGCCCCCGAAAACTGGACTTTTCATTCAGCACGATAGAAATGACGATACAACATCACACCTCAAATGCACAGCATGAGAGGAAAAATCAGTGATGGGCAAAATTAACAATCAAATACTGATTGTTGATTTGACTTGGCTGATAAAACCCAGGAGAGAATCAAAGCCCCCCCCCCCCCCCCAAAAAATTTTTTTATGAGCAGCGGCGACTGAGACTCAGAGCTAAAACACTTCACATTAAAATAAACAGTAGCAAAAGTGGCTTAGTGCAGGGGTGTCAAACATTTTAGTTTGCGGGCCACATTCGCCCCAATTTGATTTCAAGTGGGCTTGTCCAGTACAGTCGTGGCTTAATGGGCTTTAAAGTCATCGCACCATACAAACTGAAGTTGGAACTATTAAAAAAAAAAAAAAAAAGGGTGCAGTTATCACTCCTGTTTTGTAAACATATACATATATGTTCCTTTGCTATATCACATTTCACCTTTTCCGGATTCAGTGCATTGTGTAAATCCCCCCCACCCCCACATTCATATCGCGCATAATTTGCCATACTGTGGGATTTTGAGTGAATGCTGTAAATTTTTTTTTTTAAATTAATTAAAACAAAAGGAATAAAATGTACATACTGGTGTTCAGTACTACTGTTCATTACTGTATGTTTAGTTAAGTTCTTTAAGACTATATAAGAGTTAATGAGTCTGGGGAGGTTCATACAACTTTAACATTTGTATAAATCATTTCTAAAATTTGTGGTCAATACTTCATGGATCTTATCTATTATGAGGGTGGTCCGGAATCTAACCCCCGCAATAAACGAGGGATTACTGTACATAAAAAGCCATACAAGTTGTGGCAGTGCATAAAGTAAAAAACAACAACAATCCAACCAACCTCTTTTGAACTGAAGCGGTTGACTGATATTTTGCAATATTCATAGTCCTAACATGTTTCTACAGGAAGTATTTATTTTCTCAGAACTGTATTGCGAAGGTGGCACAGCATTAAATATGAACTAGGCTTACTTTGCACCTGAAACTTGGCATCACTTAGGCCTTCACGAGCGCATCAAAATCCGGTGTCAAATTGTGAGTAGCAGCCAATTTCAGAATGTCATTATAGTGGTAAGTGGTCATCAGTGCGCCCTCGAGTGGACAAAATTAGCAACAACAGTTAATTTGACTGAAAAACAAACAAACCCTGCTCTCAACGTTAAAGACAAACACGTAGTGACATGCTACATTTTCCCGTTAAGCTTCTGTTTTAATTTCAATCGCATACATTTATGCAGTAGTGGTAGTGAAACCCAGTTTTACTTTTGTGACTGCAAGCTTGCTTCAAAATTAGCTTGCTTCCTGTTAACCTTCTGTTTTAATTCAAATGGCAGACATTTACTGTTGGGCTTGAACTAATTGGTTGCTGACAAGCAGCCAAACCCATTCCGTGCCTTATGCAGTGGACAAGTTGGGCTTGAACTAATTGGTTGCTGACAAGCAGCCAAACCCATTCCGCGCCTCCTGTCGCGGTGACTACAAGACCTTTTCGAAATGAACATGTGATCAAGTGTCAGAACGATCAGTAAAACGTGATTTACAGTCAGCAAGGCGTCGAGCGACAGTCTCGTGGACACGCAAGTCCAACATGAGCCTCAGATGCCGGCGAAACATTTCTTTGGTCACGGTGATGGACGCGCATTCGACCTTTCATGAGAGCCTCCATCAGTGGAACATGTGGAGCAAATCCAGCCAATACCAGACATATCTGCTCACTGTGTATTAAACGCTAATTTTTTTCAAAAGCATAAACTGTCTCGACTGGACTTTACCGCATTATTGAGATCTGATATGCTTTATCAAGTTTTGCGTTGATGGTTAATTGCAGCGTATCAAATTCAAATGTGATTAAATGGAATGGCTTCACTGAGTATAATCAGTAATAGAGTAACAGCCTGCACCTGTGTGAGTTTTTTGTAGACTTAACACCGATCTGATCGGCTTGATCGGTATCGGCCGATAATGAGCATTTTATGCTGATCGGCTTTGTCATAATTCGTTGATTCGATCAATGACGTCATTGATCGGCTCCGCAAAAAAGACACGTACTCCGCGTTGCCATCGAGTACAGTATATTTGGATCCTGAAGCTGGTTTATTTTTAGCCTTGTCGCATGTCTTTTGAGGTAGTACTGTAAATATCTGACAAGCAATAAAGTTATTAAAAAAAAAACATGTCGGCGGTGTGGGACAGACAACACGTAATGCCGGATCAGACGACAAGACAAATTTGCTCTTTCACGACTACTGCAATAAAATCTTGTATTCCGATACCACTGCATCCCATCTTTACGATCACTGGGCTTTATCTTGTCAACTCAAACGCGACCGGATACACGCGTTACCACGGCGACGGCAACAACAATGGATCGCGCCGTGTGTATTATAAGAACAAAATGGGGAAAAACGTGTGCTGGTGTTCACTAGTGCTCGGGAGAGGACTTTCATTCAAGGCTTGCTTGAGGTGCGTTCACGCACTTTTAATATGATACGGCTCGCAAGCAGGCAACAAAACGTTATGTAGCCTAGCAAGCTAGTGCTAGCACTAACGGTTGTACATTAACATGCCAGCGTTCTGTCGAATCATGCTCTAAAGTTTCGGTGTGTGTAAAGTAATTTAATTATTATTTCTGCCATTGACCTGACTGATTCGAATACCTGACCTGAATAGAGAATACTTTTGAAGCGACTCAGTATACAGTACACAAGTTTATACAGTAAATGAACAAGTCATTTAAATAGACACATTGCTTCATCTTGTGATCAGATCGGTGATACGGTTATCGTTTTTTTTTTAAACTTGGTGATCGGCCCCAAAAATCCTGATCGTGTAAAGCCTAGTTTTTTGGTTTTTGTAAAATGATTTTTGGGAAATAAGAAAATCTTTTTGATGTGTGTGGGAGTTATTTTTGGTCTGAGTGTTTTTTTTGTGTGTGTGTGTGTGAGTGAGTGTTTTTTGGACGTGTCGGAGAGTGTTAGAGGGTTTTTTGTTGTTGTGAGTGAGATATCTGATGTGTGAGAGGAAAAAAGATATTCTAAATTAATATTTTTCAAACTTTAAATGCCAAATGTCTTTACCGTTAGGTGTCCTAAGTGAAATTTAATGATTTTCGTCAGCTTTTCTGAAGATGCTAATTAGATTGTATGTGCATTTTCCATGAAAACTAACACAAATGCATCTTAGTGTCTTCAGAGTTCCTTTTTTTGTTTGTTTTTACAAACGGTCCTCCTTTGTCACTCAAGCTGTCTTTATTTCCCGTGAAAGACACTGAACAGTCTCATTATGTTCCAATACACCAGAGGGATCTGTGTGCAGAAATGCCAGGATGTAGCAGCCATTTTGCATTCACACAACAGCAGGCGGCAAAATAAATGGTGTAAATTTCTTAGATCTGAATGAATATGTATGAATTGCAAAAGTGCCAGAAATATTGCTTGTCTTTCCCGTTATTATAATTGTATGTGTCAACAAGTGTGTTTATTGAGTAGTTAGGATAATTTAGGCACCTGTCGCCACAAAGTTTGAAGGGCAACCCGTAAGTTGCGTAACTCACAC
Source organism: Phyllopteryx taeniolatus (assembly GCF_024500385.1). Lineage (NCBI taxonomy): Eukaryota > Metazoa > Chordata > Actinopteri > Syngnathiformes > Syngnathidae > Phyllopteryx > Phyllopteryx taeniolatus. Next base: position 1,259,205 of record NC_084523.1, read on the forward strand.
GATTTTTATGAAACTGTTTATGTCTTGACTGTTATGCACTTTTAACTTTACCGTTATAAAAAAAAAAAAAGTCAATTTCAATGGGCCACCACCGTTTGCTCTGTCAATAAGGATGGCCTTTACTGTGAATGCCTAAAAATTTGAAATCAGCAATAACTTTTTAAAAATAGGCTTACTTGGGGCTGTTTCAACATGGGAGACATTTACCCATATAAAACCAAGGCGGAATAAAAAAATATATATCTGAAAATGATCCATATGGTCTCTTTATAGTGCAGATTTTTACCCAGCGCGGTTGCTTGCATCTGGAACAGAACTCCTGTGATGTACGGGGATCACTGTATTACTTTTACTTCATGTTTGTAATCATAGGAAAGGCAAAATGAAGGGACGCCTTGCAGGACCAGTGACAAGCGTGTACAATTTCAAATGGCTCTTGTTTGTTTGCTTGGGAGGAAGAAAAAAAAAAAAAAAAAAAAAAAAAAAGGCCTGAAAGGGGGAAGTGCATGTCATGGAGATAACCTGGCAGAATGTGCTGAATTTCCTGCAGGAAGGAAAAGTGCGGCGATGTGCATGCAGAAGCAACTTATTAGCATCTCTAGCTCTCTTTCTCTCACGCGCACACACACAAACACACAGGGCCAACCGCCGTCGGTGTTTCTGCTTCTGTCAGGTTTTTCTGTAACGCACACACACACACAGAGGAAGCGGCCCGTGTTGCTCCCCAAATAAGCTGATGTGTCATGCCTTCCTTTCCTTGCTGATATTTCTGCAAAGCTGACGAAGGTGGGACCTCTTCGTCTTCTTCCTCTTCTCTCGTCCCCTACAGTGAGAGACCGAGCTCCGAGAGATTGGGTCCCAAGTTTTCGTTTTCCCCTGGCCGCGTGCGCTATGAGTCGGTGTTGCGTGGTCAAAGTGGTCACTCTGACGGAGATCCAGCTGCTGCAGGTAGGGCGAGGGGGCGGGCGCACACCCATGCTTTGTCGCATCAGCAGAAACTCCACCAGCGCATCCAGTTTCAAGTTAAAGATAAACGCCGTGTTTGTTACTCACGGCCACTTGTTAACTAGCTTTTCAAATGAATCGTCGAACGGAAACGAATCCGAACCTCCTGCAGCTCAGGTGCCAAGCTCAAGGCCCATGAGCCAAAAGCAGACCTCCACTTCATTTTATGAAGCCTGTGAAAGTTTGCCACGATTTTCAAAGATTGATGAGTTAAAATTTTGGGCATTTGTAGTAAGGGCAAACCTGGTTGACAGAGCAAATGGTGGTGTCCCGTTGAAAAGGTAAAGTTAAAAGTGCATAACAGTTAAGACATAAACAGTTTCATAAAAATGGTGTGAGTGTTGCCCTTGAAACTGCGGATACAAATGCATAAATAATCCTAACTACTCATTCCACCCATTACATTCTTGTCTTTATACAATCATAATAATGGTCAAGATGTGCAATAGTTCAGACACTTTCACCAATTCATACATATTAATTCATCTCTTCTCCATAACACCATTCATTTTGCTTTCTGCTATTGTGTGAATGCAAAATGGCTGACTCATCCTGGCAATTCAGCTCACAGAGCCCTCTCGTGTATTGCAACAACATAAGGCTCTCTCCAGTGGCATTATCGGTAAAGACAGCTTGAGTGAGAAAGACGCCGAAGACTTGATGCATTTGCGTTAGTTTCCATGGAAAAGGCAAATTAACCAATAGGAGAAAAATCCTAGATGTCCAAAAATGTCATTTGTAATGATAATCAAATGCTAGCGCTTTAATGTATTCATACGCCGGGGCGATTATGAGGGGTGTAACGGTGTAGGTATTAAGATTCAAATTGTTGCTACAGTTACCACACGGAATAAATCATCAAGTCAGCTTGAGCTGCACGTCTACTCTGTAAACAAACGCACTGCTGCTCAGCCTCTGGCGATAGGATTTTAGTGGTTCGTCAAACTTATTTGAAATGTGAATATCAGTGTAGCAACTAAAAAGCCACTAGTGTCTTTGTACCATAATTGATACTGATCCCCGTCACTGAACTGTTAATGTTGCATTTCCCGAAAAAGTTCAGATTTAAGCTTTAACAGCTTATGATTAATATGATTAAATAATTAGTTTTCATTATATACATGACTGTTTATTTATTTGTTATAACTCACACGCCGATGTATATTTTGTGTTGCACACCACACATGGATCCAGAACACACACATGCAGGCATGCAAAAAGTACTTGAGCTGGGGTGGTGAGGACGATGCCTTGCTCAAGGGCACCTCAATAGCACAAAAGCACCAATCCAGCAACTAGTTGTCTTATTTACATTTTGTGTCTGTAGTGGGACTCGAACCCGGGTCCTGTGACTGCAAAGCCCAAGTTCTTATTTGTCTTTCGTGTATTGGTACACTGACTGCTCACTCCAAACGATAAGCAGTTTTGCTCTGCATTTCGTGCACCCGAACTACGATTTCTGGTGTATGGTTCCTCCCCACCTGACCATTATACATTCATGGAGTTTTGCAGTTATAAGCAACCCGCGCAATGCAACAATAACAATGATGTCGCCCGTGATGAAAACAAGTTTAACAACCCTACGGGTGTTTGTCCATCGTGTACTCATGTCTGCCAGTTTTTCATAAGCAGATGGATTTTTCTGAAGTGAAAGGAGAAGTTGAGCAAGACTGAAACTTTGTTGCGCAAGAACTTTTCTCTTTGAATGAGATTGTTTGTTGGCCAGTAAGAGCAGCAGTTACTCCGATTCCATGACTTTTAAAAAAAAATTTTTTTTATGACACCTCAATCCACCATGTCAAAGGCGGAAGGCATCACACTTTGGGAAGAATGTGTAAGAATGGGGGGAGAGAGAAAAAAAAGCGGACTTTTGCACATTTACATAGATCAATCTATCTATCGATAGATCTAGCTAGCTACCTAGATCTAGATTTATCGAGCTAGATAGCTCTAGATATATCTAGCAAGCTTGATACAGTTAGATAAAGCTAGCTACCTACAGGAGGCAGCTAGCTAGCTAGCTAGATAGATAGCTAGATAGATAGATAGATAGATAGATAGATAGATAGATAGATAGATAGATAGATAGATAGATAGATAGGTTGTCAGGCTGTCTGTCTGACAAGACATACTTTATTCATCTACAAGGGAAATTCACTTAGCAATCAACGGAGGAATGCACTGTATGACCGCCCATGTGCAGCATGGATGTTTCCTGGAAAATTTGCCATGATACACTTAATGCAAAGTCAGCATCTGCGAGCGCAACTCACGTTTTCAAAACTGCAGATGGGGCTTGGGGGGAGGTTATGTCACTGAGGACCACTGAGTCGCTTGTGTACTAAGATCACTGTCACTTGCAGAAGCGTAAGCAAAATTAGCAGAATTTCACACTGCACTAGGGTTACTTGTATAATCATTGACATAACAGGTAACCGAAGTGTTTTTGTACTGAAATGAAACCTGTTTTCCACCAAATTTGGGGAAAATGTCACATCAAAACTCAATTGGAGTTTGTGCATCCCTACTGAAATGAATGGAGTTTCCACCAGGGGCGTGATTTGGGTGAAGTACTGATTTTCGCCGTTTGGGGCGCTCTAGTTGGCAAATGCGTAACGTCTCCCCTCTCAGGTGGTGTACTTTTCCTAGTCTTGAGGTTTCACAGGCTGTTCCAATATACTTTGCGCACGGATGTCCCAGCTCCAGGCTGGAAGTGCCAGTTCCAAGAATTTGGGCATCATTTTGGAAATTGTGTGAAATTTGTAAAAGTCGCTCACCATCTTTGTTGAGTTCTGTGCACATGTGCAGCGATGCTCATGTCATTGGGAAATACAGCGGTGCCTTGATAGAAGAGTTAAATTTGTTGTGACCATGCTCATAACTGAAAACACTAGCATCGCAAATCATCTTTTACCATTAAAATGTGGATCCGTTCCAGCTTTGCGTTAGTTTGTGTGTGTAATGTTTAATGAGGAAAAATAGCACTCCGTAATATTGAGCTTCATAAAAACATACAGTAATGATATAATTCAATATAATAAAAAAACTATGAAACAGTTTTTGTCACGCTGCATCAATTGCACGGCCAGTCTGGTGTGCCCGCCTCAGCCACCTGGGGGCAGTAAACGTCAGACAGACAGACAGACAGACTTTTGTTCATTGAGGCGTTATTATGAATCTCACTAGTTCGAGGCAGTGCTGCCTGGCACGCCAATCATATTGCAGCGGGGGGTGTCCTGCCTAGAACTCAAGCGGGATTCATAATAACGCTTTATTGAAACGTCTCATCTCCTCTCGCAGCTCATCAGTACGACGCTAACGTTGGTCGTTCTGTGCAGAGGATAAAGGATATGACTGAGAGCACTGTTATCGTCTGCCTGCATGTTGCACCGTTTGTGTTCAATCCTCTCAAATTTGAACTCGCAAGTCAAAGCAAAAAATCTGTCGAGCGACAGCTTGAATCGAGTCACTCGTATCTCAAGGCACCGCTGTAGTCAATTTTGTACCAATATAGCACCATATTCAATGAAATGAGAGCATGTTGACCAAATGCATAATTTGGTGATTCAAATGTGCCCAAATTGCAGTTAGGGGAGCTGATTCCCTGTTGCCATGTCTATTTGTATATCCATCAGTCTATTTTCTATAACGCTTATAGAGCTGGAACCTACCCCAGCTGACTTTGGGCGAGAGGTGGGGTACACCCTGGATTGGTTGCTTTTCAATCGCAGGGCAAAATGTATAACACGTGCAAAAAATCTATGTAACAACATGAAATATTGACTTCAAATTTGTATATCACCATGTGGGATGCACTTTATGTCAGTGCTGTTGTTGTTATTGCTCCATTGGATATTTGAGGCCCTACTTAAAGTGTGCATGTCAGGAAAAGTGTGGAAATGTGTGTTGAACACAAGTGAGCCGGTGAACTCAGCAGCGTCAAACAATGCCTTGATTGTTGCAGCAGGTGCTTAGCACAGCTCAGCATCCCCAAAAAGAAACACTCAAGTGTCTCAAACAAAACAATTGGGAGGAAAATATCTGGATTCTTCTCTCAATCCTGTTCCTGTGATTGTGTGTGCAATGCATGTGAGTGTGTAGGGCCATTGATAATCCTCCGGCATGTCCTCTTCACACATGCACAGACGCACCATTGTGGAGTTCAGCTTTGGCGACTGAAGCACCGTAACCTCTCCAATCTAATCAGATTCCTTTAAGTGGCTAACAAGCGTGTCTCCGTCATTTACAGTAGCGAAAATGGTAACGTGAAACCAGAACAGAACACACACACACACACACATACATACACAAGACAACAGGCTGTGTAGCAGCCCTGGCTTGGCCATCGGAAATTTTTTTTAGTTAATATAGTTTGACTAACAACTGGCATCTTGTTGAGAGAGATAAGACCTCTCAATGACGACTGACAAGATGAGTATTGTGGTGAGGACGCCCTCAGTTAGGTACATGCCAAGCGAATAAGAGCAGCTCCAGTTTATGGAGGGGGATTTACTTGCTAACTACCAAAACATTGCAATGTTTTGTAGTGTTGTGCTAGTTCAAATGTCACCAATAATCATAGACTTCTTCCCACTCACTTTTAAACATGGAAAAGTAAATTGTTTCATTGCTTATTACTCCCTGGTATTTAAAAAAAAATAAATCTATTGTTTTCATGTTCAAGATAAATGATCAAATCAAAAATCAATTAATAAGCACATTCATTTGAGTTCTGGAAACTGATTTTTTTCTTCTGTTTAAGAATTGAAGGAAATCTGATTGTGGCCCAGTAAGGAACTACAAGCCCAATTCCAATGAAGTTGAGATGTTGTGATAAACATAAATAAAAACAGAATACATCCATCCATCCATTTTCTGAGCCGCTTCTCCTCACTAGGGTCGCGGGCGTGCTGGAGCCTATCCCAGCTATCATCGCGCAGGAGGCGGGGTACACCCTGAACTGGTTGCCAGCCAATCGCAGGGCACATACAAACAAACAACCTTTCGCACTCACATTCACACCTACGGGCAATTTAGAGTTTTCAATTAACCTATCATGCATGTTTTTGGGATGTGGGAGGAAACCGGAGTGCCCGGAGAAAACCCACGCAGGCACGGGGAGAACACGCAAACTCCACACAGGCGGGGCCGGGGATTGAACCCCGCTCCTCAGAACTGTGAGGTGTGAGGCTGACGCTCTAACCAGTCGCCCACCGTGCCGTCCCCTTCATAAGGGGTCACACATTTTCAATGGGAGACAGTTACGGACAGCAGGCAGGCCAGTCTAGTACCCGCACACTTTTACTACGAAGCCACGCTGTTGTAACACGTGCAGAATGTGGTTTGACATAGTCTTGCTGAAATAAGCAGGGGTGTCCGTGACAAAGACGTTGCTTGGATGGCAGCACATGTTTCTCCAAAACCTGTATGTACCCATGCCATTGGCACTAACACAGCCGCATACCATCACAGATGCTGGCTTTTGAACTTTGCGTCCATAACAGTCCGGATGGTTCTTTTCCTCTTTTGCCCGGAGGACACGACGTCCACAATTTCCAAAAACTATTTGAAATGTGGACTCGTCGGACCACAGAACACTTTTCCACTTTTCATCAGTCCATCTTAGATGAGCTCGGACTCAGAGAAGCCGGGGGCGTTTCTGGGTGTTGTTGATAAATGGCTTTTGCTTTGCATAGTAGTTTCAAGTTGCACTTACGAATGTAGCGCCGAATTGTATTTACTGACATTGGTTTTCTGAAGTGTTCCTGAGCCCATGTGGTGATATCCTTTACACATTGATGTCGGTTTTTGATGCAGTGCCGCCTGAGGGATCGAAGGCCACGGGCATTCAATGTCGGTTTTCGGCCTTGCCGCTTACATGCAGTGATTTCTCCAGATTCTCTGAAACTTTTGATGATATTATGGACCGGAGATGATGAAATCCCTAAATTCTTTGCAATTGTACGTTGCGGAACATTGTCCTTAAACTGTTCGACTATTTTCTCACGCACTTGTTCACAAAGAGGTGAACCCATCTTTGCTTGTGAATGACTGAGCAATTCAGGGAGGCTCCTTTTATACCCAATCATGGCACCCACCTGTTCCCAATTAGCCTGTTCACTTGTGGGATCTTCCAAACAGCTGTTTGATGAGCATTCCTCAACTTTCTCAGTTTATTTTGCTACCTTTCCCAGCTTTTTTGGAACGTGTTGCGGCCCTAAAATTAAAAATAAAATAAGTTAATGATTATTTGCTAAAAACAATAAAGTTTATCAGTTTGAACATTAAATATCTTGTCTTTGTAGTGTATTCAATTAAATATAGGTTGAACATGATTTGCAAATCATTTTATATATTCATGGATAATTGTTCTCTGAATTTCCCAGTCTATCGCTACTCTTATTATTTCCGTGTAGCATTTGAGCCCCTTGTACACAAATCAGCTTTCTGTGGCATCACACAGCCTCGGAACAAAAAGCGCCTTTATTATTTCCAAGAGCGGACATCCTGAATATTGCGACGTCAGTGCAACGGATAGTAAATAATTGAATTGTTCTGAAATATCATGGTGCTCGACCATTCAAACATAAGGTCAAGCGATAACTGAATGATTCTTGTAATGGATTAGCTGGATTTGGTCATGGAGAATTATCCATTTAGAGATAAAGAAGTTCAGGCTAGTTCATAAAATGTGCTTTTTTCTTTTACCTTTGAGTAGAGTACTAAAGACCTCAAGATAGTGTTTTCAATGTGTTGCTTACAATACATACACTATTAGATCATCTCAAAATAGTAAACAGGCCATAAGGTAATAGAGGCAACAGTGAGCTTCATTGTCAGCTCAACAGAAGTAATTAAATGACACGTTTCGGGTGAAATACAACTTCCGAAAATAGTCGTCAACGTACTGTAGCTTAAAGGCCTCTTTATACTCCCGCGCTCGCTCGGCCAACAACGCCCGCATTGCATCACGTGACCGACGCATTGGCCTGCGCGGCCCCCCTGCGTCACTTGACGCGTACACGGCAAATATTGTTGCTGGGCGTAGAATGCCGCGGAGACCATCTCTCGTGATTGGTCCGTTTTAGTCACATGTTGTGATGAAGTACTCAGTGTGCCCCTAGGTTTAACATACCATCTACGCTGCCACCTTCTTGATTGATTTTGCAGCATAATTAAACGGATCATCTGGTCATCTAGGTCCATTTGTTTTCGCAGACACCGTGCCACGGTCGCCATTGTTGTTGCTTTTTTACTTGTTACGGAATGGAAAGTAAAAACGGTTACCGGAAATGGCCACAAAATGCAGAGGAAACTCCATCCTGTGGTTTCCTAGCCAATAACAGCCGTAGCGAGTGCGCTCGAGTATAAAGGCAAACGGCGCCCGCGCGAATATAAAGAAGCCTTAAGACCTCGCTTCACTGACGCCATTGTTGGCGTAATTCAGGGGTATGAAACTCATTTGTGTCGCGGCCACATTGTAGTTATGGTTTCCCTCAGAGTGCCGTTAAGATTTTGAAATCATATAAATATTGAATCACCTCCTTATAGTATTACATAGACAACAAATTGATAGATGAATAGTTTGGAAATCGAATACTTTGCAACTATTGTTTAAGTTACTGTATTGTAAAAAGAGGTTTGGTAAAAACATGGTTGGTAATATTTATTCGATATGACAATTACATTTTTTTCTACACATTTTAGCAAGAGTCATGGCAGTTCAAGCACATGATTTGCTTTAGCTGGCCACATAATACGATGTGGTGGGCCAGATCTGGCCCCCGGGCCTTGAGTTTGACACCTGTGGCGTAACTGATCGTTCTAAGCGTTCCATATTGACAGCGAATGAATGAGAAAGGCTGGTTAAAAATGGCATTAGTGGAGTTATTTAAAACCACTACTGGAGAACAAGGGTCATTTGTGCTGCCACAACCCCTGAAGCAAGCAGAAGAGGACCTTGGGAGCTAAGCGCCGATTGGCCGCTCAGACAAAAAAGGGCGGTCCCAGTGAATTAGTGATAGACGGTAAAGGCAGACGTCCTGCAGTGATCAAACCTTAGGTGATCTGACAGCCGGCTGTTTGAAGTGATTGTCATGCTATGTAACATGAAGGCTTACCCCCAGCTTTGGGCCTAATTAGTTCACTTAGGGCCCTTTATAAAGAGACTGCTGGGACACCAACTCAATAAGGAGCCAGAAGATCAACAGACCAGCAACAGCAGACTTGGATCCCGAAACTTGTCCTGCTGCTATAAGCAAACAAACCGAATCTGAAGACTTTTCCGCTTCGCTGAGAATGCCACACTTATCCGACAGCAGCTACTACACGATGCGGGATGCAACCAGAGCTTCGAATGTAAGACAATCAAAGCTGAGCGCGGTGACCACTGTTTGTAAGCAGTTTGTTAATTGTACATATTTACAGGGATCTTTGTAGCCTGAATCAAAGAAACTGTTTTGTTTGGATTGTAAACTTAAATTCTGTTGGCGGTGATGCATTTTTTCATTCCGAAAGAACATTTCAGTCAATTTCGAGAAAATGCAGCCCAGCTGTTAGCATGCGAAAAAAATGACATAGCTGTGACTCACGACTAGTTCTGCATCCTGAGTGAGATCATCTTCTCGCAACAGCCACAACACCTGTGCGAAATATGTTAGTCAGAAATTGTCCACACTCCCAACTTATGTGTTCCTTGTCCTGTTTGCAGGTACAGAACCAACTGGAAAACTCAAAGTTCCACCTCCATCAGAGCCAGAGCCAGCAGGTCAAGCAGTACCTGTCGCTGGGCTCAAAGTTGGCCTCGTCGGCCGCACAGGCCCACGCCGTGCCGCACCCCCACGCGCCCGGCCAGCCGCTGGCCACCGTGCCCATCATGAGGAGCGGACACATGGCCTCCGTCAATGACAGCAGCAACCCCGACAGCCCCGTCACCCTGATGACCATGGCCAACCACGACAGTGAGGTGAGTGCCTGTCGGAGAAATGAAAGCTCTTGGCTGCTATCTTTTGCTGACTGTAGGGAAGTGAAACTGTGAGACGGGAAAAAGGGTGAAGTTGCAACCACGTTAGTGAGCAATTCTCCGGGGCACGGACTTTCCCGTCATTGCCATTGTAAACATTCTGATCTGCGGTTATTTCTGTTTTTGCTGTGAGAGATTATTGTCAGTCCTCCCACATTCTTTTATTGAGATAAGAGGTAACGCTTGTTTTAGACAGCAATCAGAAAAATACAGGAAGTCGTTCTCAACATGTATCTCTTTCTGATGTACTCATCAATAACTTCAAACTTTGTCATCTCTAATGAGAGAGTCTCGCGCAGGAGAAAGTTTGATGAGATTATGTCTTTCCCACCACAAACACTGGGCACTAACTGAAGACTTTTCCATTATTGGATTAGTCAGTGGGAAGTCCCTCCTCCAGAGGTGGACAGTTGTGGCGTTTGAGTCTTGGCATCCTCAGTCTGTTCTTGAGCCACTCTAATGACTTTATTCCTTTTAGTTTCCAATGGATGAAGTGATTGATGACCTTATCAGTCTTGAAACGGGCTTCAAAGATGGAGGCCTGGATTGCATGGAGTCTAACATCCTAATGCAAAACAATGTAAGCATACAATCTCTTTACTATGGATGAAGAAGCTAACACCCCACTTCATTAATGTAACCGGTATTTAGACCATTTGCGTGACCCACTTCTCTTCTTTTTAAAGGTGAATAGGAACGTCAGATACATAAGGTGGCAGCTTGGGAAAAAGTAGGGTGGGTGTGGAGGGTGGTCGAGGGGGGCGCTATCTTTGAGGTCAGCTTAAGTCGAGAGATGAGTCAAAGTTCATCAAGGCTTAGCAACAGTTCTCACATCATTCAAGATCGCAATTGCTGGTCAAGTAAAGCCTCCAACGTTGATTCCAACAAGACAGAATCACAAAATCTTTCTGCACGACTTGGCAAATCCAAAACAGGGCTAGTGGTACAGGTACTATGGGAATCTATCCAAACTCAATAAATCCCATATGGGAGCTAGAGCAGCAGACAGAGTCATACCCACTGATAAAGTGACAAGGAGCTAAACCCAAAAGATACTGTGACAGTGTGGGGGAGGCGGAGATAAGACCAAGTTAGTCTGCTTCAAACGAATCATTTTTGTTCTGCTTGTGTTCTTGGCGCTAATGGGATTGTTCAGGAACGCCACCGTGCCTAAATGTATTGGTTCGACCGAGTTAGCATTGATGTCTCACTTTGTCATCACATTCGGGAATGCGTACATAAGTGGAGGGACTGTCGGATCACGATGGGAGGAGTAGTTGTGAATTGTTGGAATCTTTTTGATAAGCTCTCCTCCACCTCTCCTTCTTCCATCTTGGGGAGATAATGAGGGTAGAATGCACTTCTGTTTGGTTTCTTCTTACCCCACACACTTCCTTCTAACAGTCCTCACTCATACCTACATGCTGTGGGTCAAATCAGAGAGGGACTTGTGCATGTTCCCATAAGTACACAAATGTGAATTAGACACACATGTGGGGGATGGCACGCAACAGCTTGACATCCAGCGCGGTTCATGAAAAGCCGTCTTTATTGCAGGGCAGGCGTACGCTTTCTCAGACAAAAAATGGCAGCCGTAGAAAAACAGTTTTGCCTCTGTTTCAAGCAGTTGACTCAGCTCGGCCTTTTCATCTAATGGGATGATATTTTCAACACAGAGCCCATCTCTGTGTGGGGTGGAATGGTTTTGAAAATGGGGCATTAGCGGAGGTCAGTGGGAGATGGAGTCGGGATGGTGGCCGTGGTAACAAACCCTTAAGGAGCTTGTCTTTGTTCCCTAAACTTGGCGTTAAGTTGTTTTGACTCATTGTGATGCAACATGAGCAATTTGCATGTCTGGGTTCCACATTCCTCTGAAAGTTTCCCATCATTCCACTTGTCAAGATGATAAGTTAAATCCCCCCCACCACCGCCACGGTTTTTCCTCGAAATGAACTGGTTGCCTTTGTCGCCAACAGGTGTCCCTCAGTAGCAGCATGCTGGACGTGTATGGGGGTGAACAAGGTATGAACCCCCCTAATGGTGGACTGAGTCCCACATCTAACCCCACAAAGCTCACAGTAAAATGGGAATACAGAGGTATGAACTCATACCGTGCGCTAACAACAACAAAAAAAGTCAACTAATTGTTGCATACGCGTCATTTCCATAAAATTTGATCAATAACAATAAGACACTCTGTTTTCCAAACGCTATTGAGGGTTTAATATTTTCACAATTCATAGGAAAGGCAAAATATAGCAGCATATTTTTTTTTCTTAGCAACATTTATGACCTTTTAATGGATAACAACTGTCCATAATTCAAATACTCATATCAGTAAAATTAAGTTCAGTGGGCCATGTCTTGACCATTATTGATCAAACTATATGAAAATGACCCATACGCTCAGTGGTCACTTTAATAGATACACCTCTACAATTTGAATAAGAAAAAGATCATGTATAATACCTGAGCACCAACACAGTACCAAAAAAGTGCTCTTGTATTGTATCTCAAGTGTATTTAAAGTTGTGTCCAGTGATGTTATAAATAGTCAACATAAGTTCGACTACACAATTACGCATATTTATTCTAAATACAGCACCCGTTTTTTTGGTCGGATGGAACTGATTGAGTTCTATTTGGTTAAATAAAAATTAAACAAAGACCAACACTCGGGCCCTATGAGTCTTATCAATATGGCGCATAAAGCAAAGAGGTCTTAAAACTATTTAGGAAATAGATAGTATCGCCTGAAGAACACTCATTCTCCGTGGGGTGCGGGCACCGAGAGGACACTATGCACCGACACAGACTCCAAATTGTCTTGATTGAATCAACAGAGACAAATTGGGAAATCCAATTTCAGTCCCTAATTATGTAATTTGGAAGAATGTGAATGCAAATATAAATGCGGTGGCATTTTGCTCCCCGTCTCCAAGGCCCCTTCGTAAATTTGCTTAATTACGGAGTACGCCGTTCTAAAAAGTGCTCACTTTTTTTTGCCCACAATGAGCTGCAGACATGCAGCAAGAGATAAACTGGGCTCTCTTTCATTCTGTGCGTGCGTGTGTGTGTGTGTGTGTGAGCGAGAGATGTCAAGCTTGTTGAGGCTCATGCACGGATGGAAACGGCACATTTAGCCTGACCTCAGCTCTGAGCACCCTCAGTGTCTCCCTTGACTGGACCTTTTTGTCTCAATCAGACTGCGTTGCTAATCAATTTGTAATATCATTTTTCTTTGTCTCGACAGAACACGACACACGGGTCATGGCCAAGGAGAGACAGAAAAAGGACAACCACAATTTGAGTGAGTGTTCACACAAACTTGTCTCGACTGAACAGCTTAATTTACACTTAAAACCCCTTTTTGTTGATTTTCAGTCGAAAGAAGGAGACGATACAACATCAACTACAGGATTAAGGAACTGGGGACACTCATACCAAAGTCTAACGACCCGTAAGTTGTACACATGACACATCAGAAATTCGGCCTTTATGACAATAAAAATGCCCAGTTTTGATCCGACACTATCAGAAATGCAATGGTTTTAATGTATGTTTACTATTAAATGCAAACGTATGCGTGGAAAGAATGCATCCTACAGAGGCATTTTTAATATTTTGCACCTCTGACAGGAAAATAAAGTTGCTATTGTTTTGAGTGTACCTAATATTGTGGCGAGTTAGTGTATACTTATTTGAAATGAATAGACGGTTCTGGTCATCTTACATGCATTTTTCTTCAAAAAATGTGATTTCAAAAACACACTTTTATTTCAAAATATTACAAACATAAATGCAAGGTTCATTACTGAAGGCTCGATATTTACCATAGTGTCGAAAATGTCACATAGGCATTAAGGCAGAATTCTTGATGAATTGGTTCATCTTAGATTGTGCAGGTTAACCTAACATTAGCAATAAATGGATTAGATTCCGAGCCCAACGGCACAAACTAAATCAAAAATACACTTGAACTTCTGAGGGCTGGGTCACAAGTGGGGAGCATTTTGAATCAACTGGGAAAATAACAGGTGGACGGGGCCTGAATGCAAATCCAGTGGCCATCTCCGGCAATTGAACTTTGCCGTACATTTAAATGCAAGGTCGGCCTTGTCACGGTGGTGCCATTAACGCGGGATAAAGGAGATTATCAGCTTTGATCCAAATGGGGTCTCACCTCTGCAGAAAAAGGACAATTTCACCACCTTACTTTTAAGAAAGGCAGTAATCTCGGACCTTAAATTCCCAATTCAGCTCATTCCCCGTCATCTCTCCCCCCCCCCCCCCCAGGATTAATTTTAGACACCGAGGAAGTACGAGAATGGACTTTCCACAGAGCTACTTAATTATTCTATTAAAATCCCCTTTCAGAATCCCATGTAAGGTCCGAGGATGAATAATTGCCGTGTGTAAATCATCATTTCTTATAATAGATTGTGGGGAAAACCATGTTAAAAAACACCCCTGATACAGGATATTCTGGGAGCTAAAAAAAACAGGTTATCTTGAACAATTTTTTTTCCCCACGTGTGCAGCGACATGCGCTGGAACAAAGGTACCATCCTGAAGGCCTCAGTGGAGTACATCAGGTGGCTGCAGAAGGAGCAGCAGCACGCTCACGAGCTGGAAAGTCGCCAGAAGAAGCTGGAGCAGGCCAACAGGAGGCTGATACTCAGGATTCAGGTAACACAATGCAGGGGAAACGGCCTCTGGATATACACTAAATCATTAGCTTAGCCAGAGAGGTTAAACTGGTCTAGCATTGAACTACTAATACCTCATTAAGAAACAAAAGCATTTATTTACTAACAATAATAAAAAAATTGTGAATGAATGACACCGCCATTGATTAAAATTAATATGGTGCCAGTCGCTGGTGTTAGCGACTACTTTTCAAAGGCAGTTTAATAGGGTTGATTTAGCCTGACACATATGCAGTTCCCACCGATTAATTTTTTTAACAAACAAGGCTTACGTGCTATTGAATTTTTTAAACGATTTTATTAACATGGTACCCCTCCTGAAGTGAATTAATTAGTTTCATTTTTATTCCACAAATGCAATTTTAATCAGAGTTCCGTGTTTTGACTAGTACTGGCACATACAATGGATTCTTACACAAAAAACAAATTGGGTTTCATTTCCCTTGACTGACTGAAGGACTTTCTACAGGTTCCTGATTGGCTAAAAGGGCTCTACAGTGAGGCCTTACAGTGCCACCTGTTGCTTTGGCATGCTCCTAACACCCAACAACTACACGATTAAAAAGAAAAAAAACATCAAAACATCCTCCAGCTTTTCATCGATTCAAAGAAATTACCAAATGCATCAATTGACACCTGCAGGCGCAGGACCGCTCGTGCTAATCTACAACTCCAAGAAGCTCTTTACGGCCCTCAAGTGTAAGCTCATTACCAGTGCAAAAGCTTTATGACTCTTAAACCAATACGATGAACCCCGCCTCCCCCCTGCTATCAAGCCAGGTCCTTCCACTCGCTCCCATCTCTGATTCCACTGATCTCGGCGCTAATTAGCCGACATATTAAGAGGGGAAAACAAGCAGCAGACAATACATAAAAGACATTGTGGAATCCCCCTCAGTGCTGGGAAAAAGCGAGGATGTATTCCGACTTGGATGATGAGCAAACAATCAAGGAAATGCAAGAGAAGTGGCGACGCCCAAACTCCCATCGTGCTACTCATATCGGCCAAACCTCAATGTGTTGATAAGAACAGGAAAAAGGTGTGGCAGAGATGTAAGCACTTTAGTTTAATAAATAAAAGCTATTCGCAAAGGATAGGTACTGAGGCCTCCCTCAAAAAGAGGGGGGAAAAAAACAACCACCCCATTTACTACCTAATTAATAGTTGTAAATATACCCCAAACTACCATCCCAAAACACATGAATACAATTTCAAACCCATCTTACAACATGACCCTTTAAAATAAATGGCTTACGCATAATTTGATTTTCATATACATCTTTTCAACATACTTCCTTGATATGAATTACTACTTTCCTATCAGCCAGAGCTTTGGCGCAGTCTGGTGGCAATTTAGGGCATAAGAGAACAAGCCCAAAATACGCAGCAAAAAGCTGAGCGTAAGAAGAAAATGCAGAAAAAAATGTGAATTGGTGACTGTTCATTGGTTGTGCCTCAGCTTTACTACGTCTTTTTAAAGCAATCTTTTTTTATGGGTTTTTACAGTTTCTATCTTTACTGCTGTGAGTACCCCAAAATTATATATTTTGGAAATTAATCGGCCGATCAAGCGTTTATCTGAAATTTTTTCTGCCAAATATCGTCATCGGCCTAAAAAAAACATCCATATCGGTCGGGCCCGAGTTTAAAGTATGTAGGAGTACCTCTCCTCTATTTAGGATTTTTAAAATTTGTTTTTAATATGGTCTCCCTATTGCAGATTTTCACCTATATCCCTTGCGATAATCAAGGGTTCACTGAACTTCTTTGGTTAAATTTGGTGGTTCACATTTTTGTTTTTTTCTGCAGGAACTTGAGATTCAGGCTCGAGCGCACGGCCTCCCGAACATAGCGACCTCTTTGGGGACGACGGACCTGTCCTCACACCTCCTTAAACAACAGCAGGCGTCCCCTCAAGCCCAGCAGCCCCCGCTCTACCAGGAAGACCCCAACGGCGATTACCTGCAGAGGATAGCCATGGTCGCCGGCGTGCCGTCCATCCCGATGCCGCCGGGGCCGCAGGACCACGTGGCGGGCGCCGACGGCTGCACCACCTTCTCCGACCCGCTGTCCCACTTCACCGAGATCTTCAGCGCCACGCTCAAGGGCGAGCACCGGCTGGACGAGATCCTGATGGACGACGCGCTGTCCCCGTTCGGCGCCGACCCGCTGCTGTCATCCCGCTCGCCCCGAGCCGCGTCCAAGGACAGCAGCCGCCGCAGCAGCTTCAGCTCAGGGGAGGGTGATGACCTATAATGCAAAAGCACACAGGGTCAAAAGCCGTATCAGACATTTGTAAAGACAATGAACACTGACCAAGCCCCCTTTTTCCTGTATATATTGTACAGCTCATGGACATCCCTATCTTTCCAGCATCTCTGCCTCCCACAAAAAGCAGAAACAGACTCGTACAAAAAAAAGGGAGAAACTTTGATTTTGTGTTTTTTTTTTTTTTTTTTTTTGGGTAACACTGTAGTAGCTGTACACTGAATCGTACTCCAAAGAACTGCTGAGATCCCGACAATATTGTTCTGTTTTTTTGTTTCCGACGTGCCTTATTCAGTCTTATCTATTTCTTCACTGTCATGTCTCACACTGCATCTTTTCGATGGTTTTTTTTTGTATTTATATGGGTTTAATCCATGCAATCATAAAATATATTTACAGTATATATTATCTAACATGCTACTTTTTTATTCTCAGTAGGGGTTGGGAAGACTATAATAAACCCCTTTTTTGATATGATTGGCTTCCTGTCGTTATCTGAAGGACATCACGACAGACATCCAACAGTAACGGAACAACAATCTTCCATCTGTGCTCTTTACTGGTATCTTAATTCTGAGTACAAAAAAAAAAAAAGCATCAGGCACAAATCAGTCTGCAAAATTGGGAGGGAAGTTTCACGGGGAAAGCGAAGGTGGCTGATTGGGAATGAGACAAGGGGGGAGTGGACAATAAAGACAAGTAGTACTACTGCTGATGAGTACTGTGAGCTGATGAGCCGTTGAGGGTGCATAATGACGAGAATAATGAAGAGCGCCTTCAGCGGCAAGGCCTGGAAAGTTTACCGAGGTGAGCGTCTAATAAAGTTGGCATAAGGACATTTGATTGCAAAGTAGGCGAGAAGACAAAATACTCACATTTGTTTGTACTGCAGGTGACTAAAAAGAAAATGAACGTGACCCACCCAGAAAACTAAGATGTTGACTTTACTACATTCTTTTTTTTTTTTTTTTTTTTTTTGGAACATGCACGTGCACAAACATTTTCGGGGGCAGGTGCTTAATCCAAAATTATTCACACAATTAAGAAAAACAGATGTAGATATATTAAATGATTTATTCATTTCTGGGAACAAAACTCACCACAGTCAATTAACCTATATACAAAGGAAGTTAAGGGAAGCTAAAGTGGATATACAGTTAATAGTCTACACACCCCTATTCAAATGGCGGGGGCTTGTGTGCACTGCGGATCAGCGAGGGGCACAAGTCTCACAAGAACTCAAATACCCATCAGATTAACCAAATCGATTTAGGAGGAAATTGATGACAGAGTTTCCCCCCACCCCCCCACACGCATTTTTAATGGTAGACATGTCTGGACTGCTGGCAGGCCAGTCTTCTACTCACACTCTTTTACTACAAAACCAGGCTGTTGTAACACCCGTGGCTTGGCACTGTCTTGCTGAAAGTCCCTGAAAAAGCCATTGCTTGGATGGCAGCATACGTTGCTCCAAAACCTCTATGTACCTTTCAGCATTAATGGCGCCTTCACAGATGTGCAAGTTACCCATGCCATGGGCACTATAAAACACCCCCAATACCATCAGATGCTGGCTTTCGAACTACGCTGATAACAATCCAGATGGTCTTTTTCTCTTTGGCCCAAAGGACATGACATCCATGTTTTCCGAAAACAATTTGAAACGTGGACTCGTCAGACCACAGTGTGGTCAGTTGTGTCAGTCCAACTCTGATGAGCTCAGGCACAAAGAAGCTGGCGTTGTTTCTTGGTGTTGTTCATATATAGCTTTCGATTTGCATGGTCGAGTTTTAACTTGCATTTGTAGATGTAGCGACAAACTGTGTTAACTGAAAATGGCTTTCTGAAGTGTTCCTGAGCCCACGTGGCAATATCCTTTATACAATGATGCCGGTTTTTAATGCAGTGCTGCCTGAGGGATCGTAGGTCACGGGCATTCAGTTTTCGTTTTCGGCCTTGCTGCTTACATGAAGGGATTTCTCCAGATACTCTGAAACTTTTGATGATATTTAGGACCGCGGCTTAAGAAATCCCTGAATAACATCAGTTTGAACATAAATAGCTTGTTTTTGTAGTGTATTCAATTGAATATAGGCTGAAAAGTAATTGCAAATCATTGTATTCTGTTTTGATTTGTTTTACACAACATCTGAACTTCATTGGAATTGGGGTTTGTAAAAAAATATACATTCCTATTTGTTATTTACAGTAAAATTGTATTTAAAAAGAAATCGGTCAGAATCTGATAAGCTATTGATTAAAACAAACCAATCGTGAGATCAATTCAATTGTTCTTGTCGCACAATGATGACATCACATGCTTACATGAAAACAGAAATTAGAAAAAAAAAGAAACAAAGAATATGAATGCTAATTTTTCTTTATTATGAACACGTAATGGGGAGCATGGTGGACATCTGCCTCACAGTTCAAATCTCAAATAAGTTTTTCTTATGAGCACATTTTAGGCAATTGTTGCACATAATACATACATGCCAATTACTCATGGACTCTCTCAACTTCGCCCCAATGGAAGTGTGCACACAGTACTAAAAAAAAAGATGCTAACTTTGCTCACATATTTGAATACTACTCAGCAGACAAAAAGCATATCCCAACTTCTTCCCGCATATCAAAGGCAACGCGTGGACAAAGTTCAACGCTCGTTACATGCAGGGCCTTCAAACGGGAATTGTGGTCGGATGAGGCAATGGTGACATCAGAACAAGGCGCTCTTTTATTTGGAATATCACACTTCATCAAGTTGCGTATGTTCAACTGCATGTCAGATTGCAGCGCCATGGAGTATCTGATAACACGTCAGCGCACGCCTGAGCCTTTGAAAACACATTCGGGAGACTTTGCGGGGACTTACTCTCTTCTCTTCGCATTCATGAGAAACTGATTAGACTATTAGGTTTTGGAAAGATTTGCAAATACTCCGTTTAATATCATCTGCCAATTCACTTTTAAGGCGAGCAAGGTTAAATAGCCTCAATAACCTTGCCTAAAATAACAGCTGCTGCATGATGTCCAACAGTAGATGGCAGCAATTTACTATGTTATGCACACAGCCAAATGATTTGGAGAGCAGTAGTGTGTACATTTTATATTCTTTCTTCCAAGATGCCTTTTTTAAATTTTGTATCAACTACAACACTAGTTAAAGAACATATTAACCAAGAAGGGCTCTTGTGAAGATTTAGGATTTTATACAAAGATGCCTTGCAATTAGTAGACATAAAGAGTAAACATATTGCTACATTATTTGTCACATTGACTAATGCTTGTCCCTTGTCAGAATTTAGTTTGATTTCACAAGTGATGACGAAAATTAACATACAGTATTTTACTAGATTCTTTCACACACGATAAAAGTATATTTGATAGAATTTAATATGATTTGATACAACAAGTAATGCACTCAGTTGGAGAAAATTAAACATTGTGAGGGTGGAATAGCAAAGTTTAATTCCCTTTATTTTAACTCGCTAACTGCTTTGAAGAGATGCCAAATTTTTTGCATTTTTATCACCAAAATAGAGCACAGTGTAGTATGTCCACCATTTTTTTTTAGTCTAATCTGGTCCTCAAACGCTTCATTTGTAGTGCAATTCCCGACTAAATTCCATGCAGCACAGCGCTATGCATGCTCCTGTGTAAGGCCTGACAACTCTAAAGCAGGGAAGGGATGTCGTGAACCCCCCAGCCGAGGAGCTCCTGTCACCAAAATGACGTTTTCGGAGGCCCTGGCAGCCACTGTGCCAGTTCTACAGTGCTCTCACCTGTCGAGCCTGCCATGGCTTACACTTAATCACCTCCCGCATATGCACATGTATGCGCGCGCGTGTGTCAATGACATGTCGACACACGAAAGAAACCTAAAAGGCCCTCATCTGGATTTAGAATGACACGTTTTACGTGCAAATTAGGTGCAGCACAAGTGGAAATCATAATATAGAGAGGCACTGAGCATCACATGTCATACAATATCTATTTCCAGCCATGAGTCAGAAATGTGTGACAAACAACAACCTTCCTCTCAACCGGCCCATTAACAGTGGAAATGTGCAAAACTATGACACAAAGGTCATTAAGTCATCCCATGATGCTATGAGCCACTTGGTAGAAAAATGACCAAACTGTGCTAGCATTAATGGTGTTACAGTAAATGGGTGGGGAAAAAAACACCAAGTTAAAAAAAAAAAAAAGAAAATAAAAAAAAAAAAAAGAAAAAAGAAAGAAAACACAAAGGGGTGGCTGGGCCTTTCCGAAATGCTATAAAATTAATGCGATTTCCAGAGTTTTTTATGAATCGCGCCAGATGCCAAATACATAACTTCAAACAAATTGACTTCCAATTATTGGTTGTGGTGCACCGCTTCCAGATGTGCAACAGATGGGGCCGGGGCGACCCAAGGTGTCTCGCCCCGTGCTTTGTGTTATTGTGCAGTAAAACAGCGGTGAGTGTGTGTGCGTGTGTGTTTTAAATCACAGTGTGGGCTGGAGGTGAAGGGAAGGACAGGGGACACAGGAACGGAAAAATAAAAGAAATAAGAGACAGAAATCTCCATCATTAGGTAAATCGACACAGCAGAGACAATGTAGGCCGTAATAGAGGCTGAAATTATGTAAAGGCAGATGAGAAATGTAAATGTGATCTCTGCTGTATCTTAGTTTTGGGATTAAACGGGGTGGGTGGAGGGATGGGGGGGGCGGTGACTAACAATTATGGTGCTTTTTTTGTGTGCATATGTTAATAGCTGAGAATATCCCTGCATGCATAAAGTATATTAGATGAGATTAGACGCACAGAGTTTTATAAACCAAAAACCTTTTTAACGACAGTAATAAGTAGCAGTCTCAATTGTTGTGATGAATAATTAGTCATTTTAAAAGTGAAAATGGGGTTTCATGAACAAAAAAAAAAAAGTTTGGCATAATTTCTTCATAATAAACACATTTTGGGGGTCTCCCTAATTTTCGTCCGCATATAGACTAATGCAGGTTCTAAAGAGAATTTTGTTAGATTTCAGACAAAACTATATTGTACCGTATATATAGGTTTTTGGACCAATACCTATTTTTTAAATAACTTAACGATACATTTTATACGAAACCTAATGTACTGTCATTAGTCGCAAATGGTTGGGGTTATTTACAAACGCTTAATTTTGACAAATCTGGACCAATGCTGTTTTTTTGAGAGGATTTAGTAGGATTTCAACAAAACAAAATACAATTTAGCAGACAATTGACATTTCACAAAACCTTAATTTAGTTACATGTGCATCATGCTTATTTTTGAAAGGATTTAGTAGGATACATTACAAAAAATGAAAATACTGTTCCTGGACTGAAAACAGTTGGGTTGCTACAGTAACCCAATTGCTGGGTTGTTTGTGTTGGGTCAAATTTATTGGTTATCTCTATGAGATCTAACACAATTGTTGGGTCAAATTAACACTTTATTGGGTTATATGGCTGATACACCCAAAATAATAGTACCCAATTTCTGGGTTATTTTGAGGTTGTCATATTTATTGGGTTAATTATCTGAGAGTAACTAAATTGTTGGGTCAAATTAACCTATTGTTATTGAGTTGAGTTGTCTAATTATATTTTGTCACGCACATACAGTATCTGAAAAAATGAAAGCAGGCGGCCATGACAGCCACCAACATAGGTACATATTGTCGAACTGTAGTACAGCGATCAAGTTGACAACATCATTTTTCAAATTTAGGATTTATTTGATTGTTTCACAATGTAGCGATATAATGAAACAAAAAAATAGAATGGCGGGTTATTTCAATTAACTCAGTTTGGGTTATTCATTTGACCCAACTTCTTTTGGGTCAAATTGACCAAAGCGGAAGTCGCTTCCTTTTTACGCAGTAATTGGGTAAAATGAACCCAAATTGCGCTATTTTTAACCTAACTGTTTTAAGAGTGTACGGTCCTCTGCCTGTTTCACAATAATTTAGTAGGATTTTGTAGAAAAACTGACATATTTTGGGGCTTACTTTAAAAAGCCTAATTTAGTCACACATCCAATACTTGTTTTGAGTGGATTTTGTTAAGATTTCAGCCACAATTAAGGGACTATACTTGTGGACCAATGTCTGTTGTCATGAAAATTTTGTAGGATTTTATACAAACAGTATTATACTGCACTTATGGGTCACAGGCCGTTTTAGCCAAAATTTAGTCGCATTTTACACAATAACTACAACACTAAATAGTAGAAAATGGACAAATATTTGGGTATTCATACAAAAGCTTTATTTTGGGACCATTGTAGTGCACTAGACAGAAAAACTACATTTTGGGGGTTACATTAAAAGGTTTTGTATATACACTAAATAACAACAAGATCACCCCCTACCCACACGCACACGCACACGCACACACACACACACACACACACACACACACACACACACAACACAGTATGAGGGAGGGGGATCTTTTACTTGCATATTGTACTTGCATGCTAATCCACAGGAGCAAATCCTGCCGCAGGCTGGTGTCACACACACTCAAATACACTTTAACCTTGTGTTATCTGTTTGACCTTGGACTTGCAGCAAAGGAGAAGACAGTGATGGAATTCTTTCATCGTGTTTTGTTTTATTTCTCCATATTTGACAGTGGGGGCATGATGATGTTCATTAGCAGAGGAAGATAATGATACCCCCCCCCATCTCCACGCTACCTTACTACTGCATTTGGGTGTTCCGATGGTCATCTTGTCTGCATTATTCATTCATCCTCCCCCTCTCTCTTTCCTGCAACTCTCCGACTGCCTTGTTTCACTTTTGCGACCCGGCCCAGGCGCTGGCCCTTTGGAGCTTGCATTCATCTATTATAGATGGGTAATTGTTTATTAAATGCAGGCCTGACCCTATTATGCCTATTACCGCAGCGCGGCACACCCACACGGCTGACAAGTGGCTTGCTATCCTCCATATTCCTCAAGCTGTAACAATCCCCCTGTCAGGAACATGAGGCCGCCACAGTGCGACTGAACAAAAGTGTGGAAAGGCTGAAAAAACATGTCTGCCACAGGCCAGAGAAGCCTTGCCTCGGCGATGGAGGCTAAGACAAAAAAAAGCTTTGCCTCTCATTACCCTGACTCCTAATCTACCTCTGCCCTTTGCGGGCCAATCCCTGCTTCAGGCGTTGGGAGGCTAAACCTTCCCAACTCTGGAAGCGGATTTATTACCTCAGATAGACTAAGAGCAATGAAACGCCACTTTTGCCAACTGTACTGGCACTAGAGGTCAGTGTTGTAACAGAGTTGTGACTCAGGCTCCTGTTCCATGCCAGCTGCAGGCTACAACAGGAAACTAATTCAGGTAAAAATAAATAAATAAATAAAATAAAAAACAGGAAATTAAATGGAATGATTAAGTTCACTTAATTACTCGCTGACTTGGGCAAATCATCTTAACTTATATCAAAATCATTATGCCACCAGACAGTGGCGCTGATTGTGTGGAACAGCTGGCCAACATGTATGCAAAAAAAAAAGAAAAAAAAAAAAAAAGAAAAAGTGTATCCAAAGCAGGACGTGGCATCGTGAGCTGAAAATCAACCATAGCACTGCTTGTCATGTCATCCAATCAACGGCTTGCCTCACTTTATGAACCCAAAGACAAACTTCCTGTTTAAACATTAAGTGGCAACGAGTCAAAATAACCACAAGACGTCTCTTTTTTTTTTTTAAATGCATCAAGCTGAGGTGAGAGCGGGAAACGTGGAGTGCATGCTGGGATAGGTGATCTACATGTTGGCCTGTCGCCAGTTATTACCCGGGTGGAGAGTGATTAACATAAGGTGTTAATTAGTGGGTCGGAGTGTGTATGTGTGCGTGTGTTGCTTGGAACAATATTACAATCACATTTTTGATTTATTCTTAAGATTTATTCAAAATGAAGACAATAATGTTCTGTTGTTTATTTGACAATTCCATTGTAATGAGATTAATCTCAGTTTTTCTTAAACTTTTTTGAGCCAAGGCGCATATTCTACATTAGAAAAATCTCACTCTACTTCCCAAAAATGTCATAAGGATGATCAATATTTTCAGTATTAAAAAATGTACTAACTCAATGTGAAATCTTGGGCCTTTTTAGTTGAACAATTATTCTGTTGTGTGAATGGCGGCAAGTGGATAAACAGGGCAATTGTACCTTCTGCCATGCGGTGGAAGATCATTTATTTGTTCTGTCTGTCACTATACGTCAGTGGCATAAAAGATACAACAAAACAAAACAAAGATACATTATTTGTAGAATATAAAGAATGATTTTTGGACCCAATAAGTGAAACTGGATAACTTCCTGCGGAAAGACCCCGCCCTGTCTTCGCTCTCTGCTCACCATGCATACCACCACCCGCACGCGCGGTTCCAGCAGTTTTATTCTTTGTTCTCAAAGTCTACACTATTTATAGTCGATCTTTTCAATGTTTTGCCCCAAACAACTGAAACACAACAATTGCTGCACCTGTTTTCAGCCCATTATATTTTCTTAATTATATGCTACCATATAATGTAATGTAATAATGTAATGTATTAATGTAATGTATAATGTAATGTAATATAATGTAATGTATAATGTAATGTATAATGTAATGTATTAATGTAATGTAATGTAATGTATTAAGTAAAGTATGCAAAGTAT
This sequence comes from Phyllopteryx taeniolatus, assembly GCF_024500385.1. Taxonomy (NCBI): domain Eukaryota; kingdom Metazoa; phylum Chordata; class Actinopteri; order Syngnathiformes; family Syngnathidae; genus Phyllopteryx; species Phyllopteryx taeniolatus. The sequence continues at coordinate 1,284,900 of NC_084523.1, forward strand.
TAAGTAAGTAAGTATGCAACTACATCACAGTTTAATGTATAAGTATTTTTATTTGAGAGAATCTCAAATATCTGAGAATCTGTTCGGGATAAATGTTAGATAAATACAAAAATAATAATAAAATGTCTCACAGTGGCACAGTGTTTGGGAATGACTGATTTCGCCACATGAAAGCCATCAACCTATGATGGAGTGCAGTCATGAGCATTTTTGTAAAGGTTGCATTTTTGGATTGGATCGCATTACATTAACAAATATGTTTTGATTAAAAAAAAACAAATAATTGCTATGAAATGCACTCAGCAGCAGCAGTAGGAGTTTAGGTTGAGGAGAACGTAAGTGAACGTGTGCAGACAGCCGCCTTTATTTATTCCTCAAGCACTCTGATTAGGCTGCCGCACGTTCTCATAATGCCTCGCCACAATGCAAATTCGACAGGTTTAGGAGTAAATAAGACCCCGGCTTTGCGAACATAGGCTAATGCTACATGGAGATTAGCCTAGTAGGTCTTGCTAGTGAGTTTAATTACAAATAAATGAGATCACGGGCGAGGGTTAGGTTTATGCACGTCAACAAACACACGACTAAATGCAAATATCTCCTCGGTGGGGGGCGTTAGAGAGCAAAATACCAGCTTTTTCTGTACATTATGGAATTTGTCATGTTCAGTCGGAGCTGTCATTGCTAGAACAGTGTTCGCTAATGTGTGTAATCTGCTTTGCAACACATCAATTATGATGGATATTGCTCTAGCGCCACGCTTCCAGGCTTTTTTCTTTCTTCCCTGCACCAGCCTTCAGGGGAATCAGTCTTCTCTTGTTAGGCAACCTGTTTAGTAAATAATGATCCACTTTGAGCCTGGTTGACGCCGTATAATGGAATGCGCGTGTATGTGTGAGGTGGTGGTGCTCCGGCGCACATGGATCAAGCTGACTCTATCCCAAAAAAAAAAATACAATAAAATAAAATAAACAAACAAAAAAAAAAAACACTTAACGTGAAAGCTGGAATTCAATCACGCTACTGCTGTCCAACGCCACGACACCTTCAGAGACGAGGCCATATGTAAAAAGTATAAATATTATCAGTGGCTTGTTCAAGTATTTCCAGAGCTGTCTGAGGTAACAGAGACGTTGCAAGTTAAATATTTAGATCTTGCACTCTGTCAAGCAAACTTGATTTTTGTTACCTGCCAAACTTAAGACTTTACAGGATGTATGCAACATTTCCACCCACTCTCCTTTCCAGTCATCACATTTTTATTAGTTTTCTGCCTTTTTATTGCGGCTAATATCATACTTCTTTAATTTCTTCTTTGTTTGCGGATCAGTTTGAGGAAGGCTGAAGAATTCTTGAAAACCCAAGAAACTGACAATTCCCAAATACACATTCCACCATCTTGTAGAAGCTGTTAAACCCATCATAAATTGGCCCCCTCCATATTTTCACTTCCTATAGGTGGCTTTTTTAAAATACCGCAGGCTTGAAGAAGTCCAGGGTACCTTAAGACCTAAGCTTTTCCTCATGGGTGTCTGCTTTCTCCCAAGCAAATGCCATCCATTAAATTACATTGTAAGCAATTTTTCTCAAAAGGTAATGAATGGCCTTTCTATCAGAAATGACTAGCGTGAAACAATGATACACACACATACATACTTACTTTACACTTTGGACAATTTCAGGCTTCCAACCTTGCATGGAACATTTTTATCGCATTTTTAGCCCTTTATCGGCTCAAGGTTCATGAAGTTGAGTGCAGAAGACCCCTTTACAACACCTTTTAGTCAACAATTGCGATGGCAAATCTGAATGAATGGATACACGCCAACATCTTGCTGTAAGTCTCCCCGGTTGAGTGGAAGCTGTAAAAGTGGGAGTAACTCCGTAGATCCTATAGGTGGGATGGCTAACTGTCCCAATATATATATTCTTTTTAAACCATATTTGTATTTTTCTGTTTTTTTTTAAACATACTGCAGGTTTGAAGAAGTCCAGGCCTCTCAAACAATCCCAACATTTAGCTTGGCTCAGTTTCCTCCACATCCTGGTTTGTACACATGCCCAGAATAAAAGACAGGCGTTCAATTAACATATCCAGAGCGCTTGCCAATGAAGCATTGCAACGGTATTTTTTTTTTTCTGCCGAGGCCCATTTTGACAAAACACACAACTTCTTTAGAATACTCTCTTAAAAAAAAAAAAAAAAACAGCCTTCCTGGGCCTCAGAGCCCACCATGTAAGCCGGAGAAAGACTTTGGCTGCGGGCCCCTTCGGGAGCCGATCACATGGAGATCCCTGTCAGATCTCCACTACACTGCACTTCAGTCGGTAAATCGCTCCATCAGCACAGCAGCCGGGCAGGTAACACAGAGAGACGAGAGAGGCAAGGAGGCCCCTCTAGTCCAAACATTTTTTTAGTGTCAGCGTAAAACCCCTGAGCTGCATCGAGAGCAGCACTCTACCTATGTGTGTGTGTGTTTTTCTTGTTTGCCTGTCAGACACACAGAAACTGAGATTTTGCCGGCTTTATGTCAGATTGGGACAGACACCGACGGGTATTCTATTGACTCCACGCAAGCTGCTCCCCAATGTCCCATAAAGCCCCCTTGCCTCGCAACTAAGCCAGCCAGGGTTAAAACTCCCCAGCAGACAGCAAGACTGAGTACCTGCAAACTGTGTGTGTGTTTATGTGTACTCCACCACCTCCCTCCAGTATAATGTCTTTATTTATGAAGTGGCGGCAGCAGTAACAGGCAAGCGATAAAAGGAGGCGATAGTGGCGAAAGCTGCCAATGTCACGTGTGACCGCGTGGCCTGCAGCCATGTCGGCGTTATTGCCTTTGGTAATATGAATACTGTTTGACGACGGCAACATATACACTGACGCGGGAGAGACAGTGGTGGTATATCATTCATAATTATTATTTTTTTTTTTTAAAGTCAGACATTTCGTACTGTATAAATGTTGACAACTGATGTTACAGACCAAACCAGTAATGAATTGATCAATTTGTTTGCGCTGTCAATTTGAAGTAATGGCCTGATTTTCAATAAAGGGATGGAAATTTAAACATGTTTTGTATCCGATTTATCGATTAATCGAAAAATAATTTGAGATGAATCGATTACCAAAATATTATTGAAACACAAAGAAACCTTTGATATCCATAAAATAAGGTACAATAAAAGTACACTATATAATGCAATATTACACGCCCTGCAAAGGAGGTTTGTGAGGCCCAGCTGTCATCCGAATCACAAAGTGAGTAAAAAGAAGAGAAGGTGAACGCTCAAGTATAAATAGAGTATCTGGGTTTTGTGGCCTCTGTTCGATGCCATATTTCAGTCTGACCCTGATCCTCAACAGCCTGAATTTACAGCTAAAACAACAGAACCATTCCGATGCATCATCTCAGTAAACTGCTCATTTGTTAGCCGGCTTGTTATAATCACCATCACGATGAGGTTCCCCCGTCATGTTTTGCCAGGTGGACGGGCGGGGCCCGATCCGGCCGCTCTGGCCGACCGCTCTGATCTGAAGCAGCTGCCGTATTAGTCTGAGAAATCAGCCTGTGCAAACAAACACCCTGCCTGCCCCGCATCCCCCCACAGCACAGCGCATCTGCCGGCCATTAGAACCTTGTATCTGTCTTGAATCAGTCTCAAAATAAGCCAGATCTTGCTCCCAGGCCAGCGAATAAACAAAACAGGCCCGGGGCATCATTATTCTTTATTACCAAAAAAAAGAACAATGTTTGTAACGGCCATCTGCAATGTCTTAAAAGTCTGCTAACAACCGCATCCCATGGGTCACGCTAAGGCGACGCTTCATCTTACGAGGAGGTTAACATGTCATCGACAAGTACGTCATATTTTCGCTCAGTGATTCAACCTGGCCTGAAACCTGAATGGAAAACCTTAGAAGCATTTTTAGAGCGGTGCAAGGAAACTAAAAAAGTTTGAGAACACCAAGCTCACTTTGGAGCACTTTCAGCATGTTTTATTTTGTCTTCAGTCTTCATTCATTACACCACGCACTGCTCATGGCCTTCCTTGTCCCTTAACCATAATCATTTCACTCAGAGCCTCAGGATGGGGCTTCTTCAACCCCTCTGGCCTCCCGCTGTCCTAAATCCTAAGCCCCAGGTCCTCATGCACTCTCAAAGATGGACAGCTCCAATGTACAGTTTCACCCGAGCAGCGGTTTGGACTTTTAAGGCACGTTATCTCGCGTTGCAGCTTTATGATTCTGGGAACATCTCACAGCCTCTGGCACCTCTGGACAGCAAAGGCCACGAGCAAAACCCGATCTGCCAATGGAGTACGTTTTTTTGAGTGAAAATTGTCTGACAACAATTTACTTTTTACGCGATGAGAGAAATGAGACAAATTCTGACAAGATTTTCAGTTTCTGCAGTGATAGATGAAAATGTTTAGTTTGGTTACAATGTTTGTGTGAGCACCAATTTGGCGACATTTGAGGCCTATTTTTGGGTTGAAAAGGTGTCAATTCATTTCTAAAAAAAAAAAAATACCTGTGTACATGTAGACATACAGCAGCCTTGATACTCCATGTCTCAATGTGTGGAAGTGCGCTCAAGAGACGTCATCATGAGCCACTTCGCACGAGTGCTGCCTTCAATCAGCCTTCAAATGAATCTTCATTTCCCCCAACACACACACACGCGCACGCACGCACGCACTAACAGACGAACACACACGACCCTACTGATGACAAATAATGATGTGGGGAGAAGCAGTAAATAACATATTTACTAGTGAGGATGTGTGTCCATGGCACCTTTCTGTCCCACTGGCTTTACAGTTCAAACCATCATTCAAGGCTTAATTGTACCCAATCACCCCTGAAGGTCACTCTGCAATACACTCCTATACTTTATCTACCCTGACCAGTGATAGATGCCCCCCCCCCCCCCCCCCCCCCCCCCCCCCCCCCCCTCCTCAACACTCCTCTTTGCTCATCATCACTGATGATTAATAACCAAAAACTGAATAAGTGAATAGAATGCTTGTTATTCTAAGGGGGGAGCTGCTGCCTCCCGCGTAAGCGAGACGGACAGAGACAAAGAGATACGGGGAAAATGTGACCCCGGGAATCAGAAGTGATAATCCGGTGCGTGTGTGTGAGCGAGTGTTAAAGATGGCTGAAGGTCAGGGAGACATTGAGGCAATCACGCTAATGAAAACAAACGAGGATTTCAGTCAGAGGAAAGGAGGCGAGTAAGCGACACAGGAAGAGAGAAAAGAGATGTATCTCTGTGTGTGTGTGTGTGTTTGTTTGAGGCACTCTGCTCTGCCTCAAACACAACCTTGTTGTAAAAGGCTACGGAGAAAGTACAGACACATAAGCAAATTCCCGACGCCTGCCTTGTACTGTTCTTTTATTTACACGGCCTCCTAACCCGACGTCTGGCTGTGGGATGCACGCGCGCGCACACACACACACGCACACGCACACACACACACGCACACACAGCCCTGTACACAAGCAAACACGCTTGGCAGTCGCAATATGTGAAGGTTATTCCTGCAGAGGGATGACAGTGTTTATTCAGGGCGAGCAGGCACACTCTGTGACATTCAGCACGAGGAGTATGATTAATGCGGCCATATACATACTGGAGAAGAGGAAGAGGAGGAAGCTCGCCAGTCGTCATGTTACCTTTTTTGTGCCTTGAACAACAATTGATCAAATCATACGAAAATGACCTATATACAGCCGAACGCCACACAGGAGACAGAAAAACATATTTTGTGCAAAGAGCTTTATCGGAGAATAAATTGCCCTTTGGCAAATGCTGTCATTTCTGTAGTTTGTGGAATATTTTCAATTTGAAGCCTCACTAAAACAAACAACCAAACCAAAAAACAAGGCTAATGAGGCACAATTTACAAACAGCTTTCCAGCTTCAAGTGAAAAGATGCTGATACAGCTACTCGAAAGGATCCCTCGAAATCAGTCACTTCGACTTAATGTGGCCGATGAGCCAAATCAAACAAACAAACCACCCAAACAGCCGCCCGGGCGGTGAAATAAACCGAGTCAGCGCCTCTCTCTGACAGCATCCTGGCTGAGCCGAGGCGCTTCAGAGAAAACTCTCGCGTTCATTTTTCATACGGAGGGGATTTGGCAGCTATCAAGTGGTGGCAGGCCAGTATCAAACACATGTCTGGCTTGTAAACAGGCTGCTGGCACCTCTCCAAGCTCCCCGCGGCATCTCGAGCCAACTTGTGACACTCATCCTGCCCCAACAGTAAGGGGGCTAATGGAGCCTTTAAACATCCTCGCCGCTATCTATATTGTATTTAAGACGTGCCATGTTGTGTTTGTGTTGGCATGCGTATGTGTCCCTTGCTTGTTGTTGACATGGATCCTTTTAGCCCCTAACAGGAGGCAGCGGGGAAGCGCTAAGCCGCTCCACACACAGACACCGCTACACCAGTCAAAAAGCATTATTCAGCAGGTCAACAACCGCTTTCACCGCTTGCGTGTGTGCATGTGGATGCACACCGAGCGCTTCAGGCTACGGTTCTCCCGGAGAAATGATGTTCTCAGACTCGCTCCGTGTTGCCCTCTTTATCCTGACAGGCCACAAATAAATAAGCAGCTCCCTCTCTCCCCCCAGACGTGACCGCCATGCCTTACGAGAAGCGTGAAGAAAACACAATTGCATTTTATTGTGGCGGCGGGGGAAGCGATAAGCACGGCGTGTTTGTTGTATTTGTGCCACCGTGGGAAATGGTGAAAGGGCATGTGAGGACACTACATGCATACTCTAACGCAAGAAATACATACAGTGGGAGGAAAAACCCTTTGGAATTTCTTCTGCATAAATCGGTCATCAAAATGTACTTTGATCTTCATCTCAATCACAAGAATAAACAAAACGAGTCTGCTTAAACTAATACCACCCAAAAAATGTTTCATATTTTTTGTGCAACTGACGTAAACATTCACAGGACAGGGAGGAAAAAGTAAGTGAACCTGTAGGCTACGGATTCTCCAAGAGCTCATCAAAATCAGGTGAGTGTCGGCTGAAGATTTACAGAAATCACTGGCATATGCCACCATCTCTGTTGACAAATACACCAAAGACAAGGTTTGAGTCAACAATGTTTACTCCAACAAAAACTGGCAGAAACTACCGGGCATCCACCATTTTTTTATGACTGTGTCCGACATGTTCTGTAAATGGAGATCAACAAAGCAATCGAGTTCCGAAAATGAGGTCTATTAAATTTGGACTTGCCGATATGGGAAACAAATTCTCAACTTTGGCAAAACTGAAGAAAGGGAAACACTTTTGGCCCGTGTTGTAAACTGAAGTACAGTTAGAAACGCACAAAATTTGGACATAATGCAACAAAAGCGTCTGATTTCAACATGGTTGCAAAAAGAGGACGAAAAATCATTCATGGTCTATGAGTATTTTAACCAAAGCATGTCACAGATATTTTATTAAGACTAGACTAACTGTTGCAAAATGTAAAAACACATCTCTGTCTTGTCAATGACGTACAGGTTGGTCAGTTACGAAACTTTAGTTTCCCTCAAAGGAAACCCTCATTTTCACTACATGTTGATTCAGGTTTTACTCAAAAGTCCAAAGCAATGAAACGGAACATTAAATAGGGGATATTTAAATGGTGGCTGATGACACAGAAGAAGAAAAAAAAACCTCCCCAGCGAGAGACTTCAAGAAAGACATCTTCGAAGGTTCTCCTTCAAAAACCTGCCGTGCCCCGGCTGCCGCATCGGGGATATTGGTTATTAATTGAAGTTAATTTTCTGGCATATCAGTTTGCCAGGCATGTGGGGGAAGATTGATAGCCCCCACGCGGCTCCCCAAGTGTTGGGATGTGCAAAGGGTGGGGTGTGGGGTTGCGCGCCACTGTTCCCTCACCATTTCCCTTTTATCATCCCCAAATCAAATTCCAACATTGGCTTGAGGAGATTTCCATGAGATTAATTCGGCCAATAGAAATATGAAATAATAAATACAGGAGGTGGTGGTGGTGGCGACAGGGACGGTAGAGTCATCAGAGGAGGATGGTGGTGGTGGGGCGTGGGGGGCTTTGGATGAAACATGACGTCAATTGGACAATGGGTAATTAGTGCAAGCAGCAGCATTCTCAAAGGCACAGGGAGGACAGCAGCAGCCAGGCGAGGGGCTCTCAGTTGGCCCCAGTGATGTGGAGGGCCGTACGGTGGGCCCCACATTTAATTAGCACCGCTTTGATACCCACAGGAGTGCCAGGGGCCCTGAGGGCAACTGAAACAGTGACTGACAACCGCACATTTCCGGACAGCTCCCTCCTCTCCAATTATAGATGCACCAAGCTGAGAGGACGCTGTGTTAAATAAAAGTATATATTTAAAATATAACATCTTACAGATGCACAAATGTGCGCCGACACACACATTTGCACGGTTGTGGCTGCCAAACAAGAGCAGCTGGCTGGAGCTTCTTCCTATTTGTGCGCTCCAAATTGGCATTTGGATTAAATGGAGCTTGAGATGCCCTGAAGGCGGCGAGAGACGACAATCTTTCACCTGGCTTGAAAATGAGGGTTCATTTTAGCGGGGAGGATGACGCACAGAAGAGAGAAGGAACACGTGGGGGTTTGAAAAAAATCAAAAAAATAAAAGTCAAACGCAAACACACACAAAGACACGTCAGAGCACAATGTGCAATATTGATGAGCTTTTTGCAGCCTTGCACGAGTTTTATCTTTAATGTGCGGGGATCGACACGTTTTGCGGCGCTTGACTAGTGCGTACAAACAAACGCAAGAGACCCATGAATTATGCAAGCGCCGTGTTTTCATCCGGGCCCAAACACATATTTAGTAAACAAACTGCTTACTCTATAGCCGACACGCTGTTTGTGTAAATAATAGATATTCGAAACGTGTTCTGCTCGGCACATGGGTGGCACGCGATGTAATTTGTTGTATAATTTAGCGCGTTGTCTTTAGCGCTCACGTCTCTGATGCCTTGCGAACAAACAAATGAAAAGATCAACAACTGCGCTGTCCTTTTTGAACAATCTTCTTTATTTTGCGGTGTGTCATAAACGAATCAGCGCACTATGAAATACAGTAGTAATCTGTATTACACACACCCTTCACAAAGGAATTCGCCATTGTCTAGTCTTGGATTGTTCTAATCAAACTAAATCAATAGGATAAATATCACGTGTAACAGTATGGCAACTAATCATATGTCTTTGTTTGTGCTGTCAAAGGATGATCCCTTTTCCCGTTCTTGACAAACCGGAGACGATTTGGCGTACACGCGATTGTGTTGTTTGCATCATTAACGTCTGTTTGACTGCGGCTCGCCGTTAAATCGATACCGCGGTGGGGTGAGACAAGCACGGACTGCTAATGGCTGCTAATCTGTGACAAGGAGCTCAACACCCAATGCTTGATCCACTGCACAGCTCTTAAGAGACATACACAAATATGTCAGGCTTTGAAACTAGGAACCGGCATGTTAAAAGCAAGATTAAACACCATACAAATGTGTATGTTCCAGACCCACCAGCGATAGGTAAAAATCCATAAAAAATAGATGTATTGCTTTTAGTTCTACTTAGCGCCTGATCTCACTCTTTGGCAATTTCAATATTACAGCGGGTCTACAATAACACTGAAGCTTGCGTTAAACTGTTTATGTGTCCCTCCCAGTTGAGCTTGTCCTGTGAACCTGTGACATAAAACACAAGAGAATTAAATACTGTAAATTAAAACACCAAGATGTTCAGCCTACCAATACAACTTCGTCTGATGGAAGTTTGTTAGCTTAATGCTAACATAAAAGGTGAAATGCCATATATGAAATTAGCATAGGTGTTACGGTAATTATAAACTTTCAAACAACAGCTACTTTAACACACATGGAGCAGAAACACATACAAGCAAGGCATACGACAATACTGCATTACAATACTTTGTCATTTAGTATTTAACTTTAGAATTGAAAGAAAATTTGGCAGAAATTGACCGTTTTTTTTTTTCTTTGCCGATTGTTTGAATGTTTGTTTGAATGTCCTTATGTTTGTCTTATGTGGTAACGTGCTGATAAATGTTTTAAAAATGTTAATGTCCAATTTTTGCCGATTTGAAAAGGTCTACTATGGGCCGGCCGATTAATCGGTAAGCAGTATTAAAACCGCCGGAAGAACCGCCACATACCGGCGTAATACTGCAATCCCTATCACTACATGGCCACCCAAGTCGATCACAACCACATGAGCCCGATCGTCACAGCCCCGCAGGTAGAGTAAAAACCTTATGACCCAGACACTGCATAGCTGGAGGTGCCCCCTCCCACATGACCACCACACACCCCTTCCCACGAGCCTCGGGATTGGAACGCAGCCCCAGATGGGCTCCTATTCCTTTTTCATCACAACAGGCAGTTGTGCATTTATGAGGCTTCTCTCTCACCTCTTGGACGTATACATATTGATGTGCAACTTTTGCGCAAGTTGACCAAAAATGCGCATGACTCCTGACAGCTGTCAGACATTAAATCCAATCAATTTGGCTCTCGAGCGGCCGTTGGGCAATGTGCCCAGACCGCTGAGCGTCGATGGCCTTTATTGGAGATGACAAATTGGAGCCTCTCAAAATACTCGGCCATTTGTGGCGTAATGCAATTTGTCAGAGTTACGCTCGCATTCCGGAGAGCAGATCACCTTTCCTTGAACACATTGGAGAGCTGTCAAAGTTACCCTTTTTACCCCAAATCACGTCACCAGACGTCCTTTCAAACACTGCTCCCATCCTAACTCGTGTCCCACTTGAGAACAATACATCATCTCAAAACCAATAGGGGTCTTGCTTTGATGTGCTAAAATGTTTCCTAAACATTTGATGGACAACAACGAGGAATTTTGACAAGGACCCTGTGGCGACATGAGCTTTCACCGCAACCGCTCCAAGCATATTGAATGGAGTAGTATTCGAAATCAGTTGTCTTCCTGGTATCACATTGTGAATTATCCTTGAACAATTGATGAGCAGTGAGAATTTACGCTCTTCAGAGTTGAAAAGAGACTTTGCAATGCAACCCAACTAAGTTGCATATCTTTTGATATGATACAGTTGATGTGAAAAATTGGGGGTTAAAAGAGAGAGAGAGAGAATGATCACCGGAAAAGTAACGTTTTTAGACAACTTTTCACTTTTTCACAATTTTGTACCTTAAAAAGGTGGAAGAAAATGTCCATTAATTTTACTTCTTTCAAGTAAAATGTACTTGTTTCAAGCTAATGTTTACTTGAAATGAGCAGAAAGAAAAAATAAAATCAAGCTAATTTTGAATTAATTATTGTTTTAATAATTATTTAAAGTATTTATTTCAAATAAAAATGCTTGAAGCAAGTGAAAATTGTCAAAAAAAAACGTGACTTATTATGTGATGAGTCTATATTAAATGTAATTAGATGAGTTTTGATTGGAAATAAGACAAATATTTTTGGTAAGATTTTTACCTTTGGCAGTGCAGGCTATACTTTAGTCTGGATATTAATTAAAATACAGTTTTAAACTATTTTAAAGTCAGTATTACATTAAGTGATAGGGCAAAATGACACACTGCACATTGCAATTAAACTAAAATAAAGCCAAATACTTCAGGAATGAAGGGTGGTTAAGAGTTTTTTTTCTTTTTCTTTTTTTAAACAGAGACTATCAAAAGTCAGACACCTTATTTATCCCACAGCTGCAAGGCATTATCATTTGTTACAGATTCTGTGTATCAACCAGAAAAAACATGACATAAAAGCTTCCATATGCTTTTCGAAATTCCATTCGGAGTGTTGGACACTAAACGCTTTAGAGTCATTCAGCATGAAGCGTTTTTCGGAGAGCGACTCCCGCAACCCCCGCCGACTGTACACCGCCGTCCGTCCCAACAAAAGCCAGAGGAGCATGCGGTGCTGATACTTCCCAGCGGAGTAACGTTTACTTTGCAAATCACAACCACATTGGCCTGCGTTGTATCTGGTACGTCCCCATTCATGCAAAAATACACTGACAAATTAGAGCGCAATGAGCTGATAGTAATCATACACGTCAAAATGCTATATATAGGTACAGCAGAAGCAAGCCGTTGTGCTCTTGCGACGCTACATTAAGGCTTTAACAGCTTTTTCTTGCTCGTCACTTAGCGGCCGTAAACACCTTGTTGGTGAACTTAAGCATTATGTTGGCAAACTAACGAGGAAGATGGGAGGGAAGTGCATTGCCACCATTCTCCCCTCCTCAGACTGTGTGGAACCAAGGGGATGGTGTTGGAAGGAAAAAAATCAGCAGCAGAAAATACATGCTACATATATATATATATACATATAATCCTATGTAGCAAGAAAAATGAATTAGCATCTTCAGAAAACATGTTGCAAATCATGAAATTACACGAAAACGACCCACGTATATTCCCAGAATTTTGTGCAATTTCCTACAAAAATCACAAAGCAACACATTCAAGATTCCGTTGGCCTCCAGTCACTATGATCATCTTTTACAAGCTAATCAACTGCGGGTGCAAATTAGAAAATGAAACATGCCGCAAAGCAAGCATCCAACACGCTGCACTGATGACTGAGCTTGGATGGATGAAGGCAGTAAAGGCTCCACTTTGAGGATGACACTGGGGCTCATTTCCTCAACAGTCTGTGTGAACAACCCCTGGCCCCACTCCAAAGTAACTTTATTAGGGTGCCAGAGTGGAGCCCACTTAACCCCTAATGACGCCTTTATTTGATAGTTTCAGTATGAAGAGGAGGGAGGGTGAAGGATGGCAGCAGTGGCTTCATAAAGCACCCCCATTCGTCCTCTTCCTCCTCCTCTTCTGGTACAGCTGTTTCCTTTCTATCGCTTCTTTTTTGTCTCCAGCATCCTCTCGTTTACGCTTCTAGTCCGTTAAAGAAAAAGATAAAAATAGGCCAAGGTAACCCCCCTACTCTTCAACCACCTCCATCTCTCCCCCTCCTCCCTCCCCAGGGTCTTGCGTGATATTTAACTACGGCTACAGTGGCATTTACTAATTTTATATGTGCAGAATTTATGTCAGATTCTTATTCCGGGAGAGCAGGGGAGAGGAGCAAAGGTGGCTGCCTGCGTGTCCGTTGTGTATACACTGGTATTATGTGAACTATTCACAACACGTCGGCTGACACGGGCGCCGCTGTTTTGTCTAGCGTTCCTGGCTCCACGCCGCAATTAAAGCCTAACCTCAGCATTTGGAGAGGCCGACAGGATGAGGCCAATTTGTTGTCCGCAGCTCCATTGAGAGTGGGCGGATAAAGGTGGCCTCCTTCACAGAGAGAGCTGCTTCGGCGTCGGCGGTTTGTTTGCGAGTGTGGGATCGCACAGGAGGACGCTGCGGGCGTCATATGCGGGCAGGCAAGGTGACGAGTAATCATTATCAGTCATGATGGAATATGTGCAGTTGCATGCAGCTTTACTAACGAAGTACACTAATTGCTCTTTTATCGCGGGGGTTACTTTCCAGAAAATCCCCGCAATAGATGAAATCCGGAAGTAGCTGCCAATTATTTAGAGCATATTTGTAGAAATTTGAAAGTTGTATTTTGCAATTCAATGTCAAAGATGTGACACTTTAGAGAGATGCAGTTGCACACACTGTACACAAGCACATTAGCTTTAAGAGGCGGGTGCGCTCTGCTTGAGTGACATGAGAGTCAAACCATGCGGTTGTGCAAAAGACGGGCAATTTGCCAGCTAAACCATTAGGCAATGTGCCTCGCAGTGACAGTCTTGGCATTGTAGGCAGTGCAAAGCATCATGGTGCGGTGTTCTTTTTAACTCGTAGAAAATCAAGCTTATCATTGCTCTTTACTTGCATTTGTTTCATATTGTAGGTTTCATGAGAAAGTAAGAATATATCTGCGTTTAATCGGCGAAAGTCTGACCATTTATGATTATTTTGAAAAGGGCCACCGATTAAACAGTCGGGACCTAATAAAAGCGTTGACTTTACACACATTTACTCTATGTATGAATGTATTTACATTCAATACAGAATTCAAGTTCTAATGTTACACTGCTATTAATCAGAGTTTATGTAGTATAGTTAAGACGATCATCACAGTGGCTGTGCAGTGGGAGTGATAAAGAAAAAAAAAGACTTTAACAGCAGGAAAAAAAAAGCATTGAGTTGGAGGTTGAGGGGTTTGTTAGAGGAGAAGGGGGAGGGGATAATAGGTAGAGCCTAAAAAAGGCGTTTGAACAGATTGACCTGTGGGGGCTTAAAAAAGAAGAAGAAAAAAATCAAATTTCAACAGCATTGTATTCCCTCCCATTTCCAGTATGGCTATTAAGCTGCTTATTGATAGATGGGAAATGAGACCACCCATACCTGGGGCTCATCCTGCCATAGCCCAGTGGGACAGGCACGGTGGGGGAGGGGGGACCCTTTTACTATTTTGCAGCCAAAGCCAAATCCCTCCGGGTGGGATCCCGCCTCGTCGCCCTGCTCAATAAAATAATTAGCTTCTGCTTGGCCCGGCCGTTAATCAAGTTGCTCAACATATGCAAAAGCCAAAAGAAAGAGGCGGAGTGACTAGAGAGGATATATTCCTTTTTTTATCCACCTTTTCACACGCAGAGCTGTGCCACTTTTATCTGCAAAAGTGGCTGATGCCAGTTCTTTTTCCCCCCTCTTTTCTTTTCCAGATTACTATAAAACATACGGCATAGCCCTTTTTAATTTTATGTTTAGTCTACAGGAAGCCAGATTAGAGAGGGGAGGCGGAGGTTGGGGTTTGGGGTGGGGGGGGGGGGGGGGGGGGTGAATCGGCAAAAACGGTTTAAATAAATCTGCGAGGTGACGGAGAAAGCACTCATCACATTGAGATTACTTTAAATAAACTTTCCCTGCATGTAGTTGGGAGGTGAAACAGCTGTTTTGTGCGGTCATGGACACACACAAAAAAACTCCTAGAGTATATTCAGTCTTAAAAATATTATTAATGGTTCATTTTCCTCTAATTTGATCAATAACGGCCCAATTTCCTTTTGAAAATCCATTAATTTTAATCATATGAGGATTTTCATTATTGGCAGTTGTTATCCATCAAAGTGTCATAATTGTTTCTAAAGGGATAAAATAATGTAAGTAATATTTTTCAACTTTTAATGCCAAAATGTTTTTACCCTTAGGTGTCCCAAATTACATTTTATGATTTGTAACATGTTTTCTGAAGATGCTAATTAAATTTTGGGATATATAGGATATTTATTTACTTTTTGTCATTTGTAATGTCATTTCCATGAAATTAACAACAATTAAAAAATGCATCTCAGTGTCTTCAGAAATGATTTTTGGGTTATTTTACAAGCGGTCCTTCTTTGCCACTGCTGTTGCAATACCCCAGAGGGATCTGTGAGCTGAATTGCCAGGATGAGGCAGCCATTTTGCATTGACACAAGCATCAACAGCAAAGTCAAGTGTTATTTCTAAGATTGCACGTCTATGGTTATTATGACTGAAAGAGTCAATAGTATAATGCGTTGAATGAGTAGTTGGGATCATTTATGCACGTGTAGCCACAGAGTTTGAAGGGCAACATGTAAATTGTGCAGCTCACGCGATTATTATGAAGGTATTTACGTCTTTACCGATATGCACTATGCAGTATTTTCGCACCCGGTGTATACAAAGGGCAAATGGGATCTATTATGTATCAAAAGAAATAGACCCTCATCTATTTTAGTTGTAGAATAAAAGGTCATAGGTGAGTGATAATATTAGCAAGTCAAAGTAAAAAGGAAAACTTTGGAGTGCAGACCTCCACCGAGACCAAACAATCCTAATTTTGGATCGTCTTATTTTCATCACTTCCTACATGAGAGAGATTCTTTTTACGCCAATATGTTTCATGGATTATTCACTGAGAAATATGTTCTAAAATGAGACAGATTTAAGGGACACGCATGGTGGAAACTTCTATCCAGTGAGGGAAAATGAATAATATAGGACAAATATATTCAAATTATTCTGCTTACTTGTCAGTCTAAGAAAAAAATGTATTTAGAGATTAGTACGAATAGAATTTTTGGATGCCGATTCTGGTATTTGGCCGAATGAAATTCCAATAGCTGAACTAATTGGCCGATTAATTTCAAAAATACATTATGAATAAAATAACTTATTTTTTTGGTGCCTTCGCATTTAAAGAAAAAATAGGTCTGACTTTTGCCCATTTTTGGGGAATGTTGGTTTGAATGTCATTATCTGTCTTATGCTGTATTGTGTTAATGTGTAAATTTTATTTTAAAAAATGTTGGCAAAAATCGGCCCATTTTTACCAATTTTTGTCTTTCTTTCCCAAGGGCTAATATCGGCCGGTTAATTGGTCAGACCTCACTATAAATACGTATATTTGAATATACAGCAAGTCCAGTATTTGAATTCAAAATGTTGGACTGTCCCTTTAAGAATCAAGTGCGCTGTTGTTTGGTTCGAGCCATATAGGACGAATAAACCCACATTAGGGTGTTCATGTGTGTGTGTGTGTGTGTGTGTGGGATGTTGAGACTATAAGATGGAGCACAGTAGACAGCGTGGCCAATGATCTCTGCAGATCATCATGTATCCCAATTACCCGGAGCAGAAATTAGGACTAAAGGGGCTGAGGGGTGGGGGTGTAGAAATTTCCATCATGTGTTTTTCTTTGCACCGTGCACACCTAATCAACTCCAAGCGGAACACGCCTGTCAATCATCTGCCAAGTCCTGTCGTCGATCCATAATTCCGCCGCTCCCCGGACGCGCGCAGACAACATGCGCACAACTGGTATGCACAATTAAACCCGCACAGGGCGGCAAGATGAGGCAAGGGGCTGAATGCAAGCAAATTAAATAAATAAGTGGATAAATAAATGAAATGTGGTGCTCTCATCCATTTTAGATGAAAGGCCCCTATTGATTAGGGTGTGTTTGAAACTAAACAAGCTACATCCACAGCCCAGAGCACTGAACATGAGCTTGCTAATAATTATTTAGGATCGATTTGGAGGAGCGCTGTTTTGGCATAACAAGATACCTTCTGACTCCGGAAGACCATGGAGAAGAAAGAAGGAAAAAAAAAACCAAAATAATAAATAAATCAATAAATCAACCTAAACCTTTCTTGATGATGAATTTGCGAGCTCCTCATCGGATTCATAACCAGAATATCCTCACGTGCCATGCCCCAATAACATGAAAATAAACCCAAGCGCGGTGTTTATGAGGAAGATGATCACCCTATTTAGCTGGGTGCTGGATCACGCGTCGCCGTCGTGTTCAAACGCTAACAGCCATCATCACGTCACATCACAAATGGTGCGAATGTAAGCGAATGCGGGACAAAGACGCCAATCCTGAAGGCGACAGGTGAGGCACTTCGCATTTAACAAGCTTACACTTCAGTGTGTCCGTACATACAAACAGGCCCTAAGTAGCTTGGAAATCAATGGCCAAGGCCCCTGACTCTCCTCCTCCTCCTGCACCCACCACCTCCTTTAAGACCATAGACACTTCTAATCCATGTTCCATATCATGGGAAGACCACTGTCAGATTTCCAATCAGAATCAAATAAAAAATGGAAGAGTAATGCAACACTAATTATGAGCTGTTGTTTACACGGCCCTGAACTCTGACCTCCCGAAGAGTGGGAGGATGTTTTCTCAAGAGACCATGCAGCGTGTACACGTGTGCACTCTATGTGTGTGACTAGATGAAACTCATGCTTCCATCATATGCAAATGTTAAATTCAAGTTTATGAAACACTTCACTCTAGGTTAGGAACACTGAGCAACTCAAATAATTTTTTTTTTTATAGATCTTAAATTTGGATTAAAAACAAAATAAAATTATTACATTATTATTTTGTTTCCTATAAAGAGCCCCATTTCCAATGAGTATAGTTTTCTATCATTTAGGCTAAAGAACCTGTGTTTAAACGGAATGGGTGAACCGGAAGTGCAATGGGTATTTTGAAATAAAAGAACAGACATGCTATAAGTTGACTTCAATTTGAAATTTCTCACTACTACTACTACAACTACTAGTAATAATAATCATAATTAGGATTTATATTCCACCTTTCAAGGGATTCAAGGATGCTTACTGTTCAAAATGGTAAAACTTTGGGAGATTCTGCATGAAACACATACACTTCATGATACTGGATGTCTCGTTTATACGACAGGTGGTTTAAAACGTTTGTTAAGTGCTGTATATCAAATAAAAGTATTGATCCACCCCATCACTTTTAATATATTATATTTTATATATACCACATATTATTAGCACTGATCTCAGAGATATACCAAAACGGGTAGTCTATAATCAGGTATTCTGGCAAAAAAATGTCCAAAACTGCTTATCATTCCGAATTTAAACTCTCATTCTTGGGCTCATCTCTGCATCATCATCATCATCATCATCATAATGCATTACACTTACATCGCACCTTTCGAGACACTCAAAGAAGCTTTACAATTTCACGCATTATTCAATCACTCCACGGCTGCACCCTAGTGGTTGGTAAGCTACTTGTGTAGACACAGCTGCCCTGGGGCAGTTTTACGAAAGCGTGGCTGCCATTCTGTGCGTACGGCCCCTCCGACAACCACCAAACATCCAACCGCATTCATTCAGAGGCAATGTGGGTTAAGTGTCTTGCACAGGGACACAATGATGACACGCGCTCCAGCGGGGATACGAACCGGCGACCCTCAGGTTGCAAGGGCGTTCTCTTATCAAATTTAAAGTGAGAAATCTCAACAGAAACGTGGTGAGAGCAGCAGAACAAAGGCAAGAGACAAATAATCCACTGTTCTAAAATGGTCATGGTATTTTTCGTTCCAGGTGTTATCTGCACTCTACTCCAGTAACAATAGAAGCGCTCGCTGAAATGCAACTTTTAGACGTTTTTACTACGCACTTAGCGGCATCAATATTGGGCAGACAAAAGGCACAAAGCCCCGACCAAGACAAATGAAAGCGGGAACCGAGTGCTACAACAAATGTGCCCTTTTCGACACCACCAGGCAAGACAGTTGTGACAGACGACAGGAAGGAAGGAGGACAAAAAGGGTGGCGACGGCGCGAGTAGAAAGTAGACAGGAAAACTCAATCCTGGGATCTCAGTTCATTATATTTTCAGCAACGCAATCAATAACCAGAGACTCTAACTCTGCCTCGTCCTTCATACTCTTCTGCTACTACTGTCTGGGAAGTAATGAATAATAGAAACAAATCACAGGATTAATTTTGGGGGGGGGGAAGCAGATCTTAAACCTGGGCCATTAGTTTGAGAGCAGATACCACTTCCTGTTGGCCTTTGTCACCCTCGCAGGAGTCCTTATGGCCGTTTGCGTGCCTGACTGACGACCGTCCAAAGGAAATCTGCATTGGGGTATAATTGCTCCTCGGTGTCTGCATCATCTTTACCTTTGCCCTCTGCTTGCACTAGCAACCTATTACTCACTATTACCATTACGGCGGGTCAAAAAGTCCAAGTGTAGCCATCCCCGAGTGGTCATTTAGCTCTTCTTTACACGCAATGCAGATCATATTGCTGTTGCGCGAAAAGGTTACACACTGCACAACCTGTGGAGGTCGCTTACGGCCAACTCGTTGCATATTTAAAAGCAAAAGAGAAGAAATAATCGTTTCATTCCAAGCCCTCGCCTCCTTCTCACAGTGTGTAGGGAGAATATTAGTCGAGCCTCGCGGCGACCTTGGCTACATCCCAACCTGCTGCTGTTTAAATACAAGCACAGCTCCAACTTTGTGGATGCCTTTGTATTATTAATACGGGGAGAAATGAGAGGCAAGAGGTGATACCGAAGTGCCCAGCAGGGAAAGGTCCGGCCATAGGAGAGGAACCTGACGGAGTTATGGAATAATTTGGAAGCCACATAAATATGAGTGAATAGCCAGAAGGGCGGGGACACTCGAGTGCAACTGGGCCACGCGGCAACATTATAATCAGCGCGGGTTCCTTCTTAATAAGTTTTATTGCTCATTTAGGAGGAAGACAATAACGCATCGCGGGTGGGTCTGGAACATTCTTCCCGTGATGAATGAGGGTTCACTGTACTGTACATATTGAGTGAGGGGTGAGAGCCAAAGACAAGTTATGGTGACAGATTATAACTTCTCCCTTGAGATTTTCTTTGTAAATGCAAATAACACTCGATATGTGAGTCAAGTAATGAAGGAGCCTTGCGACAACGAACCAGTTGGACACGTTCACCATGATCTGGCGGAACAATGGCTTTGGTTCATGGACAATTATTACAAAGAGCAATGTGGGGCGGGGGGTTCAGCAAAACCTCCGTTATGGCACGTGAAAATTGTCCCACTTTTACTGCGCTGAGGCAACCTCGACTTTAAGGATGACAGACGCTCCTCCATCGTGCTCACCAGCGACGTATGTCCATGTGCACGACACATGATCCTTTTACCTGCTCTCCCCTGACAATTATACACGATTGCTGGCTGAAAATCATCCAAAAAATAACTCTGTGGGCTTTCATTTCATTGAACTCAATTTGAATAGTGACATATTCTTTTGTGAATACCACCTCAAATATAGCAGTGTAACTAATTTACCATAGCAGGACATCATGATTATTAGTATTTTTCTTTTTTTTACTTATTACCGGTACTTATTTTGCTAAAATTTGATTTGGTTTGTGTCTGCCTTTTTTTCCCATTACTGTTGAATTCCTCTTTTTTTCCCCACCCAATTTTCATTACTAATGTTGTGGTGACCAGAGAGTCGACTATATATTTGTAGATCTAAGTTGATTCTAGGCTAATCCTGATTTGATTAATTTCAGTAAACTCAAACCTCACTGCAATGGTTAATAGTTTAATGTTCTGCTACTGGTCTATAAATCATTAAACGGTTGAGGTCCTGAATCCATAAAGAAATTTTGATGGCATATAATCCCAGTAGGGCTCTGAGATCTGCAGACTCAGATCCAGAGTCCAAACTAAACATGGTAAAGCCGCAATTAGGTGTTATGCTGAACACAAATAGAATTACCTGCCAGCAGAAGTGAAGTCAGCCCCAAGTGTGAATATTTTTAAGTCCATTTTAAAAACTATTCTTTTTGTCATGCTTATGATTGAGCATTTTAGAGTATTTTCATCGTTTTTTTTTTAGTCTTTCTTGCACTGAATGTTCTTTTAGTGATGTTAGTAAGCTGTCTTTTATGCTTTTGTACTTTGTTTTTAAATGCTCTTAATCATGTAACACGCATTGCGTTACCTTGTGTATGAAATAAGCTATATAAATACATTTGCCTTGCCTTAAAATGTCTGATGAGAGCATCTCTTTTAACGTTAAGATAAACAGTTATGAAAGTACAACAAGATCTTTGAATGAAGTCTCTCTTAATGAGTGTTTACTTTTAGAATTGATGCATGTTTGTGCATTCCTGACCACCTTTGCATTTATAAAGGATTTTTTTTTTAACCTGAACAAGGTGACACTCCATTTTATTATAATTTTTTTCAACCATCACTTTCAGCTGAAACCATGTGACCTGAGGAGGCTCCCTCGAAGTCACTCATCCCCCCTGAAAACTGCTTAATTAAGTACGGCACAGTTTAAGGCCTCGCTAAAGAGCCTCGGTACGAGAAATTAAACTGGGGGAATCTGACAGGCAGCGATACAAGCGACTATGCAGAAGCCCTTAGTGGAGGAAAAATAATTGCGCTGGGCGTGGCTTGTGATAAAGAGGAGGGTCGCATGAAGAGAGCACGTGCTCGCCACTACATGCCTTTGTTGAAAATTACAAAATTCCAAAGAAGTTTGGCTGGCATAGCCCAGCAGAAGGATGCCAAAAAAGCCATTTTGGTACACCTCAGTGTACCGCCATTTAAATCACTCCTCCAGAGCAGAATAAGAAAAAGAAAGGCCCAATATATATATATATATATATATATATATATACAGCATTTTAGCTAAGTAATTACAGCGTTTTACCATGAACTCCCACCCGCCCGCGCCTCTGTCACCAGAGAAAGCAAATAATTCAGGCTCTCTGTGGCAGTAATTGTCAGCGGTGTGCAACAAAAGGTCATATCAGTCGGCGTGAGAGAAAAGGAGGAAAAAAAAAAAGGAAAAAAAAAAGGAAAACCCACCATGACACAATCGCATGAGAGCAATTTAATGAGAGCTAATGGGTGGAGCGCACATGGAGAGCGTGACGAGATGTTTACATGCTTGGAAAAAAGTTGGAAAAAAGGAACTGAATGCATATTCTCCATGGCATCACAGCATGACATATTTTAGACAGTCAATGTAATGTTAGAAATGCATTTGTATTTTCCATAGAGGCTTTACAGTTAACTACTCTTCATTACTCTGGGGGAGGGGTATCAAAACTTTTTTCTCCGATGGTCACATACAGAAAAATCGAAGGATGCAAGGGTCACTTTGAACCTGGAGTAAGCATTCACTACTCTTTAAAACTTAAAGATCATATATTTGATATGTTCACAAATCAGACCTCGCAGCAGATAGTGGAATAGACTAATTGTGATCCCTAAACGGAATTACCTTTATTCATTTTTAATGTCACCATTCTACAACAATCCTTCTTCCGGTACATTTTTGCAATACTCTGGAACATTGGCGCAACATAATGGTTTCTCCTTCTTCATTTTTGTCAGATCACGTTTGATCACGTGAGATTTCTCAGAATTTTTACGTGTGCTGTTCTGTGTTGAAACTGAGTGTCCCTCTAGTATATATCAATGGTTTACCGCAATAAACGAGGGAAAGTATTAAAAACTGCCCTTCGTAAGATGCAGAGCAATTCTACAACATTGGAAACCAAATCCACGTCAATTTCCCAAAGTTTATCTTATTCAAAACCAATACGGAGATACAGTAAAAGTTTGACGGTTGAGAAGATAAAGACAACTGCAGTGGGAGCCAACGAGAGGGCAGCCTAGCCTTTGAGGTAATTGACTAATACAGTAGCGGGTATTAAAGTCATTGAGTGCCAACAGGGAGCAGGCAGACGCTTGACCCTGAGCCACTTTGAACTAATCTAGCATTCAATCCAGCGTGTAATGACTGCCAGAGCTGTCAATCCTCCAGGCACTCTCTCACACACCAACGCACACGCACGTACACACACGGACCACACACACACACACACACGCGCAGCACGTCTGCTATTCACTGTGTGCTCCAACGACAGAAGGGAGTGACCCGACGGATCGAGTCGAGGATCACGCGCTATCCAGGCCATCGAAAAGAATCACTCTCGTATTTTGTGGTGCCGCCTGCGATAAAGAGTCCAACGACTCTGCAGCGAGAAAGAAGTGAAGTTTGGGAAAGAGAGAAGGGCAATCAATTGTGCAGCATCCCCACCTGGCTTGACTTTATGTGGGTGATCAATACGTTTGAATCCAGACAGTGACGCGTCCATAAAGATATCTAGTGTCACTGATCTAGCCACACATTGGTTTGCATGATTTCTCTGTTAAAAATGCATTTTATTTCATAATTACTCATCCATCCGTTTTCTATACCGCTTATCCTCCATTAGGCTTGACGGCTGATGTAGAACTTATCCTAGCCGACTTTGGACGAAACGTTTTCAAAAGGTTGCAAAATGTGTATGGGGGCTTTTTGGGCTTTATTTCTATGCATATATTTCCATTCTATTTCAATAAATAAAGCTACAGGAAAATTTGGTGCATGACTCTTTGACGACCCCTCGTATTTTGGTTAACTTCGTAAGGAACTGCAGTAACGCAAGGGGACTGAAATAACTGGGAAATGACACAATGCCTATAGCTGACTGAGCACACAGTGTGTGACACATCAGCGAAGCGGCATCTGATAAGCGATACGGGACACGTCCCGCCCCACCCGTGCAACGGCAGAGGCGGCGGCACTTCACAACACTGTCATTGCCATTCATAATACACATTGGTGTATAAAGAGGGGCCATTAGGGGCCCCAACCTTGGAGCCATTAAATCGTTTTAAAGCAATGTAACATCCTATTAGCGTCAGTGCGGGGACAACATAGTAGTGTGTATTAGAGAGATAACCACTAGACTCATCCTGCTTCCCAATCCTCACCTCTGTTCCCAGCGAGTGAGGGGTCACCAGTGTCTACATAAGGGACCTGGGTGGTGTATAGTGGAGGATTGAGGGTGGGGGGATCGGGGCGCTAACTGCTGCTGCTTTGAATCAGGAGGAGGCTGCTGAATAAGGAGATGAACAGCGATAGCAGGCCGATGAATTAGGCATGATGCAGGTAGCCTGTAATAGGGCCATTATGCTGCCTTTAGCAGTGTCAAAAGGAGACATGGGAATTAAACTTTGGTCTGCTGTGTCTACGGGGAGCAAATCAGCATCTCTTTTTGCTGCATGTGTACTATATATCCGTGCTCTAATACGACGAGTTCATGCGAGAAATCGGCAGCCCGGGTACAGATGAGAGGCACTCATAAATAAATGCAGGTGGGTACTTCCGTTAAGTTCCACTGTCGCGCAAACACACCAAAATGACGGCACAGTCTTTTGGGGGGGGAGAAAAAGAACTCACCAGAAGAGTGGAATTGACATACTGAAGCCTTTGTGTCAGCTTGAAGTGGGGAATAAATACATTGTTATGTTGATTTCTCCCTTTGTCACCTGCCTTGCAGGAATTATTTTTGCAATGTTACCAGAACACAATTTAACAGTGATATTCGATACCACCGATTTCCTATCCGATCTGATACTAAAATTCCAGCTGGTGTGGGCGATCCAATCCAATGGATCCAATGGATCCAATCCATCCAATGCGATTCTTTGTGCAAATACACCTATGTCTGGTAAATCGAAAAAACAAAGTGCATTTCAAATCATAGTTTCATGAATACAAGACAGAAGAGTAATTTATTTATTCATTTATTTTTAACTCAGAAGTATATTGAGGTAGCAGTCAGTTCAACGTGACTATTAAAATGCAAATGCTCTGTGTAATTTAATTCCACCTACTGTAGTTTAATCCACTTTAAATGATTCATTCTTTAGGAAACCTTACATGGTTGAATCTAGGCTTCTTTTTTCTTGCCTATGTGAGATTCTTTCCGTGATACACATTACTCCAAACTGAACTCATGCAGCTATTTGTTGAAGCATGCATTTCTTTCGCTTATTTCATAGCCGTATTTATTAATTTGAACAACTCCACCAGCAACAGTGCTTAGCACTACTCCAGGCTCCACAATTTCTCCCTCTGGATGCACCGAAGGACACGACCAGAGACGCCTGCAACAGCACCTGACACCGTGCTCTCCTCTTTAGCCCGCCTCATCACAAATGCCTCGTAATGTGTGTTGTGGTTGAACCTGAGGTGTTTCACAATGCTTTGTGTTGTGGCTCAACACCTAACCGTTTTTCCACAAACCACATTTCGACTGTTTGTGGAGCTGAAATTGCTCCACGCATGACTCCGTTGACGCGCTGCCATTGTATCTTCAGAACGAGAATGCACGACTGCCCAACTGAGCAGCGTGTAGCTGCGCTTACTGCACACATTATGGACTTCCTAGATGGAAGAAAAAGTAGTTCCCACCAACCAACTGTGTATCATTTAGACAAGATCTCACTAGTTTAGTTACTTTCCATTGTGTTACTGTTAATGATATACATTGACTGAATTGTCAAAAATATCACTATTTTGGTTTGAAAATCATACATATGAGATATCAGAAGTATCAATATTTCAGTATCGGTTCGCACATCACTACAATCTAATACAAAGCAGATGCGGAGGAACCACGTGAAAACTGTAAAGTGAGTGACAATAAATATGCGTTCAATAGTCACAGAGAATCATTGAAGCTCGACATGATTACCACTGCTTGTGTAACTCTCCCTTGGGAGTCGTGGTGACAATGCAAACTTGAAAACGTGTCAGACTATTGTGAGCTGGGAGGGGGTAAAACGTGCTTGTGTGAAATATGCATCTCTTCATTTCTCAGCTATTTTTCTCCCCCGGATGATGAATAGCTTATTCTGTGGACCCTCTGTGTGCCCTAGCGGTTCTTAAAGAACAAAGCCATGATGAATGGATCAATGCAAACAGCTCTTCCGGCCGATAAAAAGGATTTGCCAATGACAATTGGGGGACAGCGGTGACCCGGAGAGTGGGTCTTTGGGGTACGGCCCCCCCCAAGAGGGCCCCCGGTGATGGAGCTGGGATCACCATTAGAGGGAAGATTAAGTGGCCCCGGCTTCCTCGCTCACTTAATTATACATGCAAGTCCTTTGCGTTGGCCCGCTGCAGCACCTCGGAAAAAGGCAGGGCTCCTTTGTCTCAGCCGCCGGCCACCACTTTGATTGCTTATTGGCTGTCTCTCTTGACAACCGCCGGGCACACACGCAACTCCCACTGGCCAAGATGTCAGGGAAGTAGAAAAGGATGGCTACAAAAAAAAAGGAGCAAAGGTACAGAGAAGAGAAGGCAAGATGTACGTATTTAGTTTGAATTACACAGAGAGCAAAGGAGGGGCCAGCGAGGGAGGGGGCAAAAAAAAAAAACTCCTTGTCGGGATGGGAGTCTCGGGAGGTGCACTCGTGCCATCCGTTGACACTCAGCTGACAAATATGGGAGCCCTCAAAATAGAGCGGCTCCAGCTTGAAAACAATGGCTTATGAATAAACAAAAGGCGCTGGGAATCGTGCTAATAAACAAGGTGATACCGCTTGGGACAGGAGTGGAGTGACAACAATCTTTCTTATACGCTAACAACCTGCACAATGCATTGCCTAGGCTAGGGGTTCTCAAACCTTTTGGGCCCAGGGACTCCTTAGATGGGATGCATTTGAAGGAAATCGGAATAGGAACTGAACTACTAAGTTTATACATGAAGGCCACTCACTGGAATGAAAAAGTTGCCTGTTTTCAAGAAAATAAATAAATAAATAAATCTTAATATCACAAAAATTCCCTTTTTTTTTTTTAAACACAAAAATTTCATGTGAATACAGTAATATTTTTTTCAAGCAAAAAATGTTTTTATTTATACTAGATTAAATACATTCTCTCTGGATAAAAAACATTTTTTTTTTTACATTAATTAAGTAGCATTTTTCCAGGATAAAGTATGGAATTAAAGTCAAAGTTTAGCAAGGGAAGAAAATCTCATTTTATTTTATTTTTAAAAAAAGTTTATTTTTCTAATTATTTCACCTTTACAGTATGCTCTAAAAAATAGGACTAGAAAAAAAATTTGGTTTGAAAAAAAAAAACTTTATTCCTGTAACAATATTCATTTTGTTCATTAAAAAAAAAATAATAATTCATGCAGGGATGCCAGATTTACATGATGATACATAATCACATGAAAGTTATTTTTTGGCCTAAAGGTAAGGTATAGAGAAGTTATTTGTTTATTGGTGTGCTGGTCCCTATATGTAGGAATGCACTTCTTTTAAATGATACAACAAAATTTATTGAAAATGTATTTTGCATACCCCCACGCTACGGCTCCCAGACCCTCAGTCCGACCGGCCTGGGTCACTAATCCAGATTTCCAAAAACCTTGCGAATCAATGATAATGACTTCCATCCGTTACCTTCCGAGGTTTACATTCGCAATCCACATGCTGACAAGAAAAATATGCCTTCCAAAGTAAGACTTTTTTTTTTTTTTTGATAAAGAGAGACGTCTGAACACTTTTAAGATTGGGTTGCGCAAAGGACAGTGTCAATAATTTATCTGGCAGGCAACTTCTGCTTCAGTGTACTCATCACGTTTTCAGAACATAAGCGGAGATGTTGTTAATATGTAATGGCGCTGCCGAGATGCTTCCCCCGGCCGAGCGCAAATCAACATTTATGTCCTAAGGCAACCTCAAATCAAACGTCGGGCGGCGCTGTCGAACGTGCCAAGCGGATCATTTAGCGGGTTAAACACAAATCAATAGGTGAAGTCTCCATTGCCCAATCCACCTCATAATAACCACTACAAGAGACCGCCGAGGGCAGAAAGACTCCTTAAATTGAGGTGAAAAAAGCCCCCGCTAACTACCATTTAGTGCACTCACACAGTACATCATGTCATATGTACATTACACATCTATTTGTCTCTTAAAAAGGTCTTAGAGACACTCCTCGATCGTTTTTGGCAACGTTTTTCACTGGCCCAACAGTGCGTCCGTCCGTCTGCAACAAATGTCCATGAGGTAAACATTGACAGTGGCCAATTGGTTCCGGGCGATGCAAATATTCTTTTATTAATAGTTTTGATTGCCTTGAGGCAGAAACCTTTGCGTCGACCAATTCCTGTGATCGACATTTTTTTTCCACAGCCCTACTCAAAAATGCATCGATACGTGAACGTACGTGGGTCTGTATGTCACTAAATGTATCTTTGGTGAACAGACGATACTTGAAGGTGTTTTATCTATGAATGTGAAAATGTATTAAGGTCACAATTATGGAAAAATACAGCATCATACGCCCATCATGTGTGGAGTGCGAGTGTTGTAATTAATGATAATAATATAGGTGTTATGTGTGCGAACATGTTGACTCAAGAGATCACATCTTTACTCGGGAAACGTCATTCCTCGCAAATGGACGTCAAATGAAAGCGTCGCTCGTCACCTCGTGATAAGATCTGACATGAGCGTGGGGCTTTTTGGAGATGGCGTGCATCACGAAAATCGCACATTAGTTCAGCCACATTTCCTCCGAGGTCGCTTTTAAGGGGGGTAAATCAATAATCAAACCAACTGTTTGCCATTTTTTGGACTGAGGCAATGTTTGGGTTCAGGCTAAAAGCAAAGTTTTTGGGGGGGAAAGTTAGAAGCACACTTATTAAGATTTTGGGCATCTGCATGGAAGCTCTCTGAATATTAAGAGGTTAACTACGGCATGTCACTTTCAGGATGTAAAATTCCATGCAGTTCTGCATTAACATTCATGCCTAAAAGCTATCTATTATTAATTATAATTTGGGAAATGATGAGCTGAAAGTGACATTAATGGCAGACACAAGATTGACATATTTGGACTCAAACACACGCAAACGCATCACACATGCACAGCAATAACTAGGTGCTCTATTTTCACGTGTGACACTTTCTCCATATGCCAAATTGTAACCGATATTTAAAAGCAGGTAAATATTAACACGTAGCAACTTATGATTTATGGTCAGAATTGTTTACATAATTCATATGCTGATTATCAAATTACGCAGTATAACCGAAGCTTCTTTAATCAGACAGCGCTCTCGAGGCTGAGGTGACTAATATTTATTGTAATTAAAAAGCAAAGCTAGCAAAGCTCGTTTGGAAATGCTGGAAGGACTAATCAGTGTCCGACTCCCATCATCAAACACAAACATTGTTCTCGCCTTAAACCAGAAGCCGCGGAGAGGCCGACGGAATCAATAGGAGAAAATCAATTAGAATAGTGTTTGCATGTATGGATTGACATCTTGAATCATCACTTCTATTGATCCTCACCACTGTGATCTTCATAAAACCCATTTGTTCCATCTAGTTTGCACATGCAGCCAATACGTTGTTCTTTTCCCCCCTCCCGCAGGTTTGCATAATAAACAATAGTGCAGGGGCCTTAAAGAAGATATTACAATACTATATGAACCGAAAATAAACATTTGTGGACAAACAAATCAACACCAACTGCCGAGGTTTGCGCCCTAAAACAAAAAGCCATGTGGACACGCATGTGACTGAACTGATTGCAGTTAATTATAAATTATGCAGTCATTGTAGGCCCACAAAAGAAGACGTCTCCCACTCTGCAGTCAGATGTAATTACCAAAGTCAGGCGCGCTGCACTGTCTGTGATCCATCTCTGACAGCCACCGCTGACTGATGACCTTTGCAGATGGAGTCGCTGAGCACGGGACACACACATCTTCCAATGGCAGGGACTTGTGCCAGTCTGGCACGTCTTGTGCCAAATTTGCCTCTTTCTTAAGTGATCTGATTAATTATTCAATCAACAGTGGCACAAGACCCCTTTAACTCAAATTGTATCCGTATTGTTGCTACGGCAGAAGCTATGCAACTTCCCAGCATGCTTCGCGGCACACTTTGTAAATAGTGGCCGTTAATAAAGCTAAACATTGCTCTTTGCTTGCCTTTGTTACTGCCTGCATTGTTACGAGTGTGTTCGTTAGCAATATGTTGGGCTAGTTGGCATTTGGACAATTGTATTTTAGAATACCCTGACTGTGTGCTGTGTGATGAACAATGACTTTCCGGTCATATGCCCTATATCACTAAGCGTTCCCTGGCGACTTACCAGCTGTGTAAGTTGCTAGTGCGTTCTTCCTGCTAATTGCTCAATCAAGCTTCTTTTTCTGCACACCATTTTCGATAACCCTTGTCCTCATTAGGGTCATGGGCGAGCTGGGTGAGGCGGGGTATACTCTGGACTGATCCCCAGCCAATCTCAGATAGTATCAATTAATGTTAGACCAGAGGTGTCTTCATTATAACTTTGAATCCCTAGGCATGCACAGAAGACACTTTTCATCACCCATACATCATGCATTTAATTACTATCACCATTTAGCAAAAAATTGATGGATGACTTGAAATGATAAGGGAAAATACTGACACGCAGATAGATATCAGTGGTACAGTACTTTGAAGTACACATGCTTGATGTACAATTGAGAGTAGGACCTTTTTTTGTTGTGAAACAGGGTTTGGTTGCTTTTAACATAACCATGGTTAAGGCAGTTATTCCCAACGACGTAATTATTATCATTATTTTAGGAGTGTTTTGTTGCTTTTAACAAACATGGTTAAGCCAGTCATTCCCGACAACAACTGTAATTGTCACTGATTTCACATGTGGCACCAAATTGTTCTTGCGCTCCCAATTATTTTTGAACATTGCTGTGGCAATTTCTTAAACAAAATAATCAACCAGATGACTCATTTAATAGTATATGCATCGTGCACTTGTTTAATATATATATATTTTTTAAATTACTTTTAGAAGTTCTAGATGATATTCCATTCCCCTCTTAGTGCTTTATCACTTGGAGTGTTGTGAAAAGCTCAGCAGGCTATTGCATTATTATTATTATTATTATTATTATTATTATCTTTATACTACTTATAATCGCTCAATGATAAATTCATCAATAAATTAACAATCAATATTATTGGCAGAAATGGAGTGCTTGTTAAAATGGGACCGGAAATAGGGTGTGTGTTAGAGAAGTCTATGCTTCCATCAAGGCATGGTTGGATGCTTTTGGTGTGAAAGACCATCACTCAGGTCTTGATTCAATCCAATGAAACACGTTGGAACAAAGTGAAATTCACATCTTTGTTGTTAGATTTCACTTCCTGCATGTATAATGGCTCTGACAATACCCTGCCCCCTACAGGTTGACAGCGTGACACGTGAAGCTCGATCGGCGTGCAAATGGCTCTTCTAAATAACACCGGCGCGACCCCGGGCTCGCCGGTGACAATTTGAATCATCGCATCGCAATGGCCAGTCGTGCCTATCATTCACCATAAAGGCTTTATAACTCCAACATCGCTTGCTGGGGCAAAGAAATATGACTCCCCCGTCAGCGGATAGCAGAGGGGGGTGTGGGACTGGGAGGACGGAGGAAAAAGGGTAGGGGGTAGGAGAGGGCTAATTTGACACAGCTCGCTTGGCTTGCCATAATTGCTCTGTCACTGTCAGTCCTTGAAAGGCCTCCTCGCCGCACAATTTCGACACAATTACCGTCCGTTTACCGGCGGCCGTTAAGCCCATCACACCCCTCCACCTATACAACACCCCCCCGTCCTCTCCCCTGCAGCCCTTAAAAAACTCCCGCCCGCTTGCCCGGTGGCTAGGATGTGCCATGGCTCATCAAACGCGGATGCGGCCCATTAATGAACACTGTTAGCATTTCTCTTAAACTTCTCCTGCCTCTAATAAACATGCAGTGTTCCATGAAGGAGCATTGCCATCCTCGTGACATGATATTTATTGCCGGTGCAGGCAGGAGGGGGGGCTGGGGGGGACATATCAGTGATGAGTGGAGAGGGGAGTACCAAGGGGAGAAGCTACATCTCTTTTTGCAAAGGCACAGCTAATGGCTACCACTCCATTAACATATGCATCCACCTTGTGGCTGCCAAAATATACAAAGAAACAGAGAGGGCTGCGGTGTCAGAATAGTGTTAATGATGCCGGCCTTAGCAATCTTTTTGTGTGAAAAATGCATGACAAAGATATCCAAATCAATATTTGATATTTGGAAGCCACGGGAAACAAGTTGACACCATCTCCATTTCAAGGTGAAAGCCCTCAGAGGAGGAAGAAGAACTGGTAAAACTTAGCAAATACTCACAAATGCTGCTTTGTGTATTGCAACATCATCTACCATTGTGTATACTGCTGCTGTTACTTTCACAGATAAAACAAATAACTAGAATGACCACCACTAAAGCTTTGCGTATGGGGAAGCTGCAATAGGCTACAGCACCGTAGTATTTCAAAGTGGGTGTCCAGGATCAAAGGTGAAGAACAAGAGCCTGAATTGACACTCACTCATCTCCAAACAAACTTCAAAAGGAGCCTCCTTGTGGACAATCTGGCACAAACCTTTGCAAAGCCTAATTCTTTCATCATTTTTGCAACACTTCCGTGGCTTAGTCCCAGAAATTCAGCGACGTCATCAATGGTGACTCTACAATCATCTCTGATCAGTGCCTCAACCTAGTACTAGCCCCAGGATTAACTGCTGAAGATGGTCACGGAGATCACTCAAAGCAGGCTCTTGTTCTTCGTCCTTGATCCTGGACACCCACCTTTTGACTCTGCTGTAGCGTATTGCAGCTTCCCCATACACATTTTGCAACCTTTTGAAAATGTTTAGTGGTGGTTCTCCTTCCAAAGCGAGCGACTCAATCAACAGTGACATCATTTCCAAAATGGCTGACAGGAAGAGGACAGGCTTAAACAAAACTTTTGAAATAAACAAGTCTTTTAAACTACAAACTGAAAATGTCTGAAAAAAAAAATCAATTAGTAGGTTAAATTAAATTGGGCTCATTACGTCTTGATTGCCCCTTGTGTATTCTGTTTTTTAACAGCATTTTTTGTTGTTGGTTTTTACATGATATAGTACCTAATGGCTGTTGGAAAGGAGAGCCAATGCACTTTTAGACACGACAGTATGTACAGCATTTACTACACATCTTGTGCTTCAAACTTTTGTGTGTTCAAATGTGCAAACAATGCATGTGTTTAAAGCGTGCGAGAGGGGTAAGACTCGAAATAAGGTCTCTCTACATGCCAGACTTTCACCGATTGCGGCTGGTTGCGGAACGTATCCCATGCGATAAATGGAGGTTTACTGCACTGTTGCAAGCAAAAGCACTTAATCACAAAATACCAGGAATAAATGCAAAAAAACACGTCAAATAAAGGATGATCAAGCATGCAGACAGTCGACTGTGTTGGGTCTCCGGGGACCCGTACCGTGGCACTCGGCCCCCTCCCCTCGCCTCACCTCTCAGACCTGTAGGAATTAATGAAGCCCAGTGCAACCGCAGTCAAAGGGACAAAATGGCTGCTCATTAATAGCCTGCTGTCAGAGGGGCCATTGTGACGCTGCAGGGTATTAACAGAATTAAACCGTAGAGGAATTATTATTTCCAGACGCCACCGATTGTAAACAGCTCGCCTCGTTGCCATTGTAGCGAGATTCGCACTCTATTGGCGTTGCTTCAAACCAGCATGAAAACAGCACAATGCCTTTCTAGTGCAAAGAATGCTCACACAAAGACACACACGCATAACCCCTGCCAACAAAGTACGACTTTTCATGTCTCTGAGGAGATAGGCGCTTCTGCCGAACAAAGCGTCTGGTTGCTCACCGAACAAACTCATTAATTTGCTTAATTATGAAACTCCCTATCAATTCTCCCCTCCCTGGGAATTGTTTAGCGAGGTCACGTAACAACAGAACACATTTGGAAGCTATGTTTTCCCTATCACATAATAGACAAAATACACCAGGGCCTGATTAAAGGCCTTCACACAACAGAGGGAGAGAAGACAGTGTTTGTTTTGAGGCTCACAGATGAAATTGTTGCCGCTGATTTTTGACAGCTGCAGCTACAGACTGTCTATTAAAAAGGGGTGGTGGTGGTTGTAATAATTAAAGCACAACACTAACAGGAATAAATTAATGCCTCTCTGCAAATGTGAGACAGACTTTGTTCCTCCTGATTAAAATTATTTTTTTTTGTTTGCGTGCATATTAGCGAACGTTTACGCACGATAAAAGTTTAAGCATGCAGTCTGCTGTGATGTGGCTCAACAAGGCTTATCTCATAAAAACAAATGAAGTCTTTTTTAGTCATAAGAATTTTTTTACATTTTAGGATAATCACAAGCCAAGGTTTAGTTGGATTTTGTACATGCAGTCCCATAGAAATAAATGTATACTGTATAAAAGGTATATGTACATATCGGCGCTGTCGGATGGAATCATCGCATCTCACAAAATGGCTTTAATACTTGTGGTTACATCATCTTCCCAAACTCTTTTTCAAAGGTCTAATACCCATGATTGATGCAATAAGATAGATAATACATTAAAAAAATATTTTGGAAAATTTTTTAAAAAACGACAAGCAGTGTAATCGGCAAATATTAATCTGCACGGCAGCTTTCCGTCGTGGGTGACGGGCTGTTTTTTTGTAAAGGAGCATCAAACTATCCATTTTTAAGAAAACAGGTCTAAGCAGATGGATATAATCTAACTATTACCACTCTATATTGTCGAAAAAATGTTCCAGACTTTCAATCTTGAGGCGACATGATGTCACCCCCGCGGAATGAGGAAGTTGTGAAGTTTTTACAACACTTCGACACGTCCGAGAGTTTGTATTGTATTGTCTATTTTCAGTTTACTTTGGTTAATGACGTGTAAAAATAGACAACCTGGGAAATGACCAATAGTATCGATTTGTTGGGAAGAAAAAAAAGAAATAATAATTGACCATATTTGGATTTCTTTAAAAATGTTTTTTATTAAAATGGCCTCCGTCAATCTTTCCCCGGGCCATTATTCTAGAGTCCATTTGCAACCATCTCCTCCTCTTCAGCCACAAATGGCAGAGAAGCACCGCACTTGACAACAGCAGCCAAACTGGCAAGGGATGGTGAAACAAATTCGCATATATGCATGCAATGTGCCAAAACACATCCTCACGTATTGGACTTGCAGTAGCACAACTACACCGGGTAATTATTTATTATATGTATGAGACACCCACATTGAACCGCACTCGCAAATACAGGGGGCGGCGCGCTCTCGTCCGACAGGCTAAATCCCATTATTTGGCCCTCATCCCAGACAGTGAATTGAGAGTCAAGTAGGATGCATGTGGTAACCACAATGAAATTACAGCGGTGGTGAGTGCGGGTGCTGCTAATGCACCCCCATTGTGTGCTCGAGTGCATCTAAATAAGCAGGGGGTAAAAAGGCAGCCCTTGCGATGGCTGCACAGGTTACTTTATGTGTGTGTGTGTGTGTGTGTGTGTGTGCATCTCAAAGTAAATGGAAGCCTGGCTGTGATGTAGGGCTGTATTTAGATCTGATGATGAGACACCGTCTGTGTCAATGTAGCCATGGATTTGGCTTCATTGGTACGCTTGTGAACGCATTCACAGATGGAGGAGATTTCCCGAAATCCCTTGCCTCCAGACATCTGTCATATGCTGTATTTTTATTTTGAATGCATCTACAGTTTTTGGTTGAGCCACCCTAGATTGTAGAAGATGGCCAATGTTTATCGGCAACAAGTTCTCACATACGATCCAAATTTCATTTTGTCATCCATCCATCCATCATAACACAACATTTATTTTGTTATATTATCTGTCTATATATATATAGGTCAAAATGAGTCTTTGACTTGGTTTAAATTTGACATCTATGTGCTTTCAATGGAATGATCCAAACGTGAGGCCGCTATGAATGCTTTGCTGTCGAGATACCGCCAACTGCTGATCAGAGCGAAGATGTTTTCCATATTTAAATTGAGAGGATGAGCAATCCAATCAGCGCAAAGCTAAACTTACATGTCGTATACTAATGAGAAGTCTCCACTGCCAGGCATAAAAGATTAACTAGAATAGTTTGAAAAAGGGCATCCTGGGCATTTTCAACCCAACCTGATAAAAGGACATCAAAGATGAGAAAAATCAAAATTATGGAAGGGGACCTTTGGATATGTTTAGTTTGATAGTAAACCTCAACTGGAAGTGGCATTAAACTGCTTGAAGCCTCTTTTTTGATGACTTGTTCAATATTCAATATTTGCCAAACTGCTGCTTCATGTGAAGTGAGTCAAATTGAGTTCACTGCCACCATATAGCGCAGGTTTGTGCTCCCAGGTCATAGTAAAAATAACATTTAAAAAAAAAAAATGAATAATAATAAACGGCCAGATGACGGCTCGTATCTTGAAAATTCCTAAGTCGGGTCACTCGTACTCAAGGCAGCACTGTATGTTAAATTACAAACAGGCTTTCTGCAGCAGACAGGAAGTAAACGAAACTTTTTTTTTTTAAGTGCTAAAAGTAGGAATATGGATTCATCCATAAAGAATGACCACCCATACACACACTGTTGCCCTCTATGTGAGCACCGCTTCATCAACAACAGCCTTTGTAGTCAACGGCCGTGTTTTTTAATTTATTTTTATGCCTCCTCAGAGCTGCCCCTCAGTTTCGAAGGGGGACGGCAGATCTAAAACAGAGTTGTGCGCTCCTGACAGGAGGATAGAGCTGTAACTCCGCCATTCTAACCTCGGCTGTTTGGAGGCCCGCGGAGAGAGCGCCAGACAGCCAGCGAGGGAGGGTACGAAGAGACAGATACACATCCTAATGACAAGTACAAACACGGGCGAGCCTTTGTTGCGGCGCCACAAAACACTTCAGCGGGACTGATTTCGCCTCCCAATCAAACACTTCAAACGCGGCCTCCAAAGAGAGAGACAGGGATCCAGATAGGTGTGCGTCTCCTGCTAATAGCTGCTAGCGCCGCGGCGTTAAGCTGCTTATTTCTGACATAAATAATGCATCCGGGCAGATGCGCTCGACTTTGGTTGAATACGAATCGCCGGCGTGATTGACGCGGGGTTTTGCCGAGCGCCGACTCCATTCCGCCGCCTCACCTTTGCAACAAGGCCTGTCTCATTTAATATCGCTTATGTTAACATAATTATGACAACCCGCACTGATTCATGCGTGCAACTGTGTAATATCCGTGACAAAATTAGACTACTACTTTTTGAGATGGGGGGGGGGGGGGGGATTTTTTTTTTTTTTTTTTAGCCTATCAAAGGCAACTTAGCGCGTCAGCCTGTTCAACAGCTAAAGCAAATAAGAGGATATGACTTTAATTCAGGATACCTTGACAAGACTCCCACCCGCAAACCCTGCCCCCTCTTAGTTCCCCCTTTTCATTGATTCCAATCAATCAACCCTAATTAGAGAGGCTCCTATACACATATATGTCATATGTTAATAGGGTAACGATATGGGCATTTAGTTGCTTCTTTAATCTTGCTACTTGCAGCTAATGACAATCTTGCACCCAGCCATGGGAATATCCATAAGGGGGCAGCAGGGCGCTGAGAGCAGGTGCACAAATTGGCACTTCACACTACATCGCCGCGTTAAACCTTATTTACAAGGCAACAGCCGCAAATATTACAGATTTGCCGGCGAAACCGCATTAGTTTCAATGGGCCGATGCCGTGTAATCCAATACAATAAAATTCAAATTTGTGTCAATCTCACGGGCTAAAAGGAAGCACGCGTGGCTCATCTGCAAACAGATGAACACTTCGCAGATACAAGATGCCCCCCTTCCCCTTTCCTCCACCTCACTATTCAGATCTCCATGAATCAAGGAAGAAATGTTTCTCATTTCATTTTTAATCCACCCCCTTTTAGCATTAAGTTGCACAGAGGGGGAAATGTATTCCAGACTTCTTCCCTGAGCTAAATGTCCAACCCTCCCCAACATGGAGGCATTAGCGCCATGATTATTCAGTGTGATGCTGCTGAATCATTTCACTATTTGGGTTTCATATGGCACATGCTGAGACGTAAATGCCCCTTGCATTTAAACCAATGAACCTGCCTGACCTCAAGATGCAACTAATATAGAAGAAGTGGTGTCCTACGGAGTCCTAAGGTTCTCATCACCAAAAGTTCTGGGTTTAGAGTCAAGACGCTCATTCCCCTGGTGAGCCAGCAGGCCCTGCCGCTGTATTATTTATTTTATTTTTTATTCCATGACAACATTGTGGAGAGGTTCTGGAGGGAAACGTGCGGGCCTGGATATGTTCCAGCAGGAAGCACTCGACTGACTTGGCTGAGTTGTTATGATGGACCGCGGCCGTGTCCGTGCCACAAAATTTTGACAGACAAGATTTAGATTCACGCTGCGTGCTGTGTTCTAAATTAGGAAACTTGGAATTCTTGGGAGAATAGAATGTGCAAAATGCCTACACGGAAATAAACCCTCTGCTATTGCTATGTTAACCCTAACAAAAGTTGACAGTTGAAGAAATCTCATCCCATACACTCACCAGACACTTTATTAGGTACACCTAAACGGCCTATTCAAACCCAATAAAATGCAGATGCTCAGTTCTGATTGACACTTGAACAATTAAACATATTTGGAGTGGTTGTAGTTTGTCGTGGTAAATCTCTCAGTTACCCCTTTCACATTGCCTTGCTTGCAAATCACCGAATCTTACCAAGAATATTTGTCTTATTTTGAATTAAAACTACACTTAAAATAAGACTAATCATGTAAAAATGTACTTCGTAAGACAAATTTCACCTGTTCCAGGCTATTTTTGTACTTGAAATAAGTTGAAAATTATGTTACCCGAGTGTTGCCGAAGGGACCCGAGTGTTGCAAAATGGCGATATCGTCAAAAAAAAAAAGACCTGTTTTATATCAGGGGTGTCAAACTCATATTTGTCACGGGCCATATTATGGTTTCTATCAGAGAGCCGTTGGCACATTATTATTATATATACACACAACAAATTGATGGGTAACTCGTTTTTAAATCAGAAGTCAACCGTTTGTTCAACTATTGTTCAAGAACTCTAAAAAGTGTTTTGGTAACACAAAAAATGCTTGCAATATCTCAAGGTCAATATGTATTACATATGACAAGAATCATGGAAGTTGAGGTGCATGATTTGCTTTCGTGGGCCGCATAATATGATGTGGCGGGCCAGATATGGCCCCCGGACCTTGGGTTTGTGCTTTATATACTTGCTGTCTGGTGAACCCACTTTTATCCAGAAAAACAACATTGGGCACGACGCGGGATTTTATTTGCGATCGTTTCATTGCATCTCAGTCAGACTGGGCATTTTTTGGATTGTCCACATTCCGTCGTGCGTCACAATTCACAGCGTCGTGACTCGCGGAGACCTTCGGCTTTCCCTTCACATGAAGCGTTTTGGTCTTAAATATTGTATTATTATATTGTATATTAAAAAAATTTCCTGCAAGTATAATACCATGACGGGGAAAAAAATCAAACCAGACATGCAGTATAAAAGTTTGCCGACTTCCAAACTCATCCTCCGTCCTTGCAAGCCCTTCCCTCTTTGTTGCCAACAACCTGCCTGCGTCCCCTCGGTGTAGCCATGTTGTGCACAAAGATCCTAAGGTAAACTCTGTGCTGTTTGTAAGCCTCTGTCTCTCTGCCTCTCTCTCACTTTGCGACTCC
Organism: Phyllopteryx taeniolatus; assembly: GCF_024500385.1. Taxonomy (NCBI): domain Eukaryota; kingdom Metazoa; phylum Chordata; class Actinopteri; order Syngnathiformes; family Syngnathidae; genus Phyllopteryx; species Phyllopteryx taeniolatus. The sequence goes on from NC_084523.1 coordinate 1,324,772, forward strand.
CAAGTGATAATTATTTGATCTTGTTTGCTTCATTATTCATCTTGAGGGAGCCGTGCTTGTGACTTGTGGATAAATGCCATATGAAAGGCATTGTGCATCCTCGCTTTTATCCCGGCTCCCACAACAGATCAATTAGTCAAACTAAACAGTAAATTATTAATCACGTTGCTTTGTGTCCCCGTTCCATCACCGGAAGCAAACAGTTCATTAGCGAGGGGGAGAGCATAGCAGGTGGGGATGAAGGGATGGAGAGGGGGAGTGGAGGGGGGCAGTTGCATGATTGAGAGGGGCTTTAAAGCGAGCTGATGTTATGTGAACATTTGGAAAAAGGAGGGGGAAGAATTATCAAGTGTGTCCATCATTCCAGGTAACTTCCAATCCCCTCCCGCACCGCCCCGCCCCTCGAGGTCCTCTTCCAAAACGGCATCAAATGAGGTCAAGCCGTGAAGGAGTTCAATGTCAGGGCTGTCGTGTGTGTTGGCCGTCGGGACGCACGCGTGTGTGTATGGGGGCGTGTGATTAAAATAACATTTCATGTCGTGGTGAGCAATCAGACCTTATTTGCAAAAAAAAATAAAAAAATCAGATCCGATGAATTTGAATGAGACCTACACTCGAGGGGTATAGCGGCCACTGTTGGACGGAGTGGGGTGGGGGGTCGGGGCCTGTCAACTTATTTGTCAGAAGATACAAAGTACATCAAGTTTATTTTTAAAAATTATAAAAATCAGGGGTTCACTGCATGTTCAGATTGCGGTGCTGTTCCGAGTTGGGCAATTTAAATAAATTAGCAAATATATGAAAAAATGTCTGAGCATTTTTTTGTATTTTTTTTTTTTTGCGGGAAAGGTTCATTTTGAAGGGAGATGGGATGGTTGAGATCTCAGGGAACGGAGGCATCCAAAGAGGGGAAAGGGGTGACGGAGGGATGGAGGAATATTAAAAGCGATTGCATTGCCTCCTGGATGTCTCGGGAGAGCGGAATCAGTGGAGATGTTAAACCTTGCTTGACACCCCAGTTGGATAATTGTGGGTGTGGGAGCTAATCAGCGGAAGATGTCTCCTCAATTTATATCTTGTCAGTTAGCGAAGATTAGGCCCCCCCTGTCCTGGCCACCATTAGCTTTGTTGCATGTCAATGCGCCGGTGAGTGTGTCCGCCTGGTCTGACTGCACTGCCAAGGAATAAAAATAAAAAAAAAAACAGGGGGGTTGTGGGGAAACCAGCACATTTATTCTAGCTCAGGTCAGTATGGCATTTTCATGAAAACCCATTTGAGAGGTAGAGGAGGAGAGGTGAGCCTTTGTTATGCAAAATGCATTTGTTACTAGTGACCTAACAGGTTGACTCTGTGGAATAAGAAATGCAGTGCTGGGATGTGCTCCACATTTTTTTTTTGTTAAATATGATGCAAGGTCCAGGATTGGGAAGCCAATGAGGGAGTGGTCGATTAAAAAAAAGAAAAAAAAGAAAAGAAAATAATAGCTGGGGTAGGCTCCAGCACTCCCGCGACCCTTGTGAGGATAAGCGGCTCAGAAAATGGATGGATGGATGAAAAATTATTTATGGGAAATTATTCTGTTGTATTAGGTCACAGAGGAAGTGGCTTTAATAGCTTCCACTCTTCTGGCAATCTTTAAAAATGTGTCCGTGATGTTGGCCCTTGGTGGTTCTCAATCGTTTTACACCATGTGCCACCCCCCCAAAAAAAGTACCAATTTAAACAATGCACTTCAAAACAAAACAGTTCTGAAAAAGAATAAACCGCAATGTATTTTACTTTAAAGTTAAATACAACTGAACTGTACTTAAGAATGTATTGTCCATTAAAAAATATAAAAAAATGTACTGTACTTGATTAAAAAAGGCTGCATGCATAGTTACTTTGAGAATCACTGTTCTAGAACATCTCAAATGTGACTGATTGGCTTTAGGTCACATTCTTTCACACCAAATTTATCCAAGCATCCATTAATAGCACTGGCAGACATGCACTTAAAAACACAAACCTAGAATTGTCCATAAATGTCTTGGTAAGGTAAAGAATAAAGAGTCAACCCTCAATTGATTAACATACTGTATGTCCCAATAGTACACATGTAGAACCATGTTCCTTGTTTTGAATGGATTTTTGCATCTGTGAAGGTGTGGCGTAAAAGAAAGGCATTTAGTTCAAAAAGGAGCTGGGTTAATTGGGAAGTGGTTCGCATTCCGTCCCGCTCGAGGTAAATGTTCGCATTTTCTCCCTTCAGGACAATGGCTCCTTTCAGCGAGCACGCAAGGCGTCTATAACCTCATACGGCGAACGCGAGGTCAGGGCAAATAAACAAGGCGTTCGTGCCAGTGTGAGCGGGGCTCGGCGAGAGCCCCGGCCGGTCCCTGCCGGCATAGCGCCCCTCCCCTCTACTCCCCCCTCCTGAGTGCTGACAGATGTTTCGAGCCTTCCCCGCAGCAAAGGGGGTTCTTACCTCAAGTCTGAGGGCAGGGCCGCACGCAGCCTCCCACACACCTTCACAACCTGCAACACAATCATGAAAGGAAAGGAAATCATGATCAAGCGCCATAGATTCTTCATACGTGTAAGCTGTGATGTAGGATATATATATATATATATATATATATATATATATATATATATACCTTCATGTTATGGTCAACAACCCATGAGTCATCGTTTAAATGAACCTAAGCAAAATAATTGCCTTTACCATGAATAGCTAACATTTTAAATCATCAATACCTTTTGGAACATAGGACTTTTAAGTGTGGATGTTTCCCAATGGGAGACAATTACCCATATAAAACCAAGGCAGCATACATTTTTTTTTAAAAACATTGAAATTTGAAATGCTTTTTTTTGTGTCTTTCTCGTTATTGATCAAACCATATGACAATAAGCCACATAAATGGTGTGATATCATTTGAAAGAACTTTTTTTGGTTCCCTTAATGTTTACAACAGTAAAGATATGAATTATAGGCATAACATTTGACTGTTTTAATATAGTTTGTCCTTTAGTGTTTAACTTAACAACAAAGAATAATCATCAAAAAATCACCCAATTTTTTTCCCCAAACGTTTGTTTGAACGTCTATCTTTGTCTTATGCTTTAATGTGTTTATATATCATCAAAAAAAAAAAAAGAATAAAAAAAAAATAGAATAAATAACCAGCTGATTGGAAAACAATATCCTAATATCGGCTGATTAATCGGTCGAGCGGAGGTTCTCCTGCATGGAGAAGTTGTTGCATAATCATATTCATCATAAATCATTTGGTTACTAGAGTTATTCTATTTTGTCAAAGTTACATGTTATACTGAGCTTCAGGTTCGATGACCTTTCTTTAACATGCTTTTATATCTTATGGTTTATCAAATCAGTTGATTTTGTCAAAATAACTGTTGGAATGCTCTTGATGGAATAGCACGCCTTCTTTCATAAATTGGTACAAAAATGACACTACAACAAAAAAATGACTTATTTGCGCTCTGAATGGAGGATCGTGTGCTAAAAGTTGCTAAACAGTACACCCACACTGCCCCGAGGCGACCACATTTCATCTGCTAAAATATATTCCTTACACTGCCAAACAGTAGTAACTTGAGGAATAAAAATAAATGTATCAATTAAACTACTCTTATTAACGTGCAGGGCCCGTATTAAAGTATCAAAGGGGGAAGACGACAGACTGGCATTCCATCTAATCTACGTTCTAATAGTTGGAGGGACATTAATTATTGATAAGGCTGGCAATTAATTGGTTAATAAGATAATGTAATTGAGAAATGAAATTTGTCAGCGTGTGCACTTGCGCGCATTTGTGTTTGCGTGTGTGGGAACGGGGGGGAAAGGGGGCAGGGGGGTTCTTAGGGGATTGCCCCTACCTCGGCTTCCATCATTACTGCCACACTATGAAAGCAGAGTGGTGATTAAAAGGACTTGATTGATTTGACTCTCATTGGGATAAGTTGTCCTCATTCCGTCACTGGGCTCCGCCTGCACGTAAAAAAAAAAAAGTGGGTGCGATCTACGTCACACACATCGGCCATAATATTAGGTACACATGCCTGCGCTAATAACATTCTCTCATACAGCATATAAAGAAAAACCAGTCTTACATTTAACAGCGGTTTATTAATTGTTTTAAGGCAGTTTGATTTTCGGATTGGAGTGTGCAGGTGGACCTAACGTTGACGCATACGATGAAATGCGTAGAATATTTACATTTTGTTTTTTTGTGATGCTGTGCGCAAATGAAATACAATCATCGTCCACGCGTGTTCAGTAAATGAAGTAAAAAAAAAAAAAGTGTGCGTGTGTGTGTGTGGGGATCAGCAAGAGGAAGGGAAAAGTGAGTGTGTGTCAGCGTGCGTATCCGTGTCGTCAAGAGGTGGCCCCACTCCCTCAGTTTTCACTCGCCTTTTGTCTGCACTCTCCTCGGCTGCTTCAGCCCACCCTGTGAGCCCGCCTCTTGCTGCCCCAACACAAAAGCTATTGATTTTACTATCAGCCGCGACAAATGATCTTCCTGAGCCAATTCCGGAATTTAGAAATTTGTTCAATACTAATAATGACGTTGGGGTGAAGATTTTTTTTAAACTGTTGGAGTTGCGGGAGGAGGAGGGGGGTGGGGATTAGAGGGGAGAAAGATGGAGGGAAAGGAGGTGAAGATTTTGTGTTTGGCTTTGGGGGACAGAAAAAAAAGAAAGAGATTAAATAAAGATGATACCAATGGTTTTAAAAGTCTAAACGAAGACATTCCACCCTCAAATACAATAACCTATTTGCCCCTCCACTTAGAATGGCAAGTTTTATTTTTATTTTGTTTCCTCCATATTTTAAGAACTCCAAACTTTTATGCAAGCTATTGTCCCGCGCCGCTCTCGTGCTTTTTACGACGGCGTTTTGCAGCATGCAGCGCGGTGGGCCCGCTCGCTCCATTCATATATTACATGCACCATAAAGGCACAAGGAGCTCTTGTTTCTGTTGTGCGCCACACAAATCTTCCATAAAATACAATTGAACAGAGGGTGGGTGAAAAGCAGGCGTATAAATATTTCACATGCTCTGTGTTTTGATGGAGAAATTTAATGTCATAGTGTAAAACCTCTTTTTAAAATTGTTCCTTTTGTAAGTTCAGATAAAAGATGTGTTAAAGGTGCTTTGGTGTTGAGTTGAAACAAAACAAAAATGAGTCCAATGTTTGACGTGTGTGTGGGGGAGTGTTTTATTTGGCGAGGCGGTCGGCGTGGTCGTCTGCGCCCCCCCTCCCCTTTACGCCCTGTCGAGGTGTTAATTCAAAGCCTTGTTACAGGGAGGTGAAGATTAACAGATAAGGGAGGTCTGAGCGAGGGTCAGCGCCGCCTGTGCCGGCCTCGCTTGTCAGACACCTGCCTGAGATTAAGCCGCCGCTAGCTTCCCCTCCTCTTCCCTCGCTTTCTCTGTTGTGCACAGGTGAGAGGTCAAGCACTTACCCAGTTCATCGGGCGCGATGTGGCTCTGCATAAAAGGTCCGGGCATCTGCATGCGGCGGTGAGGGAGGTAGAGGGATGTCTTCTTGCAGCCATGATTACGGTGAATATACTGTAAGCGAAGATATGGAGAATTACAAAAATGTTTAACCTACTGCGATGTTTTTTTTTTCTTTGTTTGGTTTTTATTTTCTATTAATTTGAGATTACCTTGAAAAATCATAAAATCCCATATTCATCATAAATGTTATTAAAATGAGCTTTATGTTTGTGTTCATGTTGTATTTTGCTGCTGTGGCATCTGTGTATTGTATCTACATGATATATAATAAATTAACAGCATTTCTTATTCAATTTCTTTTTACATGGACATCAAAGAGTCACTTTAGAAAATCCGCCTTTTTTTTCCTTCCTTGTATTCCTAATTGAAGGTGTTCAAAATGGTCACTGAACGCCTCACGGTGACGCAGCAAAACCATGTGACTTGGCTGAGCCAATCATCAATGGAAAAACATGCTACTTTCGCCACTACCACACGAGCTTTGTCTTGTCTTATTTTGAAAAGAAAAAAGAGAAACAATTGTTTGTTTATGGTTTAATCGTATTTAATCATATATGCATTTTGAAATGTACTGTATTTGTTCCAAAGGGTTTGAATTACAATGCATTTTCCTTTTTTTTGCCAGGAACCTCCCAGAAGTGGAAAAAAAGGCGGGAAAGGATGGGGTTGGGAGGGAAAAAAAGAAAGGCACGGAAGATGAAACTCTGAAAATTTGACTTCTAACAAGCAAAATTACACCCTGCTGTCATTTAAATTATGGCTGCCCTCTATAAAGGTGTCTTTTAGATGCATTAATTGAATTCGCCACTATTTCCCCAATAATCGTCTCCAAAGTTCAGCCGTCCATCCTTCACGAGATCCCCGCCGCGCGGCCCACGAGTGTCTATTTCAGTGGCTTAATTTATTTTCATGATTCGCCCCATAATGACGGCCATGCAGGCTGTACATCAGAATTAACCTTCATTCCGGTGGGGTATATTACGATGACAGTCGCCGACACATTTCACCTACACAAAGGGCATTCTCTCCTGCTTCCGCCGCCCTCGCTTCCCCCCCCCCGCTGTATAATCATCCCAGGCAGGGTGAGATTGTTTGATAGCCGATTAATTTTCATAGGGAATCAAGTGGCCACCTCTTTCACTCTTTTTCTTCTAACTCCATGCGAGCTGTCCCTCGACAACAATGCTGATTATTTTTTCCCTCGTCAATTAGGTGTTTTATTTAATCTCATCTTTCTAATAAATTGCACCCCCTCATCCCCGTTTCCCCTTTTTCTGATATCTCCACTGTGGTTAATTTATTTTCGGGTGACGCCAATGTAACAAAAGTGCTGTAAATTAATCAGGGGACATCAAGCGAAAGAGGCGTGGGGGTGGGGGGTTGACGGCCTCCTTGTGTGTCATTTCTATGCAAACCATTAAGCGTCAGATATAGATTCCACCATTTGCTATGGTCGCACTCAAAAGATTTCATTAGGGACCTGACGTCACGTTTATGAAGGCAGCGCCGGATCATTTCGGTCCTATTTTCTCCCTCATGAGCTCTTTTGTTCTTCCCGTACCCCTTCGGCATGATCCCGCTACAAAAAGCCCCCCTCCGACCCCCCGCCTATGCAAATGACAATAATAGATTTCGCCGAGCACCACTGCCAAACCATGATAGCCTATTTAGAGGGGGAGACCGAAGAAACATTCAATTTGTGGCCACAACTAGGCTGGCGAAAAAGTAATTAAGAAATTGCAGAATTGGTCCTCTCTTCTTGGAGTTTGCCCCCTCCCTGCACCCTCTCCCTCTCGTGGGCACGGCGTCTATAATGAGGAGGGCTAGCAATTAGAATATTCTGGAGAGGTGAGCCCTGCTGGAGCTGGCAGCTAAAAGAATGATCTTTCTCAGTCTCTTTCGACTCGCCAACTATTATTTCTTGGCTTTGTCATAAGGGCCTGGACAGCTGTCTACTTGACTGTAGGTGAGCGCGTGCGTGTCACTCACGGACCCTCCGCCAGCAAATAAATATAATCAATCCTCATTTCCATACAAATAGGCTTCTCCTCTTCATCCTAATAATCGAGCCGGCATCCTCCGAGAGGGGAAATAATATTCACTCCGCACACCAATTTCATATTTATCATTCGATGCCTTTATTGATTGTTGTTTTTCCCCTCCTCCTCCTCCTCCTCCTTCTTTAAATCATTACTTTTCTGCCCACTTCCTTTTATGAGAGGATATTGAAGGCTTGTAGGGCTGACACGACGCGTATGCTTCATTATTTCCCGTGCCGGGAGACGATTACCGTCGCTCCGGCTCGTCGTCCGTTGCGATACGAGGGAGGCGATCGGGATGCGACCGCGGCCGTTTAAATGGCTGTCGCACGTGTTGCAAACGCCGCTGATTCGACACGGTGTCAATCCTACTTTAGACAAAAAAAATTAAACGGTTGTATCAGTGCACAGTGCACTTATGAATACCAATGGTCATCCTTGACAAGAAGAAACTGGAAGAAATAGCAGAGTTAATGGGCCATTTTCATATACTTTGATCAATAACGGTAAAGACACTTGAGTAAATGTCTCCCATGCTGAAAGTCCGATTTGTGTGCATTCACACTATGTTATTCTAAATGACCCTAATACATACTGTATAGTGTCTTGAGTGGAGCGAATTCAAAATTGCTTTAAATTTAATTGGACATTGGTTGTTTTCATCATTCATATAAATAACTTAAAATGAGCCAAGCTTGCGTTTAGAGATGGACGTAAAGGTGTAAATAAACCGGTTCAATTGTGCTGAAGATATTGCAGAATATTTACCTGCACTACATGGCTGCAATCTGCAGAGGCGCTGTTGATTCAGTCTCAACACGATCTGCAGAAGAAGAATGTAACGCAAGCTTAGAGTCAGGTATTTTATTTGGAGTTTTTTTTTCTTCATAACTAGTGTATAAAAATTGTGCAAGATTTATGAGTGGAATAAGAACCTTCGACTTTATGCCATCTACAGTACAATGAACAGCCAACCAATGAAATTTGGTCAAATGCCCATCCTTACTTGGGTTTAGATACCAGGGTACTTTCTTGATCATCCACAAAGCTGTGAAATTGACAGCGCCGGGCCTCAAACATTGAAAATAAATGCCTCTATTTGCACATTTATCAAGATCCTCATCAATGTTTCAGAGACACGTGCCACTGTGGATCGCTTGTGCACCGTTTTCGTGTAATTTCGCTAACGTCTCGCCTTCACACTTTGGTGATGAGAATGCCTTGCTTCATGCCAGCGCTTTTGAAATACTTTCTCCTCTGCAACAAGAACATTTTGAGTTTAAATCGAAGCAAAAAAAAAAAAAAAAGAATAAATTCGATTGGTGATGCTGAAAGGAATTGACCACATTGGTGGGATACATTTCACACAATCCACAACATCGCTATCACCTCTCTCATCTATCCCTGCGGACATTCTAAGGAGTAGAAAAAGAAAAGATAAGGAGAGATTGAAAAAAAAAAAAAAAAGACACATTGACCCCTATTTCTCGCTCATACTCAAGTTTGCTTTTATTGAGGGCTAAAATATTCACCCTGGAAAATGTAGTGTGACTTTGGCAATTAAAAGCATTCCTGACTGTGCATGTATGAATTAGCATTTCCTCTGAAAACTTTGCATGATTAATCACCTTTTTTTTTTTTCCCCCGTCCTTCTTTCACCCTGCACATTGCTCATTAAGCAGCAAACAACAGGTAGCAGGTATGAAATATTAAGCAGGAGACAAAGTGTTTCATGTGCTCGTCTTGGACTGCGCTATTAACCGGGCCTCTCACACAACATCCGCTTGGAACAGCGCGGCCTTTGATCACCATTAAGATCATTTGCTTAAACTTTTCAAATATGCTTTCCGTGTGTTTGATTAACATCTTTGGGAATTATTTAGTAAAACAGAGATTAGCAGAGACTTTTGGACAGCTAATGATGGAATTGTGATTGCCCAACGCATTACTCAGGAGCCAATGAGAATCAGGAGGGGAATATTTCATTTGATCTGGAATATTGCTGTTGTGCATATTGGACAGTTCATGAAACGCTGTGTATTAACTTGCCCCGTGCATTCAAATATGCACTTATAAGCCCTGGGTATTAATATTCACACTGGGTATATTTTAGCGTAACGTTTCAGAGCGCTGCGTGCTCGACATTGTAATTTCTTAGCTTATCTAATCAATTCTGCAAGCTCCACGGGCCTCATGAAAGAAATCAGCTCGGTAGCACCTTCAGAACACTTATAAATAATGAAAAACAGCATTTTAAAAAAAGAAAGAAGCGCTTGAGGAGAAAAAAAATGTTGATTAGAAAAGTGCCTTTTATCCGTGCCTTCAAATCTTTCACATTCCGAAGATGCAGAAGACTTCGGGCAAACTGCGATGCAGAAAAGTAGCCCTATCTGACCAGGGAAATGTGGAAAAAAATAAGTAATTTTTTTTTTTTTTTTTTTAAGATAAAAAGTGCTGACAGCACAGAATGAGCAAGGTACTTTTTGGATATGAGCGGATAGATGAGAGCCGAGCAAATCACTTTCATCTTGGGCGTGGAGTTGTCCTTGAAAACCTCTCCCCGAAAAAAGCTCCCATGTTTGGCATCGCACCTGTTTGGGACACTCCAGAACCTAATTTGATTCCATAATGCATTTGACTGGGTACTAGGCACTTGTTCTTCGCCTTTGATCGTGGACACCCACTTTTTGACAGTGCTGAAGCCCATTGCACCTTCCCCATATATATTTTGCAACCTTTTATTTCTTTTTTTTTAAGTGGTGGTTCCCCGTTCAAAGCAATAAATTCAATTCGAGCTTTCTACTTCTCACGGGCATCTAAAGGCCTCTTTATACTCCCGCGCTTGCACGGCCGACAATGCCAGCATTGCATCGCGCTGGGCCACGCGGCCCCTATGCGTCACTTGACGCGCACACGGCAAAAATTGTTGCTGCGCGTACAATGCCGCAGAGATCATCTTTCGTGATTGGTCACATGCTGTGATGACGTACTCAGCGTTCCCCTTGGTTCCACATACCACCTACGCCGCTGCCTTCTTGATCGATTTTTGCAGCGTAATTAAACGTATCATCTGGTCATCTAGGTCCATTTGTTCTAGCAGACACTGTTCCACGGTCGCCATTGTTGTTGCTTTGTCCCTCGTTACGGAAAGTAAAGTAAAAACGGCTACCGGAAATGGCCAAAAAATGCAGCGGAAACTCCACCCTGTGGTGTCCTAGCCAATGCCAGCCATAGCGACACCCCGACTTGGAGGAAAACTGCAGCACATTTTCAAAACTGCCCACGTGGGTTGTGCTCCAGTATAAAGGCAAACTGCGTGGTTGCTGCCCACGCGAGTATAAAGAAGCCTTAACAGTGACGTCATCTCCAAAATAGCTGACAGGAAGAGGACAGGCTTAAACAAACCTTTTTTTTCTTTTTAAAGAAATCTTCAAACACGTATTTAAACTGCAAACTGTGAACATTTATAAAACAATTTCAATTATGATTAAGTTAATTTAAGTTGGACTCGTTACTTTTTGACTGCCCCTTGTCGTTGCTAAACGGAACAATCAGATTGAATCAAGTAGTGCGCTACATATTGTCTTAACTACTTCAAGACATGATTAATCAACAAACAAATAAATGACCGTATTCTTAAGAATCAATTAATTGATTATTATGCTATTATCTCCAGCTGGAAAATTGTGGATTTCAGTGCCCAATTAAGGTTTAAAGAAGTTGATCCAAAATTGAAGCATTCTCAGTCTTCCTTTCCAAACTGTGGCAATGTGGACAACCTAGCATGGTTAACAGCTTGTGTCTTATTTTGTGGCGGTGGTGCAACGCCGGCGGCTAGAGGAGTGAAAATAAAGGTATTTTTATGTCCGTCTATAAATTAGGGGCTCTGGGTTGATGAGCAGTGAAGGAGAGTCGCGTCTTCGCCGAGAGACAAAGGGGCAGTGCTACATTTCACATGGCATGATGCATCAAGGCGGTGATGAGAGTTAAGGTTTTTATATCGAACACACACACACACACACGCGCGCACACACACACACGCGCACGCACCCACACACACACACACACACACACTCACACACACACAAACGCGCAGACTCAAATGGTAAGGATTTGCATTCTGCTCCTGGCAGGCAGATTGAACCATTACCCAAGCGTCCACACGAGGCTCAAAAATCAAACCTCAGAGCCATGATTGGTGAGGTGAGACGTTGAGGGAGACCGGAAGGGGTTTGGCGACGGGCCAGAGCTGGACCTTTCCTCCCCAAGGGCGAGCGAGGGGCTCCGAGGACAGTGTCCCAGCGCGAGCCCGCCTCGGGCCATCAGCCCCGAGGCAATCATTCACGAATCAGCCCCAATCAAAGACTCTAACTGGGGGCGGGGGGGGGGGGGGGGGGGGGGGGGGTAGAAAGAAGTGGCCCAAAGTGCTGCTTAGCGCCTTGAATAATTCACCCAACGAGAGGATACCAGGAGAGCAACCTGACCACGCTCATTCCAGAAACATTTATCTACTAGTACAAGAATGAATGTAATCCGCTGAGTTTCAAAGAAAGTGATGAGCAAATACAGAACTGCAAGCAAGTGGCGAGTACGATGATCAAAGTTATGTATAATTTCTATATTTTTACACGATTAATGATTGAGGGATTTTCTGCAGCCCCATTAGGAGGCTGTGGAAAAATGTTGAAACTGGTCGTAATTTGTCTGAAACTACCCCGCACTTCATGTGCAACTTCCTCTCAAAAGGCGTGAAAGAAGACGTGCTTGAGGCATAGAAAGAGAAATTGGAAAAGGCTGAGATAAAGTTGATAATCATTTGAAAATATTACAGTTAACTTTAGGTAGGCAAATGCATTGCTTTTGAGGAAACTTACTCAACCCTGAATGGCCAATTTATCAGTTCCAAAACAATGTCAATGGCCTGCAAGCAAACTCTGCCAATGGGCCCACTTGGGGATAAAAATAAGTGCAGGAGGAGATAAAACCGGCCTCATCGCTGCCACTTCCAGACATCCCACAGCGGCTTTAATGGATGTGTGTGTTCAGAAGATAGAGAACGGACATCCCAAGCGCCACCACCCGCCCCCCCCTTGTGTTTGTTGCCACGCTGCCCTCCGCGGCTCCTCTTAATGAGGTTGGACGCGTGGCTGCCTCAGCACCTGCCGTGGGTGGCCACAGGGTTAATCCCACCTGGCTCGGCTGCGCTCTGCCTCTGGGCTGCTGACGGCAGCAGAGACGGACCGATGAAGAGGGAGGGGAAGGTGACAGGAGGCGCGCTTACCCCGGGGTTCCACACACACATACGGTCCACTGTACTCCTTGTACTTGCCACCCTCGAGCACAGTGGAATGAGTTGCACCAGACGCCACTGGATACCTGACAAGTGGACGTTTACATAAATTACCAAATGAAGATTGATAGCATGAACTACTCAACTTTTAAAATGGTCATGTTGGCAGTGATGCGTGTACAGAAAGTACCAATATCCAGGTGGAACAAACAGTCAGACGAGTGGAAAGCCATCAGACCACAACCACCCGAACAATTAGAGGTGCAATCATGTCATTGCAATTTTCACAGAATGTTTCAGTTTTTTTTGTACAACATAGTCATTTAATAATAATTTAGTCAATAGTAAACCAGATTTACCCACACAATAGATCACTCTTTGGCCAAAACCCACCCTATCATCGCTCTCTGCTCACCACGCATACCACCACCCGCACGCTCCACTCCAGCAGTTTTATGAACTTCTTCGTTCCCATAGTCTGCATTAATTTTGGTTGATCTTTTTTTTTTTTTTCAATTTTCTGCCATAAACGACTGGAACAAACCTTTTAATCACCATGTGCAATGATGTAATGTATTATGTAAATATGTAACTAAAGTATATCACACGAAACAGTTTGTTGTACATATGCATTTGCAGACTCAGTTCTCAATTACCTTACCTGGATAAATAAAAGTAAAGAAAAATAAAAAATACATATCGCAAGGAGATGTGTACTTACTATTTTTTAACCCTTAAATCAGGCAAGAAACCACATTTGGTAACTCAAGCAGATTTTTCAAAATGTCTCACGACAAGGCAGTGGAACTGTCATTTTCCCAGTCAATCTTAGTAAAAAATGATAGTACAGTATTTCAAAATCTAATATTATAAGATGATTCAGAACAGTCTTACAGATTTTGTATTGGATCATTAGACTGTACAGGTGACTATTCAGGCATTAAGTCCACCAGCAAAACACAAGCACACAGGCACGCATGTGCTTACACAAAGACAAGCACACACGAGCTAATGAACTTGTTAAATCCCAATCAGAACCTTGTCACACACTTGCGTCGGTGTGGTGCATTCTTCCAAGGGGACAGCAGCCCGGCCTTGTAAGTTGCTTACTCAACAGACCTTGTTACGGCGCGGGCGCTTTACTGCCGCCGCGGAAAAGGTCAGCTGCGTCGCAGCCGATCTCATTCCGACGGCGGGCGCGGAGGGTGGGGTTCTGCTCCTTTTATGAGGCGGGCCATTTTCATAAGCTTATTCACAAAGTGGCGCAGTAAAGGATGATGGGATGGGGCCACGAGGTGCAAAAGGTAGCGCGGGGAAACGGCTTTGTTCAGTCGGGTTGCGCGTCTGTGTCGGACATCTCCTGTCTGCAGAACCTCGTCATGGACCGTGCCGCCAAATTGGCAGATAGACAGAGAGAAAACCCTCCTTAAAGAGCGTTTCTTACATGCGTAGACACACTAGAATGACTTGAGGGGCTGTCAGCATGAGCGGCGAAGGAGAAGCTGAGAAAAGTCAAATAAATCTGACTGATGCCCTCTCCCATCGGTGGGCTAAAATGCCAGATGAAGTGTAAATCACGATATTCGGGCAGCCCATCTCGGCCCGGCTGACATTACCCCAGCAGAGCTCGTCTCGGCTTGGCTATTTGGCCAGTCATCTGGTCTATGGGTGCGGACGTAGATTGATGTTTATTCAGAAGCGACGGACATATTTCAGCTGTACAAGGAGGCCCTCAAACATTAGTCGGACCCTCTGAGCTCAAGCCAGACTAATTGAATGTGTCGACGGATGTCAATGGCTCTATTCATCGCAAAAAAAAAGTTGAGAGAAGGTCAAGTTCATGGTCGCTAAAACCTTGACATGCCTTTATACTCCACTTAAATATTAATACTGTTTGATGACTGCACAGTTGCTGTAATGCGCCATAAAGGGCACCCATACAGACCTCACTGGTTCCATGTATGTGTGGACCTGAACCCCTTGGGCAGTTATGAAACTCTGAACCAAAGTCAATACAGCCAGGTAGACATTTCCGCCGTAAGAAAACACACGCTATGTAAGGAAATGGTAGACTATAATATCGCCATGCCTATCACAAACACTGTGACTATTAAAACTACAAAACTACAGACTCAACTCAAATGGTTTGTCGTCTATGCAGCAGAGGAGAACATTGTGCTATACTAAATTCCACTTAAGGGTAAATAATCAAACTAAGCCTGCAACTAACAATTCTTTAAATAATATATAATTCATCTGTCGATTTGTATTATTATTAATAGATGAATCAGATATTTTGAAAAAAACAATTTGATCCTTTATTCAAAAACATTATTTCAAATTCACAGTGCAGAAGATGCACAAACATAAAATTATGATTATGATTAAGTAGCCAGTTTAGTCCGTAGTATATCAGGAAATGGGCAAAAATCTTGACCAGTCTTTTCCAAAGTAAAAGCAGATGATTGCAAATGTCTGTCTGATGTCAAAGGTCATGTCTGCTTTCTTGAAGGACTACAGAAATCTGGAAATATTTACTTTTTAGAGGTTGAAATTCCAAGGATTTGGACAATTTTAAGTTAAACAATGTCTCTAGACGAGTAAACAATGATCTACTTAGTTGTTGATTAATTTGCTAATCGATTACTTGTCGACCAATTAATTAATGCACCTCTAAATCAAACTTCAATATAATTAGCAAAAGAGCATTGCAGTGCACTCACTTTGTGGTTCTATTTAGCAACAAACACCTCTTACTATAATGCCATGCAAACTACAACTGCAATAAATATATATTTATATTTTCTTAAAAGGACATTGTATGGATTGGATTAGGTGTACCTAATGTTGCGGCCAGTGTGTATTGAAATAAACTTTGCTTGGACAGCTCCACATAGAAATAAGCGGTCGCTTTAAATAATACCGAGCGAGCGGCTGGGCCAATAAATTCTCGCGCAGAGGTTAATTTAGTGAGGGGAAACCTCAGCGCAATTACCTTGTTCGATGCATACCCTTCGCGTGCCCTCGGGGCCCCGTCGCAAATGTCACCCAGGAGGCGGCGTGCGGGGCTGAAGGTTTGGCAGGATGGAGCGCCACTATGAAAAACAAGGTAATCAGGATAGGCTAAACGGCGAACAACAATGGAGGCCTATTAGTGTCCATCACTGACGTGGGTAATAATCAACCTCTCCCTTGTAATTTCCATCAGATTTTCTCGATAAATTAGCAAAGAGGAACAGAGACAATGTGCAGGCAAGGGATGCAAATAAGTCGAGACAGTCATAAAGTTGTTCTTTATTTTTTATTGGTGTTAAAGCCACGGCTGCAATCATAATGTGATAATACACGACCGTCGTATATTTTTGTGCCACAGTAGGAGAAGTCCCGCACTGGGTGACTCACCTCGGCTCCCGTTTCATGTGATTTTGTGCATCGGTGTCAAAACGACTCGCCGCTCCCTTCATCATCCGCCGCGCTCGCCTGCCAATATGCGCACCGACTTTATCGCCTCCCACAACGCCGCGGAACTGGACGCTCGCTCTATCTGCGGCGGTGATCTGGGATGTCTGTAATTACCGCCCTGTCCTCATCTACTGAAATCATCCCGATCCAAATCTTTTATTTCCCTCGGGGCCCCCCGAGCCCGGCTCCTAGCCATACTGTAGCTCTTACCTCCCAGGAAGAGGCGGCCCCAGTGTTTGTGCTTTTTAATCAGGCCTCGACTCAAGCTGTTCCAGCAGAGCGGGAGAAAAAGACTGGTCAAGCTGTGCTGGCGCCTTTTAGAAGGTGTACGGTTCCAAGCAAAGTTGCGGCCAAACACAAACATTGACGGGCTTTTTAATTCAAACGTCGCACAGTGTGCGAGTCGGCTGGGAAGCGGGAAGGGGAAATAGACAGCTAATTTGAATTAGCTCCTGACACACAGCTGCCAAAGTCCATCACTTTGTAGTTCGTTTGCCAGTCATTAGTGTGCTAGCCTTCCAATATGATGTTATACAGTACATATGAAGGAATTACACCATCATCTAAGTGAATTAAGCACGTGCTTCCTAATATAAACTGAAATAAACATCTCAACCAACATAACCTTAAACCAAGAGAGGAAGCAGCTCATTTGCACATCAGAGCTTCACATTTAATAATCTCTGCAGGCTTTTGCTTATTTGCCCACACGCTCCCCCCACTGCAGACCCACACGCACCCACCCACCCTCCGCCCTCTTTTGGCATGAAACGCTAACTAACCCAAAACTGCAGGACTCCAAAGGCGGCCGCATTAGACTTTAGAAACAGTTTAAAACGACACACAAGCATTTATACAAACACCATCAATATTTCACAGTTGCTAACATTCGCCTACTCATCTACATTTAATCGCTCGTCAGGAAGTAAATGGTGCTTTAAAATGACCCACTCGGCTAATTGTGACTGTTTGTAAAATTCTGACTCCCCCCCTCCTCATCCTCTGAGAGAGAGAAAACATTTCCACTGAGCCTTTTGGTAATGGCGGATAGTATGTACTAACAAAATCGGCTGATTTAAGCAGCCTTCCGAGCGACGTGGCTACACTCATCCAGCATGTCAGCCGGATGCCTTTTCATTGTCAAAGACAGTTTTAAAGCTGCGGAGATATGGGATAGAGTACATTGTGGCGCTTCACGAGAAAGTTTCAGAGGAAAAAGTATACCTTTATAGTACAAGCATCTTTTTGACGTGGAGACAAATAAAGACCTGGTCTGATTAAGTACGTCAATTCAAAGGACATAATACATGAGCAGGATGAGAGCATTGGGATGGTAATGCATTGCAAAGCACCAATTCACCTGCTGGTTTAAGCCCGGAGTGTGCAATATTCAGTAAGATATGAAATATGTACTACATTATGTACACCTGCACCCATTAAATGACATCTAATCGAAGAAGTGCACTGAAAATGATGCTAAGCATATGCATTTAACATGATTAGTGTATTGTTTGGAGTTTGTTTGTTTTTTCCAGCTCTGGCAGCGTCAATCAAAATGGAGCATTGTAAAGCATCTTTATAAAGGCAGACGACTTGTGTAGAATCTTATCTGTGTGCCTAAGTGTGTGTGTATGTTGCTTTGACAAGGATCTACTCGTGTACGTACTGTTATGGGACCTTGTAAAGAAATCTACAGAGTGGACATTTTGTGTGCGTGCGTGTTTTTGTGTGAGTGTGCGCATCAGAAGGAGGCACGTAAAGATGCGTACCTCCCCCTTTGCTAACATATTTTTCCCGTCTTCCCCGTGTGTCCGCCATGTGATTGCATTGCTCATCAAAGCCAAAAACGCTTCAGCCGAGAAGCAAGGCCTACACATCTCTCAACACAGGTGGCGGCGTTAAACGTAAGAAGAAGAAGAAAAAGAAAAAAATCAAGACGCAAGAAATGCTTCCTTCTGCTCCTCTGGCCTTTCAGGTGGAACGCTCATTAAAAGACGACTGTACAGCAGGTGTTTGGACGCACGGCGGTGGAGGAGAGGCTGCTTCAAGGAGCGGGAATAGCAAAAAGCAGATCGGTGTGCCGCCACAGCATGCGTAGGTGTGTGAATAGCGGAATACACATCCACACACAGTTGAGGGTGTATCTAATACCAAAGTATTAGGAAACAACATCAAGCCTCCAAACGTTTTCTCGATGGGGTTGAAGTCAGGGCTGTGTCAAGTTCTAACACAAAACCCATTGAAGTGCTTCAAACCTTTATGGACCCTGCTTCCAAAAAGTGTTCCCACAAAGGTGCATGCATAGACTGGTTCAAAGTCTTGAAGATGGCTTCAATTTGGCAGTATGTTGTCCTTTACTGCTCAGTGACTGTTTTTTTTGTCAATGTCTTTCTGTCTCCAAAGTGTTCTCTGTCAATTGACTGCCTGTTGTCGTACTAGAGCGGCTCCAACTACCGGAGACAAATTCCATGTGTGTTTTTGGACATACTTGGCAAATAAAGATGATTCTGATTGTGCATGTCTGGCTTAACAGTTCTGAGGTTTGACTTTTGGGCGCAGCCTTTCTGTGTGGTATTCACATTTTCTCCCTACGCTTGAGTGGGATGCCAGCAATTGCTTAAAAGCCAGGTTTTGTTTGACTTAACCCGTCCTGAGCGCTTGGGAATTGGATTTTTCTGCCGATCCTGCGTAACGATTTTCAAACTTGGAACAATACGTCAGAAAAAAAGACTGCTCTGCCACAGTGCGCTCAAATGACCCAGACGCAAGGAAAAGCAGATGTTATATGGCATGTCCCCTTCTTGTGACAGCCCTTAGATAATTCAGAAGCTCCAAAATTGCTTTGCTGAATAGACAGATATGTCATAAGAATTTTTGTTTCTGGCATTTCAACAATGTTTACCAAGGGTAAAAGATCTGTTCTGCCTGACACCTCTCATTTTACCTGTGGCTCAGTGGTGCCAGTTTTGCACCTGCCTTTCAGAAAGCAGAAAGCATCCCCATCTGTTTGCGTGCGCTATCAAGTCTGCGCACATTTTTGCCTTTGCAAACCTTGAGGAAATTAGGCTCAAAATGTCCTAAGATGTGAATTTTAACCGTTGTTTGCTAAATTTGTACCCTGTGATTACCAATGCAGGGTGCACCCTGTATCTCGCCCAGTCAGCGAAGATCAGCGTAGATCATGGACTGATGGATGACACAAGTATGTAAAGAAGTCTAAGAAAGACCATAGGATACCCACGCAGGGATCGTAATGACTCTCCTTTATGCTCCCTCACCACATTATGGTAATGCAATAAAGGTAGTAGAAAGCACAATAGTTGTCATTTCCTCTCTCTTGCTCCAACTTCATGCCAATCCATAGGGGGGACAGGTGCCTGCACTCGTAATAGCAAATGTGTTTGCAGGGGATGCTATTTTTACTCAGGGATGCCACGTCCTGTTTCCTTGGGCACATTCAATTTCTTTTCCACCCACACTTTTTTTTTTGCCTCTTTCTACTTTTGTATTTTTTTTACCTGATTATTCCCTCGCCCGCCTTCCCTGGCGTTCCACCCAAGCCCGCCTGATTCAATTAATATTCAGGAAAAGTACAAAAATCCATTTATCATGCCGCAGAGCACAGTCGGCCAACTCTTTTTTGCGACGGTGCGAGGTGGTTTACGTGCTCTGCTAAGATCACTTGTCTCGGCCTCGTCTTATGGGTGTCGCCGGACTCCCATTGAGGATGTCGTTGCTGTGTCAGCGCTCCGACACGCCACACCGGTGTTTGTGCAGCAAGCTTGTGTGCAGGGAGCACTTGTTATTCCCCGGGTTAGAGCTCACTGAGGCCTGCATCTTTGTGTGTTTACAGCTCTGGGGGCTTGTTGCCTCCTGACTACAAGGAAGGCTGATGAATAAATAACATCTCTGCAGCTCCTTTTCACTGCCTCGAAAGGCGTTGAAGTTTGTGTGTGCGTGCGCAAATGCCTGTAGAGTTACCTGTGTGTGTGTGTGTGTGTGTGTTGTTTGTGCACCTTCTGTTTGTGACCGCACGAGGCACAAAAGGAGTGTGTTTGTGTCTTCGGCATCTCTCAGCGGACTGGGACTCGCCTTCATCTGGCGGATTCCCAACCCCTGTTGGCAGGAAGCCGTCAGAGTACTGCGAGGACGAACACACCAACGGAGGGGAAGCTTCCTCTTTATCTTCCACATCAGTGGGAATATGCTGGGGGATTACGTACGTGTGGATGTGTGTAGCAAACTCTACAAACAAACGGGACACTGAGAGGAGAGAGCACTGAAAAGATGGGGTACGTTTAGTGTCATTTTCGCACAAGGGCTCTTCATGAACCCTGAGCCTGCTAATTAAAGAGCCCAAAGTAGCCCTAATGGGCAATTGGCGACGTTGCAACAAGCAGGAAATAAAATCATTTCTGTATTAGCAAGGAACGAGTCTCCAGTTGGCAGTCTGGTGAGATATTCACTTGTCTCTGGCGGCTGCTTAGAAGGTGGGGTAAAGGGGGGAATGGTTTTATTTACACGGCATTATGCTCCATCAAGTGGTTGTGCTCAATTAAGGACGCTGCTGCCATGGTTTTAAGTCTACTAATTCAGCCCGCTGAAAGGGACCATGACTTGCTAATGGGGTGTAATTCCTTTTGTATCTGTAGCCATGTGCAGCGGTAGGGAGGAACCAGAGGAGGGGGCCAATTCGTATCATCAGTAAAAACAATGCATCAATTAAGCAATTAGCGAGGAACAAACTGGGCAGTGTTCCAAGCCTGCCAACAAGGCACCGTGCCAAGGGGGCTTGTCGCGTTCATTATAGCCACATCACAGATGTTGGCATACCGAGAGAGGGGAGGCTTCCCTTTCATATGTGAAGTGGAGGCATTTGACTGCCAGCATGGAGACGTTTTGTTGGGCCAGATGTGCTTTTTAGTGGGGCCACATGTTCGGTCAGGGTGGTGGAGGAGAAGAAGGAGGAGGTGTGCACGAGTGCCAGCTGCCGCTAGCAAGGGGGGAGGCGGGTTGTAAGGGGGCACCGAACGGCCTCTTCGCTGCCATCTGATTAATTAAGACTTGAAAGGGGCCCAGTGGCAGCAGGGTTTTAATTGTGGTAATTGGGGTTAATAAGGTGCCATTACACGCGCTGATCACAAGTATTGTTTCATCCAGGCGGGCAAATTGAGCGAGGTTAAACACTGAGGATGGGAGGAAAAGGGGGGGAGGACGACTTTGCAGTCGTGTGTGCCACTTGTTTCGGCATGTTCACATCGTGTTCACCCTGTTGGGAACTGCACATGATGAATAACAGAAGGACGGCGGGGGTCATTAAGACCTGGACCCCGCAAAGAAAGGTGAAGACAAAAAGTGCAGCCATTCGGAGGCCTGAAAGACATTCTTCCGAAAGTCAATGGACACCATATGTAACAGCCTAACATTATTACCAGTTGCATTTTTTCCAAAGATTCATTGAGGGACCTTCTTCCAATATCAATTACAAATATGAATATGGATGTCGAACAACAACAACGGTACAATCGTGGAGGAAATCCCTGATCCTAACTGCTGTCTACTTGTGCTACTGATTTATAGTCAAAAGCTTCAAAAAGCTTTAAGCTATCAATTTATTATCGACTTCTTCCTGTTGGACCACTTGAATGCTTTCAGAGCTAAACGAATCAGTGTTGCAAGAAAGAGTGGAAAATTGGACAGGAAATGATTTTTCTAACCTCTTTGATCAGCTGTAATTAAAACAACAGCTTCAATATAACTGGACTGGTAAGCTGGCAGGTAATCATTGCCAAGGTGACCAACAAACACATACTAGTCTTGGTGGACCAGCCAAGGCACCTCATATCGCCAATTTCTTCGTGCAACTTGAATTCAACTTAAGTTGCTGTATCGAAAACAATGCACCATCTGTCATTTTTGAGAGTGCCTGAGTGATTTGAGCAGACCTGGCAAAGCTCTGTGGACTGTGTCTTCTTCACCTGCTGACAGCCAGCATGGAAGCAGGGAGGAAGGAGAGACAGGGATGGGAATGGCGAGCAAAAACAGACAAAAAAAAGGGAAAAAAAAAGATGGCTCATTCCTTGTGACGTCCTACAGTCTAGCTTCCTGTCAAGTCACCCGATGGTGAGACGGAGGGATGCCAGGCCAATTAATCAAAGTCAGATGTGGATGGATGCATGGAGTCCCTCATGACACACACTCCCCCACACACACACATCAGTATCTACTGCACACAAAAGTACAAAGACTGCATCACACACACACACACACAAGTATTCCGCTATCCCTTTTGGGGAACGTTATTTGCCCACTGCAACTAACTATAAAGTCAAGCATTAACACCCAAATAGCCTCCACAACATGTGCAGCTTCATATGCGGCGAGCACTCCTTACGAGGGAAACGTATTCATTCCTATTCTTGAATGCAAATGTGCCCCCGAAACGCACAGATCATCTCCCTCACCTCTCCTTTAAATCTGTCAAAGTGGCACTTTTGCTTAAACGGAGAATTTAAAGGTTTCGCAGGTATCTTGTCGTGTCTTAATGTATTGCTCATCTCCACACTTTTTGCTCATTTGACTCATTTACACTACTGGGGATTGATTGCAACTTCCGTTTCAGTGTGTTTATTTACCTCAATTGGGCATACAGTAAAATAAAAATATTTAAAAAATGAATGAGAAGAGACAGGGGGAAGCATGGCTGATAATACCCTGCCCACTTCACTCATTGGATAATGAAAAGAACAATAATTGTGTGTAATTAGCCATAATTTTAATAGAAATGTTGATTTGTATTGTTGATATGGTGGCAGTGCATCCCCCCCCCCCCACCCCCCCCAGCCTGTACATGCTGTTGGATATCATGATTGAGGTCACTCCAAGCAGGCTTTTGTTCTTCGCCTTTGATCCTGGACACCCACTTTTTAACTGTCCTGAAGCTTATTGCAGCTTCTCCATACACATTTTGCAACCTTTTGAAAATGTTTAGTGGTGGTTCTCCTTCCAAAGCAAGAAATTCAATCACAGTTCTTTGCTTCTGATGGGCATCCAACAATGATGTTATTTCCAAAATGGCTGACAGGAAGAAGACAGGCTTAAACTAATTTTTTTTTTTAATAAACCTTCAAACAAGTATCTAAACTGCAAACGGAAAAATTCCCCAAAAATGTTCTATTAGTAGATTAAATTAAATTGGGCTCAATACTTTCATTACATGACCTCTTTACTAAAAAAAATGTTTTTTTATGCAAATCCACAATTTTGGCTAAAGCCTCATATTTCTACATATCAAAGTTACACTAACTGAAATTCTGCAAGTGTGTCAGTAAGAAAATACAGTATGTAACCACGCCATATGCTGAAGATGCATATCATAGCAATCCACAGATACCATGCAAATATGCCCCCAAGTGGCTGTAAGCGTTATAAGGACAGCACTGGAGCAATGTGATTGGACATTTATCCAGGGCTGCTGATGCAAGAAATTCTGATGTTAAGAATGCATGTCAGATGCTCAAGAAGAACTGGAGAGTAAAGTACGGTAGAACAACCTTTAAAAGGTCAAAAAGACATTTAGTGGTCTTAAAGAGTGTTAAAAGACTACCACGAATACTTTGCCATCAATTCTCCCTTTTGCCTACTTTTATTTTTTTGCTCTCTGGCGCCCCCTACCTCTGGAATTACAGGAAGCTCAAATGGAGTGTATATGGGGAGGTGGCATTTAGCACATCTGAGGCCAGACAGGCATTTCCCTTCTGCCTTCTGTCCCACCGAGGGCCTCCACTATATGCTCACATCCGCCTGTCCATATCCATGCAGATTTTTAGCCCCCTCCCTCCCCCCTCACCCCGCCTGGCTCTGATGTGTGCCAATGTTCGACAAGCGCCCGTCTTTTGTCAAGCTCCTTGCGAGACAACAGGATAGCAGCTTGTGCCAAGCTGGCTGGTGCATAGGAAAGACATACCGCATTCACTGGCATGTTTATGTGCCTCCTGTTGCATCACGGGTGGGAAAAAGGCACAACTATTCTTCATCCACCCTTGTTCCTCTTCCTCCCCTTCAGCTCAAGCCGCGGAACAATACCGAGCGATTCCGACTGCGACCTACTCTAGATAGAGTGGGGTCGTGCAAAACAGACAATGACCTTTAAAAGACAATATGCTAATAAATAGCTGTGGCGCGGGCCGAGGCACTCCACACAAAGGGACCTTGGGAAACCGGCAGGGTTTTAATCAGGTGCGGCTCTTTTTAAAAAGAGCCCGTGGCCACATAATTGATCCCAAAAGGTAGGTCCTCCCGCAGAACCTTGGGATGGCGTTCCGTTACTATAAAGAACTAATGGTGTTCTTTGTTTTGCTCTCTAGGAGGACGGAAGAGGGGGTGAGGGGATTTAAATCTACTATAGGTTCCCACTCTCCAAAGGCCACAAATGGTGAGCATTTTAATGATGTAAATGTTTTGATGTCTGACACCTACTGAATATGGAAAAAAAAAAAAGGGTTAGTGTGTATTTAGCCCCTCCAGTGACGATGCATAGGCAAACAGCCTGGACAAGATAAAAAGACCAAAAAGAAGAAAAAAAAAAAAAAGTCATTGAATCAGTGTTAATACTGACACGGCTGGAAACAATTGTGTGTATGTGTGTGTGCATGTGCTCTCTTTGGTTCAATCTGCCTGGAGATGTGAGGAAAAACCCCATGTGTTAAAATGATATTATACTCAGTCTCTCCAATTATTGCACTGGTAGTGGGGCCACTTGTTGGATTTTGGAGAGTTTGGGGTTGAGACCATTGGGGAAACCAAATGGGAAGAGTATCCTCATGATGCAAAAACTGTTTGGAAGAGGACTTAATTGGACAAACATGGTGCGCGTTAGTGGCCAAACCGGCACCCATCCTTCCATCCATTTTCTACCACTTCAGTCCCACGGATGAGTGGAGCCTATCGCTCGTTCAAAGGAACAAGTGAAGGGTTAGTTCCTTTATGGCGGACGTGCCCTTGAGCAAGCCACCAAAAGACTCTCCATGACTGCACTGGTGTGTGCTCAAGATGGATTTAATTTTTCCTTGGGGTAAACCAAAGTTTCTCAAAGTAAAACGTCTTGTCCATCAGAAAGACAACTCCAACCCTAAGATACTTAATCTTTTTTTCCCCCTCCAGCACAACCAGTGATTCCGAGATACGGATGAGATAAGCGAGCTCGGAGCTCGCCAGCGGTCACGATGCCTGCCAACGCGCCGCTCGGAACGGCATTTGTCAAAGAGACCGCAACGTATACACACGTGAACCCCTTGGCAAGCGGAAAACACGGCTTGGCTAAACTGTGGTTTGCGCTGATTACAGGTCTGCAGATGCTGCCGATTCCATCAGAGAAAAACATGACAAGTAGGCGGGATCATCTGACTCGCAGCTGTCAGGTGAAACCACAAAAGATTGCTCCTGGCACACTGGCCTCTGGGTTATTTTGGATCTGGTGAACAGTGAAGTCAGGCTGCTTTACAGTATTTAGCATCAAAGTCTAAACAAAAGAGCTTCTCAAGTTCCCTACTCTGATACAAGTGTCTGCTGCAACTGACTTAAGTAAACTTGGAGGGGGAAAAACAATTATGTACTGTGGTTTTAAATGTCTCTAACCAAGGGAGTGGAAAATAAATCAAGTAATTGCGTTACACTTTCCAATGCTGCGTGGAGATCATCTTTCGCAGCTGGGTAAACACATCACACGCGGCGCAAACATCCAGTTAAATGTGAAATATTACACCGATCAAAGCGAGACAGTCACATTTACTCCTGAAGCAAGAGCAGCAACAACGCAAAGAAAGCAAGACTGAGGACACTGGAGACTGAAGCATATGATTTATCCAACTGCAGTACCTGTTCATGATACATGTTACCTTACGACACCGAGTAGCTAACGCTTTTAATGGCGTTAAATATGCCCCCTTTTTTTTTAACTCCTCATACACTTTAAATGAACTGTGAGTGGCTATTGGTGAAGGAACAAAATGGCTTTTTCTTGTGTACTTTTGTTGAGATTGGCCAATAGATCAGCCCCTCTGCAGTTTCCTAGCATACATTGCGGCATACAATACTCAGCTTTTTTCCCCGTCATGTCGTTTAAGCGCGTTTATGTTACCTGTAGTTCGTTGAATGGGTGTTTGAATAAATTATCGGGTTAAATTTAACAAACCGTGACTGTGAATTGTGTGCGATACAGTAACATCCCGGTTCGTCCCATCGAGTGGTAAACTAAGGTTAGCATGAGCTAGCGTCTCACCAGGATATATTAGCGTGATATGTTTCCCACCAACATTACTTTCAATATGGTTACAAATATACCATTTGTAAGTAACAGTCCAAGATTATGAACATGTTGCACAGTGCATCATTTTGTATGAAATCCTGCTAAATGGTGATGATCCATGCAATCCAATACTGGATGATAAAACTATGAACAGTTATGTACAGTACCATGTTAAGATGTAAATGTGTCTTTATCGTGACATTAATGGACAATATTTTCGTCAGATTACTAATGTCGCCTCTGTCAAATTGAAAATCCAAGGACAGAGCACGCTTCCACCATGCTAACCTTGCCTGCAAACCATCCCATAAAATCCCATCACTACACTTAATTGTTCAATATGAATCCAATGCATCGGAGGTAATTCAAATGTCTTTCTGCGATGGATATGTGCAATTGTTCTCTTTCCCTATTCTAATTTAATGCCACGCGGGGAAGGTGATTGGCTCTGTGTTGCCACTGCCGCCAAGCGGGGTCAGCCGCGCCATCAAGCACTGTAATTGAGTAGTTAGCAGCAATTTTCTCCCTTAATTTCTATCTGCGGAATCCGGGGCCGGCATGGCAAGTAGCACATTACACCGCCGCGATTGTGGCAAAGTGTAATAACATTGTTTCCACAGTTTGAAAACTTCCACCAAACAAATGAGAAAAAAAAAAAACGGCTTCCATCTTTGATCACACACATACACGCACACACACAATACATCTAGGCATGTGCAGAATAAAGAGCGCGGTGACGTTGCATTAACATATAGATAATTAGCTGCTCCAATCGCGCCCCACCCTTCAACACCCTAATCCCTCTGACAAAGCCCTCTGACGAACACTATCACAAACACCATGTTGACGCTGCCGCCGCTCTTTGGAGGCCATCTTGTTTGGCTTATTCGCCGTGACACGCTTCTATCGGAGGAAGATGAAGGAGGCAGAGGATTTACGAGGGCGTAATCCACGTGCGGCGCCGCTCGTTGTGTATGTTCTGGGAGAGTAGGCCCGGGCGGAGCAATAAACTAATGGAGCGGGCGGGTTGCTAACTCCGACTGGGAGAATTATGACGATCTTAAAGCTGTTTCAGGGACAAAGATGAATATAAAATTAGGATTCGGACCACTAATGGCTGCTTTATACTCCAGGAGCTCATATGTTATCTTGCAAAATTAAAAAAAAAAAAAAAATGCTTTTATGAAAATAACACGGTTTTCCTGTAACAAATGTAATTTCATAACTGTAGGAGTACATCTTGTCTCCCCTTCCACCTTATTATATTTTTAATTATTTGGGGGCACTACATCAAAAATTGAAGTAATAATAGTTGTAATTTAATCACTTTTTCCCGCCTCTCCCATCTTAATGTGTGTTTCATTCATTATTGATCATACGCTGATGATGTGCTCACGACAAGCTTCAGTGCAGCGTTGGTGATTCAAGGTTTTCATTTCTGGCCGCCCAAACAAAAGATAATTACCACCAGCCCACCCTGAAGAACACCCCCAGCTTGACGTCACTTCCATCCACTCAAGGTTCAGCGCATCCTACTGCACGCAGTGTTGCTCGCCGCCGGTCAAACAACATAATTACTCAGGACCAGAAGACGACGACTGGGAGGAGAAGGAAGAGGAGGAGGGATTTAATTTATCCACCTATATCTCATTTCGCTTCTTTCAAACTATCTTCTCATCTCAGGCTTCATGTAGTCTGTCTGGAGATGAACATGCACACAAACATACCCTCCAGGTCGAAGGTTCTTCGAATGAAAGGGAAAACCTGACAAAATGATTTAATTGTGTGCACCAATCAAGTAGGTCCAACGGCAAACATCAGAAACCACCCTAACCCAAATCCGAAAGATATGAATGAATGAATGAATGAATATGAAATATGAAATATGAGTGTTCTTCCTGGAATTTTGTAGGAAGTCATATGATTTTTTTGATTCAAAGTAATCATTACGTTTCATGCATTCCACAAATATTGCCGACAAACACAACAGAAAATGCCATGTTTTCTGAATGTATACAGACATATTTAAATATAGTTTCAAACCAGAAAGGGTTGGGGCATATTATTGATTAATTACAAAAAAATAAAAAGGCACACAAAAGTATGTCAGTCTTCATGAAGTGCAGTGCAATAGTTTAAGGACAAAATCATATTAAATCCTTGTGATTTTTAACATTTTAAAAACTGTTATTGTCCTAACTGTGGCCCGGCCGTTTAATTGGCAGTCCAAGTTAATCGGCTCATATCAGCCATTTTCCAATGTTCATGATTTTTCCCCACACATTAACACATGACAATACAACACATAAGACAAAACGAACAAAACAAAGCAACAGCAACAAAATCGGCCAATTTTAGCCAATTGTACTCTGTTGTGAAGTTAAACACGAAAGGACAAAGTATTGCAAAACAGTCAAAAGTTCTGCCTAAGTCATCTTTTGTTGTTGTATGTGTTAAGGCACCTAAAACTACGTTATTTTATTCATTATATATATTTTAAATTAATCAGTCAATCATTCGGTTATGGGAATTTTGTTCTGCAAAATATCGGAATCGGCATTGGCCTGAAATAAAAATCCATATCGGTCAGGCCCTAGTCCTAACACAGAAGCGCAACACACTCTTCATTTGGTACACTAACATTTCTAATGACACAATTACTGTGCAAAAAAAGCTGTTCAGTTTTGAGATGTACTAATTGAAAATAATTGCAGTTCAAGTTTGTATTGTTGTAAAAGTGATATTGAGAGTAGTTTCTAATATTTTGCTGCCTTTTTGGAGACCCAACAATGCACTCTATGTGTCAATGAAAACAGAGAATGATTTTTCATATGGATTTCATTAGATCGGTGATTCTCAAAGTGTAGTACGAGTACCACTAGTGGTATGCGGGATCCCTTGAGTGGTACGCGAAAGAAACACTGATTCAAAATTTTACAAGAATTTACATTTAAAAAATGAAATAAAAAGTAAAACTATTACTTGTAGAAGAAAGCTTGTAGCTGTGCATAAAGCCTGTTTAGAACTTGTTTAAACACTATAGTTATTACTTTTCACGTACAATACATTTTCTTACTGTAAATACAGCACATTTCTTAAGTACATTTTAATTGAAATATTGTCTAAGCAGTTATTTTTAAATTTCCCTATACTCAAGAGCAATGTTACTGTTCAAAATGTTACAGTGGCTTACAATAATAAAAATAGATGAACACCGAGGCTATTAATGATGGCTATTACGGTGGTACTTGGGGAGCTAAGTATTTTTAGGTGGTACTTAGTGTAACATTTTTGCAAACCACTGCATTAGATGGCGCAGGTGCACCTAATGTTGTTGCCAGTGAGTGTTGAACTGGCTTTTTGAAATGGCAGGTGGTCACTATTGAGTCGCAGGTGTAGCGACGTCCATTCCCAGCCCGTATCAGACTGCGGCAGCAGTCCCCTACGACGGTCTCCTCGCAAACGAAAGCCAAGTATTTTTATTAAGGAGTGGGGACAGCATTCATTTTTTAAAACCTCGTCAATAAAATATCATACGGTCGCTCCACATTCCTCAGAATTATAATGACATGAATATTTAAATTTAAATGCATTCCGAGCACGCCGGTTTTCTCTTCTTCATGACGGCATCAGATCTCATTTTCTACTTAAGCTCCTCCATCATGTTTATGCATATCCATATGCATGATACATATCTCTTTTTTATATATATAAAGCTTTTTAATGCGGACCAGATAATTTTGCTTGACTTTAATGGGGAATGACTCCTCATTGACACGTTTTTCTCTTTATGACAAAAATAAAAAAATATATGATCAAATGACCCTTTCATGTGGAGCAGAGGCTGTTTTTGAAACTTCGCACTTGGCGTGCCGCCTTGGTTGCGAGTAAATAGATTAAAAAAAAAAGGAGCCGCAACTTGTTTTGAAGCATTCAGTAATTGGACACATGTAATTGATATCCCTCAAAAGATTAATTAGAATGTGGGGGAGGAAGACTTCTCTGGTGGAAATGGCATTTGACTTTTTCAATGAATGAATAGTTGATGAAATATGTGGTAAATTAAGGGTTCATGTTTTTTTTTAACTGTAAGTGTAAGTTGTGGATCATGTTCGATCACTAAGTCCTTGTGAGGCTGGAATGGACCCTTGTGAGTATGTTGTTACTCTGATCCTGACAAGGAGTTATCTATATCTATCACTTCCTTCCCTCGCGGAGAGGAAACGCTATGAGTACGAGACTGCGGCATGTCATCGGCGGCGCATCTTTTCCTTTCCCACACTACACGAGACGTCTGTCGCTTGGACTTCAGGGAGGAAGCTAATCGAGGCGGACGGGAAAAACTCACGGCTGTCAGTCCAAATCTGTGGTTTGTGCAGATTGGATTTTTTTTTTCTTGTTTTTTTTTTCCCAGACCTCATGATGGGCACTGATGATTTACATGGAAAATAAATATATTTGTAGAAAGACTTAATTTTAGATGCATTGACGTGATAAAATGAAGACTAATGTCAAAGTAGGTTCTAATCAGTTGCTATGCTTAGGACTAATACCCTCTATATTCTAGGCCCGGTTGATGGATGCATGTATGAACAAACATATAATTAAACTTAATTCCATAGTCCTGTCAAGCAACTAGTTGTGCTTCACTAGAATGGCTCCTCGGACCTCAGACTGCCCACAACCCCGGAACTAACCTGATTCCAGCCTACACTTTATCTCTAAAAGTACTGGAACAGTGCAGCACCAGTTTGCTCAATCCAACCATTTTTCATGTGAGCAAAAGTATGAGAACATGCGATTGATTGACAGGTGTGTTTTGTTGTCCAGCTATTTTCATTTTAGATTGATTATTCAAACAACGCTGAGTATCAAACCTGGAAAACAGGTAGCAACTTCTCGTGTGTATGCTACGATAACTAGTAGAACCTCTGGTTTATGACATGGTTTGAACAAAATGTTAGCAAGTTTGGCTTCAAACTAGCTAGCATAACTACTACTACCGTGACTACGGGTTGATGACATGATGGTTTGAACAAAGTTTTAGCAAGTTTGGGTTCAAACTAAGTAGCGTAACGAGCATAACTACTCCTAGCATAACAGCGGGTTGATGACAAGATGGTTTGACCAAATTTTTGCAAGTTTGGTTTCAAACTGGCTAGCATAACTACTACTAGCACGACTACGAGTTGATGACAGGATGGTTTGAGCAAAATTTGTTTCACAAGTTTGAGTTCAAACAATCCTGTCATTGACCCGTAGTTACGCTAGTTAATGGAGAATACATGGGCAGTCCGCTACTTGGTTTCCAGGTTTGGTCAATGCAATTCGGAGAGCCGTTTGTGACGTTCATTTCGGTTGACAGCAGAGGGCGATATTGCCAAACATGGTAGTCCACTGAGATGGATGAAAATTGATAAATTAATCTGTGGAATTCTTATTCCACAAACGCAATATTAATCAGAATTACCGTGTTTGGATTAGTTGCGGCACATACAATGTATTCATGCAAAAAATAGTTTAGTCCCCCTTTAAGTTTGGTAACTATGACATCTTTCGCACAATTCTATTTCTATCCATTCAAAATCCAAACAAAACAAAACAAACTTCCTCATTCTTGAGGTTCAACTTCAACAGCCTTCTGCAGCATACTGTGTTCCAGTTCCGAGGGTTCCCTGGACGTTGCCTATAAACTGACAGTGACATTGAAGACATAAGAAGTCAAATTCATTGCAGGGGGCGGGCAACAGGACACTTTTCTCTCAGCTCGCCTTGCAGGTGCCGCGATAGCGGGCTTGTATAGGCTACTAAACACGACAACAAGAGGCTAAAGGGGCCAAGCGCCACCATGGAGATCAATTCCGATCTCCTTGATCCCGTGACCCCCGGAGCCCTGAGAGAGTCTCTCCGAGGGAGTTCCAGCAGAGTGCGCGTGGCTTTGAAGTTGGTTCAGCCGATGTTTATTTCTCAAGACTCATCGAGTGTGTGTATGTTTGTCCCCCAAGGTGTGTGTTTGGGCCTGTGGAGAGAAGTTTGAGGTAAATGACAGTCACACGGTCACATCCTTGGAAGACGGGAGCACTTGGCATTTCCGTGCTGATGACGCCCGCTTGTTTGTTGCCTTCCTAACGAGCTCTCGGACTTCATTAATGAGAGGAATGAACCGATTATCATGATTTCAAAAGAAGGCGCTGGCTCCCCCATTCGCCATTTGGGGTTCCACACACAGGTGCACGCACAAAACCTTTGCTTTGTAACACATTACACACCTTTTACGCAACCATTATGTAAACACATGAAATCATACTTACATTAAATTAGTAACAATGTGACAACCTCAGCCCAAGAAGATTGCGGATATGTACAAAAAGTCACACAATATTGAGAAAAATAAATGTAAAACCTGAAATTTGGTATTATTCATTTATGTTCGAAAACAATACACAATCAACGTAACTGATTTGAAATGATTGCAAAAATACAGGTTTTCAGTACAACGTCAACTTCAAATCATGAATGCTTTGGCTGAAGGTGCTGATGATTAAAAAAAAATTGTGAAGGGGGGGGGGGGGGGGGGGAAGGATGGGGAGAGGTGTCCAGTAGCATGAAAAGAAAATGCATAATGGGCGACACCTTCCATTTTCATTGCCTTCGACACCTTTTGCGACGCCATCAAAAGGCCAATTAAGGTGCCACTGAAGCTGGCCGTCAAGGTTGCACTGGAGGTCCTGTCAGCGTGTACGCCAGCCCTCAGTGCTGCCGTAGCGGTCTCACACTGCTGACACCAGTGACAATGGTCTCTCACTGTCTTTCTGACACCATTTTTCACCCCCAAAATATGTATTACTCCCTCTTGGTACCTCCTTTGTTTTGGGATTCTTCCACCACCTTTGCATTTTGATGCTAAACTTCCTTCACTTTTTATATTAAAAAAAAAAAAAACTATTGTTAAGTTCACTTGCAGATTATCACTATTGGGATGATATCTTTTCTGTGGTAAAAGTGGTGTGTTTTTTGTTTTCATTCAGGCTGTCAATTGATTACAATTAAATTAAATTAAATTAATGTTACTTCACTTACTGTACTGTTACAGTCAAACTAAACAAAAATAACTACACACATTGTGTAGATTTACAATAAATACAACAGAGTTAAATCGTCAGCTTTGTGCAAACACACAATATAAAACCCTATTGACGAGCTAACAAAAATTAGCATCAAAGTCACAGTTACAGGATTTTATTAACAATACTCAAAGGCATATATCCTTCCTGCTCTGTGAAAAAAGAGAAATATTAATGAAGTTTAATCACGACTTCCTTCTTCTGGTCTTGCCGTGTACTCTAGGTGTTATCTGAACACGTGCACCACACTGCCCCGAATAGGCCAAGGCGCGCACAGGAGGAACAGCACACGCAACAGAACAAACACAATAGGCGCAGTACAAGGCCAATTGACCATTTAACGCGTTCATTTCGACAGCCCTAGTTTTCATATTTGGGTTTGACGATTTGGCAAAGTTTACTAATTAGTACTAATTTAGGTCAGGTTGGTCCACCGGCATTATACATCACTAAAGTCGTGGAGCCCGCCCGTGTTGTCATGGCAATGAAAAAGTATATGGCAATGTATTTTTTATTTTTTGTTTTGTTTTTTACAAGCAGGTGTACCACAAAAATACTTCAAATGCATGACTGTTGACAACCACTTTGCATCTCATAGGACATCATCTGGATTTGCATTAGTTTCGTAACCCCCCATTGGGAAAAATTGAAGAAATAAAAATCATTCTGATATCATATTGTGATATATTCCAACTCTCAGCTGTCAGATAACTAAAAAAAAAAAAAATGCAATGTCTCCCATAGGATAAAAAGATGACGACAATATTTTAATGTTATATGACCTAATTCATTTGCTTTGAAGTGGTCTTTTGCATCAACTAAACAGAATTTTCCAATACATAAAGAAAGCAACAGTCCCTCTTTTAGTTGGACAACTTGGTGGTTGCGCCGCTGCACCTAGCATGCCACCGCCCCCCACCAATTCCTCGTGTATCTTTGGAATTACTGAAATGTTAACGTGCCTTCGCTGCCTTTGATATTTAAGAAAAGGGTACAGATGTACGGGGCTGCATGCGAACAGACTCCGCGGTCCAACAAAAAAGGTGCTTTAATCTTATTCTTTGTCAAGCTCCAAAGAGTCCCACCTCCCTGTGTATTTTTTTTTGGTTCATCTGTTTGGCTCAGCAGCCCGCATGCCCTTTTCTTTCTACATTTATAATGGCATAGGGTGGCAACAATTAACGAGCGGCTGGTTTCCTTTCACTATTGTTGACATATTTTTAAAAAAGCGTCAGAAAACGACTTAAGGAAAGGCAGGGGTCAATCCATTGACGGCTGGGAGGAATATTTATTAAGGCGAGGCAAACAAACGGGATTTGATGTAACTGATGCAACTATGTATCAGTGCCACATGCCTGGCACACTTGCACCCAGAGGACACTGATGATAGCTTGGGACAAAGACTGCCAGCCTCGTCCTATCTTGTCCCCACCACCGCCAACTCCCTCACGCCTGGTATCTTTCTAGTGCAGTGGCCTTCGTTTACCAGCATAACCCAAATTAGCAGGGCAGGCGTTATCCTCTCCATCGTGCCACGCTCTTAGAGGAAGGAGAGGTTGGGGGTGCGCAAATGTGGCAGAATTTCCTTTCTGCCTCTGTGACAGCGCTATCTGACAGCATTTTACATCTCCCCTGCTCTCCCTCACTCCACTCCCCTGTCAGACAAAGAAATTAATACCCCCAGTGACTGTGTTTTAATTAAGCAATTTCATGCAAATTACACATTTTAGATTGTCAAATAATATACTGCGCAAAATTGTAGGCAGGCTGATCTGATATGCATGGAGTGTTATTCTTTCAGGCACTGTGCATACATGGAAAATGAACAAAAATGCTAATTTCTAATCTATTATGCAAACAGCGGAGATACATAGATTTGTACGCCTTTCTCAGTAAATGCAGCTCTTAAATTCTACGTAGGAAATGACTCGATTCTCGAACGGTCTTTCTATTGAGTTTATAACGTTTTGATCATTATTTATTGCAGTCCTATTCGTCTCCTTTCCAAGCATGTTCTAACTGTAGGATTAAAACAAAACAAAACAGAAAAAAATGAATAAGTAGAAAAAAAATAGATATGGAACACATCTGCCAGGAGTAGCTATAACACTTCAAGATCTTATTGTCAATGAATAATTAGGAGCAAAGAACTTGACACCTAAAGGAAAAAAAAAAATAAATCTGTTTAAATATTCCCTATTCTAATACAGTCTAATGAAACACAGAAGCCCGAACTAATATTAGTCATCCACACATCTTTTCCCATTAGCACAATGAACTTATTTGGAACTCATTATATTCCACAAGCCTTTTAGCGCACTCCAATCGGTAATGATGACAAAATGAATATAACATTATACTTTATTATAGCTGACTTGATTTAATCTCAGGTTGCCAGTGTATGAGTGTTCAGAAATGCCCCTCTTGGAAACCGTGGGTGTCAAAAGTCAGCGTGCGCGCGTATTGATTCAAAAAAAGAAAACCTTATTAACTGAAATCTCTAGGAGGGGGGTCTGGCCCTTTCTTTGTGATTCAAATCTATTTAATCAAAGGTTTGTTGCTGTATCCCGCCACTTAATCGTGTATATTACAGCATACAATTGCGAGCCATCCAGAAGGAGTTCCATTTTTCTTCTCGAGGAGGAACAAAAAGCGGGGGGGGGGGACAGGAAAAGAGGAGGAGAAGGCGGAACTAATAGTAGGGTATGGAGGGTTGTTGACGTGCCTGCTGCATATTCCGAATCTTGAGCCTTGCTTTCGCTGGCATGCATACAATAACCAAACTATTCCTTTGCCCTTTTGTACAGTACAATACAAATGTAATACGTTGTAGGGTACTTATTACAAAAATACCAATGTCACTCAGTGTTTGAACTAAACTTTTTTTTTTTTTTTTTTTTGCCACAGTGATGCAAAATCTTACCAATAGTGCCAAGCTGATTCCTGGTGTATCATTTTTACTGCAAGCAATGTCAGAGCATCCTTTCCTCACCGACCACACTGAGGCGCTATTCCCTCCTGACAACCTGACAGAAACAACCTCTTGGGCGCTCTCTGTGACTTCTAAGAGAATCTGCACAACCACCAAAGTCAGGGCCCACCAGGTTTAGGCTACGTCATGTGACGACCGCATGGCAACCAACTTGCACTGATCCGAGTAAGGCTCATTGTAAATGTTTACAGAGTGTATTGCTTGAACTGAATGTGTTTCAAGTATAGCAGTCAAACTGTGAGAATCAGGCTGGAATGTAATGTGGAAGTAATAAAGATGATGTAATAGGATGAATTCAGAATTAAAGGTTTCTTTTATATAGGAAACATCAATCAAAACCGTATCAAAAGACAAGACATAGACGAGGTTGGGACCGTTGGGCTACAAATGCAAAGACAGGAAAAAAATGAGACTGTTGAACATACCAAGATGCAATTACCGTTGCCATCCCCTGCCATGAAAATGCCGAAAACAAAATCCCGGAGACAACAAGCGGGCTTCAGTGTTGCGCGCTCTCATTAAGTCTGGCCGGAAGGTAAGCCAGTTGATCTGCAATTCATTCTCAGCAGCGTTAAATCGATGGCCGGCGACATGAAAAGCCCCGGGTTTTTACGACTTCAGTCAAAGATTCATGAAACGCTTTGTAACAGCACATAATGGTAATCTGCCTTGTTTGTGACTCGGGCCGGGCAATCAATGGCGGAAAATAAATAAATGCCATGCAGCCTGAGAGGAAGTTAATTTAAATAAAGAGAATGGAGTGTTTCTTTTATGCCGTCTATACCTGTTTGGTTGAAGTCACCTCTTTCTTCTTGGCTGCTTTTATGGGCCACGCGGAGCCACTTGCAATTCTAAAGCAATCCACTCCAAGATAAATGACGGTGCTCATAAACCTCATCCACTTAAATGCGGCACACTAACGCACTAATTATAGCGATTCCTTACCGGTAGCTCTGTCACACGTCGCAAACAAACCAAGGCTATCGCTATGAAGACAGTGTGTCACACCTAAGCGATCCATTACAGCTCGTATTGATTGACAAAGCAGCAACATAAAGTAATTATAATTGATTCCAGATGAGGCTTACAGCATGCCATACACAGATCCTCCCTCGTCCCCCTCCTCTCTCCATCTCGCTTACCGCATGGTATCAGAATAGGGAGCTCGGGTAATTAGGTCACGCTGTTAAATTTTTAATGATCTCTGAAATCATATTCATGCTCACAGTGTGTCAGGTACACGTACAGCCCGCCTGGAGTGATACATCACCATCCCTATGACACCAACAGAAGGCCTGAGCCATTTAATTGTGTGACCTTTTCAACCAAGAGCCCGCCGAAGCCACAAAGAAGGTGGGCTATTTAGCGGGAGGATGAGTGATTGGGCATCGGCAAGGTGTACAAGCTCGTCACAATAAAACAGACATTCGTCCGCGTTCGCGCGCCACGACGCATGAGGGTGGCGCCTCAGTCACGGTCAAGTCTAAGAGTTGACAGGTGGAAAAGGTCAGACACCGAGACAAACGCAGGGCATGAGCGACTCCATAATTTGCCATGACAGGTGATCATCGTCAGTGTGATGGAAGAAAGAACACGGCATATGTAAACAGATGGGAGAAAACATGGAATACTACTAATGAGCAACAAATCCCAAACACACAGTTTGAAATAGATGCCCAACTCGAAAATCGTGGTTGCAGAAAACGGAAATACTGTACATTCTCACTGGAAATCTTTTGGATATTCTCCCAAAAAAGGGGGCAGATACCGTCATTTCTTCTTGTGCAAAAATTGGTGAATTAGATTTTTATCAACACTTTGGACACTAATCACATCAAAATTTGGATCGCAAATAGTTATAATCTCAAAATGGGAACATCTTCCAAATAAAACTACAAGCTATGTTTGGCACACAACATCCTAGCGATGTATCAATCACATTTTTCGCACCCAAGTCTGAATCACTTGATTTTGACTGATCTGCCGATACTGATTCTCAATCCCCACCCTACTTATTAATAAAACTTAGCCCATTTCTACCACTACAGTGTGCAATCCACCATGAAGCTATGCCTTCAACCTGAAAAAAATGCATCATCTGATGCGTTTTGTGTTATTTGGGCTACAATGTCTCTGCCGTGC
Organism: Phyllopteryx taeniolatus; assembly: GCF_024500385.1. NCBI lineage: Eukaryota > Metazoa > Chordata > Actinopteri > Syngnathiformes > Syngnathidae > Phyllopteryx > Phyllopteryx taeniolatus. The sequence goes on from NC_084523.1 coordinate 1,363,662, forward strand.
GCCCCCAAGCGAAGCGCTCTGCGCAAGGCCGCGGCGAACCTGAGGGCTCTGCCGCTACACGCCAGCCAGCTACTGGCTGGTTAGTAACCACACGTACTCTGTCGCACAGGTATTGGTACCTGCACAGGCCCTCACAACGGAAGCACTTCAGGGAAAGACAACTGTTCATTACGTTCTCTAGCTCACGAGCGAACTGGCTTGCAAGCTAACGAGGCAGCAACCTCGCCAGTACCGCATTGGCTCATCCACCTCACTGGGTTTTGTGTGGTACTTGATTGACAGCTGAATGGGAGGATTCAGCAGACATGCCCACACAGTCCTGCAGCTCAAAGGCTGGCTTTATTTTTCATGATTTGGGAGCCTTATTTCACATAATTGGTCATTTTTGTTATTCAATCAAATTTGACAGACTTGTTAACAACACTCCCTCTGTGGTGTGTCTAATTTAAAGACATTTTTAACAATGACATCACCGTTGTGGCATTATTTGTGGCATTATTACTTAAATTATTCAATAATCCCTTAATAATTCCTTAAATAGTTGATAGAAATCAAATGTAATATATATATGGGTTCATTTTCTTAATTACATAATCTTTATTTGCCAAACAGGGCAAGCCTGTTTTTTTTTTGGTTTTTTTTGCATCCAAAGTCTGCTAAATCAAAGTGCTACACAACAACAGCAACAAGCACGAGGTAGAGCGCAGTAGAATTGAGAGGGAGCACCTTGCTCACCTCACACATGTAAAAATCCTTCATTACTGAGCGATTGTCTCATCCCGTGCCAACATCTGACAGCAACGTGGGCTTTATCCGCCCATAATTACCCTTCTGCTGGGAATGATCGCATCTGGAGTTTCCAAACTGACAAGTCTATTTGGACACAAGTAATCCGCTTTCTGCTGCTTATACCTGAGCATAATCTGCCCAGTCGAGCGTCGAGGAATGCCAGCGCACCAACGCCAGCAGAGCCTCTTCTTAGTTGCACTTGTGTAATTAAGCACATCCCTAAAAGTCTGTTTTATTTTTTTTCCTTCATCACTAGTGTCGCTGCTGGTTTTTCTAAATACCTCTGCAATGTGCACTATGATCTGCAGATTAGCCTGCTCAGACTAATTCACTAAAAAGTGCTTACTGGATTAGAGACTTTCTCAAACACTGTCAGAAATAGGGGTACATGAGGAGTCCATTTCAATCCCACATTGCTATAATCTATACTAATGTATCCCATAGGGCTACAGTAATCATTGGGCTACTTTTTGTACCATTACTAATTGCAAGCTATGACAGGCAAGTGTCACGTACAGAAACAAAACCTTTGAGGGTATCACCTCAATGACATGCCACTGTAGCCCTTGGTGCACTCAACTGTCATGTTATTCAAAAAATTTCTGATCCTTTAGGGGTCAAACATGAGTCTTCTATCCAAATGTTTGCGTGAGAAGCAAGCAGGTGCATAGTCTGACACCAAAATATAGCATTAAATTGTGAATATAAACTCCAAGTGAAAGGAATGATGGAGCAGGGGTAAGAGAAAAAAAAATTAATCACACCTTAAAAGAGACTTAAGAAGTTGGTGCTTTCCACTGATGAGGACAGGCAAGAGATTTACAAGGAGGAAAGTGAGGCAGGCTGAAGTGAGGTAAAAAAAAAAAAAAGATGAAAAAAAAAAAAGAGCATGATGCTGAGGTGAAGGATAAATAACAGCACGTGCCTCTTATTATAAGAGTTTACAGGCCCATTAGCCGCACCGCAGGCAACATGACAACCCAATGATGGTGGGTAAATACAGTGTAACCATTTAAATCTCTCTCAGCCGGCTGCTGCCGGAGCGGGAGATGAAGCGCCCGAGCCATAAACAATTTGCGTTCTCATTTGCAGTCGGAAAATAACATTTCATGCACGACTCCTGAAGCAGCACTTGGCAGCGAGAGCATTTTATTTTCATCTGCAGGGATTGCTGGAAATCAACAGGGACTAACAAGATCGGCTTTGCGGCGCCTGTTTATGTATTTATGTATTTATCTATTTACACCGCCGAGGGAGTTGCGGCCATCGTGTTTGCATGATCCCCATTTGCTAATAAGGCTAAGCCGCTTCGTACGAGCCCAGAGCTTAGCACTCGGTGGCGTCAAAAGGAAATCAATTGACTAATAACAGAGAGTGTCACACTGTCAATATCTGCTTTTTATTGGATTAAGACGGGATATAGAAGCAAGGAGATCCACCTGACAGGTCCATTGAGCTTTGAGATGCGCACATATTCAGGAGGAGACGCATTCCCGAGCTCTTTTGACTTGACGCTGAATTCCTGGTGCAAAGGCCAAGACTGACTCTAGTTGTTTTTTTTTGTGTTTTTTTTTTGTTTAGATTTGCAGTTAGTGATACTCACATTCTCACATGCATTATAACGTTTAAGATATAATGTCTCGGGGCACCCAAGGTCACTCATAAGAATGTGTTTGTGCAGAGTGTGAGAGTATCATCCCTGTGTCCCTCTCTTTCTCCTTTTTTCACTTTTTAATTATTTACATTATTTGAGGGTGTGTGGAACAGAGAAATAAGTAGTCAAGCTTTTGGACATTCTTGATGCTGTGCTGCACTTTCCCATCTGAAACATCATGCATATTTAAACTTAATAAAGCATATTCCTTACCTTTTATCTGAGGCTTTTTAATGCAGGGCATAAAGTATACTGGTGTGTGTGTCTGCATGTGTGCGTGTGTGCAATCAGTTATCTACTCCACTACTGGACCGACATTCCTCATCAAGCACAAGATTTAAAGACCTTACACCTTTATGCTCTCAGAGATTTATAATCACCTAACCCTGCATGATAATGTATCTTGTATATGTTGAGCAGGAAATACAGCAACAAATGAAGACATGGACAGTTCCAATGGCTGGATGATGAATTCAATCAACCGACCACAACTACCAGAAAACTGAACATGTTTTGGGATGCTTTTTTTTTTTTTTTTTCTGGTGCCAGACTGGTTAATAGTCCAGAAATGTTTTTTTATAGCTTGATGTGTGTAGGGTTTACCCATAACGGTTGGATTGGTAACGATTAGCTAAGAATGGTCAGACTTGTTGGAGATGATAAAACAGTAGCTCTCAAAGAAAGATCACTGACTACAGCACCGAAAGACGACGCTGGGATCTACTCCTGATCTAAGAAGTTAAGGCTAAAAAATTGCCACGGGCTCACCAAAACTGGATAGCAGCTTTGAAAACCATCAACTGATCGCAAGAGATAAAATTTCTGCTTCAACATTTGGATGCGAGTGTGAGAATTCAGCAAAAACAGCAATCCAACTTGTATTATTTGTTATTTTTCAATCTTAAATGGAACGGAAGAATCTCTGTGGATGTTCTGAACTCTTGGTCTTTCTATAAAGTCTACCTGAGTATTATTGCTGACCATGTACATCACTTTATGACCACAGTCTATCATCATCCAAGGGCAGGGTACGACAATACTACTACGACAGTACTGATAATTTCTTACAGGGGCTTAAATAATGCAGTATAAAGATGCTAAATACAAAATTATCACGAAAATCTAATGTATTATATCATAGATATACGGCGCCAGTACCGGTTCTGACAGGGCCGCCACACCATAGGGCCACCACTCAAAAGGGCTTCATGTCCGACCCTTGTCTTTAGACCACACTCCATTTTGGATAAGTAGCTTCAAGACACAATCAACAATGAATTCCCCACATGCCAGAATTATTGCCATTGGTTACAGAATGGTGCAAACAAACTGAGTGTCTTCATATAAAATGAGTGAGTATTATTGCTGACCATGTGCATCGCTTCATGACAACAGTGTATCATCTTCTAAGGGTTTCCGATACCATGCCAAACAAGCTAAAACTAGAACCAATTTAGTAAAACTTTGGACATTCGGAATATTCAACGTATATGGTGTTATGTGTGTGTTAGGGTGTGGAGGTTAGGTCAAACTGAGGCAGGTGTGTTGATGCGGGTGGCTGGCTTCTCTACAGGAAGGAGGATATGGAGGGAAGTCTTAAGTGGGGGATCCTCAGAAATCACAGACCAAGCTGCTGACCAAGTCTTGTGTAGCTTTATCTGTCTCCACTGTTCACTCATCTCCTGTTTATCCATAGCCACTGGATATACTCCACCGCCTCATCTCAAGCTCTATTTAGAACATCCTTTTGCCTTTTCACTCGCTCTCTAACTTTATCACTACCTTCCCAAATATTGGTGCAGCCATACCGTCGCTTTTCCTCACTCCTGCTGACTGAGTTCCAATTGATATTCCCAAACCAGAGGGTCAGTGCTTTCCTCCTTTACACAATTAATTGATTCTAACCGGGGCAAAAAAAAAGAGGCGCTATATCCCTCATCACTTATTTACGCTGCCCTTTGATATGTGTGATATTTAAGAAGGGTTAATGTGTACAGGGTTAATCCTAGAAGAGAGAGCTGGGTGAGATTTTCATGAAGAACTGACCAAAGAGGCAGTGAAGAAAATTAAGTCCCCCCCGTGATAGATTGCTGCATTCGCATATCAAATTGAATTGAATTGGGTTGTGCAAATTTTGTGGAATTTCTCAATTTTACTTCTCACCAGGAAGCAGAAGAGAGTAACAGAAGCCAAGAGGAAGGAGTGAGGCATTATTCTTATGCCGATACGGAGCATGTGTAGCATATATATGTATGTGAACGCCCACGCAACACATATGTAGTCTTGGGTGCTGAAAGAGGGAGGGGAGACTGCGCTTGGAGAACGGAGCGTGGAGGCTTGCGGGCCTATGGTCCCAGCATATTCATAAATCAGGCCTTTCAGGGAGCTGTCAGAGGCTCCATAATGAGGGTCATTACTCAGGCAGGGTGTCAAAGCAACTATCACAGGGACGCGTCCCTGGAAATCACACTCACTCTGCTCCTTGTTAAATAAACAGTGCCGTATACAAAATGGCAAACAAGCTGAGGGTCAATCTGATGCAGCGCAAGGCCAGGCAGGCCTCCAGAGTAATTTACCCTCTGGGAATACCTCTCAGCTGGGGAGATGGATTATAGAGAGCCCTCGAACAAAAAAAGATGAATGGAAATAAAATCATAGAGGGAAGTAAGCTGGACTGAAAGTACGTGAGTGACACCTCTACTATTTATCTGCTTCATGCATTTCTTTGCTCTCAGAAACGTGACCCCCATTGAAGTTTGAACGTTCTACATCCCATAATTGTCAGAAATGGTTTTGCTGACATGAGGAAGTGGCGTCTGTCTCGGGTCTGAGCTCACAGTGCTGATGTAACGGCCTAGTAATAACAGAGTGTTATCAAATATTCATCCGTTTATTGCCTTGCTAATATATAACCATAGTTTTATTAATTTTAGAGGGGGGGTTGAATAATGACAGATTAAAAAGTCACGTGCCAGAGGATTCCCCTTTTGGCATACCAAAATGTCTCCATTAGTGTAAATTCCTCATTTTAGTGTCAGTTTGTCATGCATCTTTCTGCCCGGAACAACAATTTTAACTAACTCCCAAGGAGTTAGTGATCACACTTGTATCTGGATTGCATGCATCAGTATGCAAGGAAAACTTCCAAGTATGGAATATTTACTGATTAATATTCCAGCGACTTCCTTGCTCTGCACTACACTAAGAACACTTCCTATCGGAGCGAGGATGTGCCCTTTTCTCCCCGCTAACCAAACAGCTAAGGGGGTGCTGGTGCTTTTTTTCTTTTCTTTTCTTTTCTTTTTACACACCCACTGATTTCCAGCTCACCTACCTGAAGGCAAAAAGATTAATATTTTACATGTGTGAGTTTTAGACGGGCACTCATGCTGTGCGAGACAATGCTCTAAAGCGGACAGCCTTTACGCCATACCAATTAATGATTGTCATTATAGTGAAGGGGGGTTAAAAAAATAAATAAAAAAGTACCATTTGGGGCCATCTGTGTGACGATGCTTTTTTTGTGGAGGGTACCGTAGAATGCACGCTGGTTGTTGGAGAAAAACAGGGGGAACATATGTTGTCTTGGCGCCGCAGGGCTGACATTGAAGCTGAGGAAGGACAGGACTTGAAGGCAAACGCTCCCCCCTGACATAAGGCTTCCAACGCCTATACTTTGGTGATGATTATTGACAAGTCTCCAGTGCACCGCCTGAACAAAAATGTAAGAGAAGGCGGACAAAATGCTCTACCGACTCGACTGAAAAGAGAACAGAATACGTGCCCTGAAAAGGGGGGTAAGGGGGGTTCATTTAATCAGATTAGCCTGGAGGAGATACATAATCGCACATGTTACTCCACATGCACCTGCGGCGGTGCTCGTAGCACAAGCTGCACTCTGCCTTGGTACTGCTGTGCACAGTTTATGAGGTCACATAATGCTAAAGTCAACACATTTCACTGCAAGTAAAGATGCTTCTATTACTTAGTTGGGTGCAATGGAAGCACTACAGTGGCAATTTGAAATGATGTTCTGCAGCATTGTTCAATTATTACCACTGTGGGCCAATCAAAACTGAGCCTTAATATATATACATACATACATACATACATACATACATATATATATATATAATTTCTTTATTTTTTTGTATTACACTCATTAGATTGTCTGCTGTCTGCATTACTCTCCACTTCCTCTTTAACAGAACATGCATGGCATTAATGGCTCCATCCCCAGTGAGTCTAATGAATCGTGTGATATAAAAAGGTTTTATGTAGAACTGACGTTGTGCAAGCTATATTCCTTAGACAACTAAAAGCTTAAAGAAAGTTCTGCAACCACTTTAAAGCACTGGCGCAAAATTAGTTCAAGTGAAGTGTTAATGTGTATCTTATTCCTGGCTGAGTTGGACTTAAAGCCCTCCTCCACTCAAATGGAGGACCCGAACCTTGATGGCTGTGCTGAGAGCGACGTGATAATTGACCCATCTTAATATCGCTGAGGTGTTTGTGCGAGAAGACGAGCGAGGCCCTAATGAAGGCACCTCGCTCGTGTTTTCGGGCCTAAGTGTCTCACTCGCCTTAACTGGCTCTTAGCAACGTTGGAGCCCATGATGAATGGTAGTAAGAGATGGACTGCTGCCGAGGGAAAGCACCTGACTGGCTCGGGCAAAGCTTTGGATGATGAATAATGACTTGGTAGCCGCGTTCCCCACAGGAAGCCCTCAGACTGCTTCTACAAGGGAAACGCGGTTGACACGCGCTCCTTAACCATAGACCGAACCCTATCACAGCAAGGTGTGACTGGGGACCGTAGACAGCGCCTGCTTAAGCAATTTGTTCTCATGATTTTCTCATAAATTTAGTTGGAAATCAGGCAAAAACTTGGGACTCTATTCCAGGAAAGTGAATATCATTACAACCATATGAGTTCTGTGCACGTAAATCATCAAAGTGGTGCACTCTAACACTAGAATAGCACTTATTATGTCTAAAACCCCAAATGTATATACCCACTTCTTGCGGATGCCTTAATTTACGTGAATCAATGTGCTACATTTTTACATTGTTATATTGTCGGTGTCAGCGAAAACCTGTATGTCCAAATATGGTCAACTGAATATTTGTTTCACAAATCGATCAATTCGTCTATTTTTACAAAACATTAATCAATTTAAAGTGGTGAAAATAGCTTGAGAACAAATCTATTGATGCTCTTGAACGCTCAAAGTATATGAGAAATGTCATGAAACTCGCCTATTTCATCATTCTGGGGAAGCCATGTGTGTGGTAATTGTACCACATATTGAACATCCAGATGTTTTATAGACGATCACAAGTGAAAACAGTAAGGTCAGATACATTTGAGTAGGCCGGTTTTGCTACAATCGATCGCTAAAATGCTTCATTGCAAAAGGAAGGTCATCAGTTTGGAGATACAGTCTGTGTGTCCGTCTCATACCACGGGGTTACAGAGCTCGTATTTATTGCGCCACTCATGGTTCTAATATCTATAAGACCTTTGAAAAAGAGTTTGGGAAGATGACGTTAGACAGGCGTTTGCTTTTGTGACATAAAGGCTTTTTGTATGGTCGTAGGTTTGGCGTGAGCAGCGCTTGTGATGAAGACAGCTGGAGCCCAGTGAGGTATTCTACAATTTTAGTCAATGACAGCGTAGGGTAACCTAGTTGGGGACTTTCTGGAAGTTTGGGGACTACACAATGGCGATTGTGGTTGAGGTAGCGATTACCAAAAATAATGAGCCAGATCATCGGTGCCACTCTCCAGACCTTCATCTCACCCGTAGAGCCATCAGCATTGCTGGTGACACCGCTCACCCTTCACACTCCCTCTTCACCCCTCTGCCTTCAGGAATGAGGAACTGGAGTTCCGGGTCCTAGTCCTCAAGGCTGTCAAACAGCTTCATCCATCAGGCTGGAAGGATACTGAACGCTGTCAACTTTTGTAGATTTTTTGGACATTTTGCACATCTGTCTATGTTCAACTGCAGACATGCTGAAAATAAATGTTCACATAAACCACACAACACAATATACTGCAAAGTGTACGTATCCAATTTTGTCTATTTTGATTCATATTTAAACTTTAAAAGTGTATATAGTGTTACACGTTCCTAAACAGAGAAACAGCATTTTGATTCTTAATAAAACAAAAAATCCTTGAACCGTATGCACACCTTAATGTAAGGTGTAGGTGCTTGGCCTATATCACACAATTTCAATGTGTTTTTCAGAAAGCAGTAAATGAATGTTTTGTGAATGACGGAAACCCAAGCTCCTTAGTAGAACTCCGGTACTCCACAAATGTGGTTAGCATTTTTCTAACACAATTTTCTGCCACCAAACACTGAAGCCTCGAACCCAAAAAATTTTTTTCCTCAACAAAGGTCAGTGCATTTCTTTTGCATACATTTCCCTAAATTCTTCCATCAAGAGGCTTTCTTGAGACAAGACTCATGCATCGTACACTGTAACAAAACCTATGAACAACTTCGGAATGAGGCAGAAGGAAGTTTAAGAGAACAGGGGGGGAAAAAAAGCATGTTTTCAAATTAACTTTGGCTGCTCAACAAGGAGCGCATGTTTGACGCGATTTAGCGGCACCAGTGGCACATGGAAACGAGAGGCATGCGAGGCAAAACAAATTCAATCATCTTATTCCATCGTGAGGAAAACCTTAGCCTTTCCTGCACAAAAGAGCCCCCCTCCCCCGCTTAAATCAATTGCAAACAAACCTGATTTCGCAAAGAGACACAGGGGGAATAAACAGTAGCTTTCAATTTCATTCAGCCCCGCGCCATGGGAGCGGCAAACTTTCATCCATCACTTTCATGTGCCTCGCAAAGACGCTCATGACTCTCTTTGTGGCGAAAATGGTGACAGTCGGGAGAACGGTAAATATGTCTCAACAAGCACCTCTGCCGAAACAGTCAACACGCTGGCATGACAGGCGGCGGCACTGAACAGCAATATGGCTCATCATCAAGCTGTTATGCATTTCTGTCAATGATCCTTCTTTCTGCTGTAGCCGTTTGTGGGCGTTTATTTTTCGATAGAATAAACTGCACTGAAACCGTTTATTGCGGGGCTTATGTTCCAGAAAACCCTCGCAATAAATGAAATCCTCAAAGTAGCGCCCATTTATTTATTATATTACTATAAAAATTCATGTTTCATCGATGCAATTCAATGCCAAAACATACTTTAGAGCGGTGCAAGTATTTTATTTCTCCACTTGAGGTCACCATCCACAAAAACTACACAAGCAAATGCCTATTGAAGGCTCTAATTGACCGTACCTCACACTGACGGTCTTGGCAATGTAGTCCGCGAAAAGCATTATGGGAACCCAGAATTCATTGCAGTGATGTTTTTAACTACAGTACTGTATTTGTAGAAAATCAAGCTAAACTTCGCTCTTGCATTTGTTCTTGTCGATATTGTTATAAGTATGTGCATTAGCTATTCGTCAGGAGTTTGTGAATTTATTTCATAAATTGTGGCATGATTGTGGCTTGTGTTGTAAACAGTGGCTTTCTGGTCATATGCTTTGTATCCTCAAGCAATTTGGTGAGTTACCAAATGTATGAGTTGAGATTACTCAGAAAGGTTTCTTTTTCTGCTACAAATAAGAGCCCAATTGACCTTATATGGGTCATTGCTGCCACATTAAAATCATATAGCCAATAAAGTTAACCGTATCAGAGATTTGCAGGTGAGTAACTGTACTACACTAATCTATTGAAAAAAATATGGAACGCACTGAATCCACAATAGGTCAACCACAATATAGCCAGGGATTATCGTATTGCTAAACTTCTGACTGATATCGTACAACATGCACACAAAGACCTGCATGGCTTGTATTGCCTTGATTAAACATGCAAATGTGGATCATGAGCGTATGGAACAATATCTCAAAGAATGTGAGTGACTTTAAGCCTCAAACTATTGTTGACGAACAGCCAAGCTGCATCTCTGCAGTAGTCTGTGCAAGAAGCTGTCTCCATGTATTGTCTTAAAGAGAAGGTGGTCTGTGTGTTTCCTTCCCAGCATAGCTAATCTGTGCTGACTGATGATGAGCATTAGCATACAGCACATAGCCACTAAAATGTGCCATTTTGACGTGTTTGCACAGGTAAGTTGTGTATGCATGCACCATGCACGACTGCAACTTTTTACACCCCCAGCGTTTTCATCACTCACTTCCTGTCATTAGGATACACTCAGCCTCCCGCTTCTTCAGTTTTTTGTCAATCCAGTAATAATTGAATTGAGCAGCACTGGTCAGGTTGAGGCTGCCATTAGTTTGGAGGAGCTGATTTAAGATTGATGACTTGTGTCCCCTGAGAGTGGAATGCTAGTCTTAGGTGGAGTTTGGATCTGCAGCTGTGTGTGTGTGTGTGCGCATATGTGGGTGTGTGTGCGCACGCGTGGGGGCCTGTGACGTCCGGGGCTTTTGGGCTGCGCAAGTCATCGGGCGAATTAAGGTTCTGAATTGATTTCCTCCAAATTTGAGCTGACTAATGTGACAAGTGGCAGCTGCGAGCGCCCCCGCTGCCACGCGGCCTCAGCTGTCTCCTCCGGGCTCCTCACTGTGACACCGTGTCGAGGTGGAGGAGGCGGTGGGAGCGAGGGGCGGCCGCGGCTCGTGCTCACAGGTGCGCACACACACACACTGCAAGGTTTACACGGGCACATATTGTGATGGAGACAAAGTCATGCAGAGGGTGTGTGTGCGTGCGTGTGCGTGTACTGCCACTCCACCCCTGTGACACAGTGTTGCACGAAACTGCTCACCCATCAAACTCAAGTCGGTGACACAAATTACAGCCAAAGACTGGATGAGGGGAGCGTATCCTGGCGTACACAAACACAAACACACGCACACACACATACACTGCTACAGTACTGACAAGGAACAGGTCAACATGATGACACTGGTGAATAATTCAAGAGAAAAGAGAGTGAAGAAGAGCTCCTACTGAACTGTAAGAACTGGGAGACAGTTGATATACGATGTGTGTGTCTCTATGTATATAAAATACAGTGTGGAGGGAAGGCATCAGTCACGTACACTGTACATGATGTGTTCTTTATAAATCATACATCCTGTCACAGACCTGTAGCCCATCAGGTGACTCTTTCCACACAAGGACCCATTTATCCATGACACACACACACCCATATATATATATATGGGCAAGTTCTGCATATACAACAGACTAATAAACGCTCCTCTCTCAGTGAAAGTGACCAGCGGCTTTGCCCGTGCAATGGAACGGCAGCAAAAATTCAGTTTTTATTTCTTGAGAAAGAAAGAAAGAAAGAAAAAAGTGCTGCCTTTGACGAGTCGGAATTGGTTTCACGCATGAACGCAGCCTTTAAGACAAAAGCACCTCAGGAGATAATTACAGTGTCAAGCATATCCTCCTGCCAAGTGCCTGACAATTGGCCAATATTTAGTTTTAATTAAATCAAAGTAAGAATGCAATGAGCGGATTCCCAGACCAACGAAACATATCCAACTAATGTGTTTTCTTTGTCCCTGTCACAATGTCACAAAATCCTTGTTTAAAATAATACAGCATTAAACAAGCCTTGACATAAGAGAACACGCCGATAGAAACACAAATGCAGTTGTATGATGAAGTTTTGCAGACATCTCGTCTTCCATTAGCTTCGGGTTCACTTTTTCTAGGCTTCATCTATGCACCCCTGATCAGGCTTAGCTGGACCCACTTCCCCAGGCAACGCTCGACAACCTCCCACTGACCTGCCTCAATTTCCAAGCGTCAATCTAAAATATGAGGCCCTTATCTCGTACCGCTCTTTGTACATGTGCACGTCTTCTTATTCTAAAGCCAGTCATGATTGTTCCTCTCCACTGGCCAGCAGGAAAAGCCCCGCTCAGGCTGGAGAGTTAATTGAGCAGATCTCTTCCGGACTCCGTGGGCTCGTACAGCGACCGTCTCCACCGTCTGGCTTCCTCAGTGAGTCTCTTTCTGCTCGACGTGTTTGCCTAGGAGCTTGCCGAGAACGTCTCGTAGACCGGACTTCACTTGTGCATTCGTGTCCGCGGAAGCATTCGCTCATTACGCCGTGAAGAGTGTCAGAAGCCAAGACGGCTAAGTCTCCTCTAATGTAATCTGGACATTGAACTTTTTCCTCTTTAATGATTGGAAAGCCTGCCTTCATTTGAACGGCCGAGCGGCTTGAGGTCAGAAGACCAGAGAGGGCCCAGAATTGTGAGACAGGAGACTTAGGCCAAACTGCTCGTCTAGGCAACTCCTTTGTACTTAAAGCAAAGGTTCACATAGTCTATGCAATGAATGATCTTCAAACAATGAAACACACACGGCACAGACTGACACACCTCAGGAAGATTTAAAGCCTAATCTGAGATGTTTCCTCCTCCTTGAGGGGAACTAAAGGTGAAGTCAGTTATCAGCTATTATTTGGTTTAGAACATTCCCAGCAGTATCCAACATCTCAGCCTATTTGATTCACTTTGAGCATGTCTCTCTCCTGGATGCATTCATCCTCCCTAAACTCCTGAGTTGGAGTGGTTCGCCTCAGGCACAGGAAGCAATAATGTGAACCCTGGAGAGCTATTCAGAGTGAAGAGGAGTGTGGAGAGGAGCCTCCTCCACTGTTCTCCTCCAGCGGGCCGTTTGGGAGGCTAAATGGAGCCGATATCCCTTATTAAACCATCTGGCTGATGCTAATTAGATTATCAGAGATAAAGAGAAGGAGTTTTCTTTGTACATTTTAATGAGATAATGTGGCAGGCAATTGCACGGAGAAGCATAAGTGTAAAGACTCTTCAGGTGAAAGAGTGAACAGATAGAGGGCGATAATAAATGCTTATCAGGTAGCATCTTGTCTATGCGAGGAAATAAAACGATTTGAAAAGTTCATAATGATTGAACATAAAAAAAACTTCCAAGAAACTTGTCGCTAAATTGGACCACCAAAGCAGGTGGATGCGCATGCAAGCTCTTGGCCCTAATGATGGTGGTTGGGTGGCTATTGATTAGACTTGTCACCAGAGAAGAACAAAAAAGTACACATTCAATAAGGGACTTCATATCCCGTTGGGCTAGAGTAAAGGTTAAGTGCTGGAGAATATCACTAGGATCAATAAATGTCGGCAACTTTACTTTTGTGGTCCAGCATGGCTGCTTTGAAACTTGAAATGAAATGCAAAGCCTTTTCAAAGTTTAAAGCGGAACTGAACAATTTAGCTTTGCAAGAATACAATTTATGTGCCCCCAGTAGGTTAAACATAGTATTCTGATTAATATTTATGGAATATTAAACAGACTAATTCATCAATTTTCAGCCATGTTGGGCAATCTCGTTCCCAGCTGTCGACCGAAATTAACGTCACAATTTGCGTCGAGAACGTCACATGACCAAATCCTGAAATAGGTAGCAGACTCCCTGTGTATGCTGCGATAACTAGCATAACTACGAGATAATGACATAATGGTTTGAACAAAATCTGAGCACGTTTGGATTTAATTCTTGTCCCACAAATGGAATAGTAATCAGAATACTGTTGATCCTTCGTATCCTTGCAAAAAATACATTTGGGTTCAGTTCACCTTTGACTATGGTATGATTTCCAACTAAATTCTTGGAAAAGCCACGTGGCAAATTGTTTTTGGACTCTTGGAACATCTTTGCGAGATCTAGCCCTCTTGCTGTATATGAAGAAGAACTTCGCAGCAAGCCCTCAACACATTGTTACGAGTCCAAATTGGATCCCATTAAAATTTGATGGCCCAAGTACATAACTGCAGCTGTGTATGAACCTATTACGATAAATAAACTGAATTTCCCAGTGGTAATGGACAGAGAGATAGAGAGAGAAAGAGACAGCAAGAAAGAGAGAGCCTCCTTAAGCAAGACAAATGGAGGGTTTGTAGCACTAAGTAACAACATTAACTGGCTAATTAAACAACAATGGAGGATGCAGCTGCCCCCTGCCATAATTACACATTGTGGTTTAATGAAAAAGGCTAACTGCGCAGAAAAGCATGGGCTATTCCAGCTGAGGACTGCTCACAAATTCCACCCATTTGGTATCAACCGTACCCACATCTCTTCTTGAGGACCGCACATAAATGACCACTATGCTGGAGCACGAAGTGTTGGAACCGGTCTTGGTCTAGATTTCAAAGTTCTTGGACTTGACTCCCAAAAGCCTTTGTCTTGTCTTGGCCTTGGAATGGCCATACACGGGATTTTCTGTCAAGACCAGTCGAGACCAGCACTGATCTGCTATTCTTCAACTTCATTAATGTGATAATAAGGAGACGCACTTAATACAATTACAAACAAAAAACTTCAATTCATCACCACCACCGTCATGACTGCAACCTTTGCGATGTGACTGAGAGACTAAATCAGCGGTAATTAAATTTGGCTACCTCAACCACAAAAACTTCATAAGCAAAAAAAAAAAAAAAAACATGCAAAAGAAAACATTGCAGTGTGCAAATTATTTGGTCTTCAACTCACTGAAACGGCGGGGATGTCAAACTTTCGTCGGCATCTTGAAAAAATAAAATAAAATAACAAAATACAGATGAGCTAACATTAACTGTAAGTAACACCAGCGGATTTAATTTTGTATTTCTTAAGAGTAATATTTTCGGAAAGAGGTTTTAATTCCATTTTAAATTGACTTTATTTACCAGATATTATGCGTTGACTGTATCTTATGCCGAATCAACATAATTGGCTTTTTTTAAAGTCTTTGTACCATTAACAGCACTCATAAACTAGCTACACACTTTCAATTTAATTTTAAATACTGTACATAAAGATTTATTTTTTGCACGAATTCAGCTGAAATAGTTAAGATTATTTTTAAGCATGTGCTCTGAAAGAGTTGCAGACACTGTTTTTTTTGCTGTCAAATGTATTAAAAAGAAACAAAAATTAAAACGCTGAACTGCTCAAACTTTTCATGGTTTTTAAAATTGATTTTTGCGGTTTTGGTCTTGTTACAATATCATGTATATGTCTCAATCTTGGTCTTGACTCGGTCTCGACTCCCAAAGGTCTTGGTTTTGTCTTGGGCTCGATGAGTTCTGGTCTCGGGCAAGTCTTGGTCCCAGACGGTGTGGTCATGAGCACAACAGGAGTTGACTGCAATGGCTAACAATGTTTGAAAGAAGGAAGTCATCTTTGTTCTACTCACAAGAAGAAGCAAGAACTACCCTTCACCAGATGACGACAGCTACTTAAAATGGTGTCAAATATTTCAATTTGGTTGTTCGGGCAGTTCAGTGGTCCAGTGGTTTGGACTGTTGCCTCATCGTTCTTTCCTCATTGGCTTTCCTCCCCTCAGCCGAGAAAACATAAAGGTAAATTCACCTAAATTGTGAATGTGATGACTGATGTCTGTTTTTTCATACCCGATGAATGACAACGGCAATCCTGTCTTGCAATCCACGTCACCTGGGAGCAGAGGGAATCGATCGTAGCAACAAATAGGCCTTAGTATAATGTGAATCCCCTTGGGTTTATGTAAAAATGATTATACTAGTGCTCTTATAATTTATAATGGACAACACAGATGTATTTAAACGTCCAAAAGCACCTGCTTTACCCCTTTTCCGAGAAGTGGCCTCTTAAAATGTCGACGTGAACTTAATTTAAATCATACAAAAGAGTGTTTTTTCAATCCTGGGCCCACATGCCTATTAGATATGCTTGAGAATCTGTTTTTACTGGGAGAGAGGTCACAACCGGAAGACACAGATGGATTCGATTCAGTTTCCCGACGCCAAAAGCCATAAAAAATACAAATACTTATTCCACCAAAGTCTGATAAACTTCGAGTACATTAGCAAGTTGTGAAATGCTTGCTGCACTGCACAACAATATGATTTATTCACCACATGCTGTAACAGAGGCACATTTTAAAAACAACTTTTCTGATCAATAATATAATTCGGTGACAGTACATGATGTGGACGTTAATTATTCACTAAACAAAGTGGCAAAAATCCATTTGCAACTCAGTGGCATTTGGCCAATCACAAGAATGATGTTTCATTGGTGTGTTACTTTAATAAATGTATGAAACAAAATATTTATCTTTAGTTTCCAAAAGGCTCGGGATGCAAATCTCCAATGATGAGCCCTAAATGGATGGTGTCTTTTAAAAAATGTATACGCCCCACAAAGCCTTCTCCCAGCATGCACACTTGAGAGGCTTTTTTCATGAATTTGTGATGAAATGTTGGTTGACAAATAGAAAAACATGAATATTGAACGCATATACAGCATTTCACTTCATGAGTTGACACATCTAATATGCTGACTAAAAGCCCACTGTTCTAAATGACAGCTCATGACTGTGCTGTGTTGTTTGTTTCAGGCATTCTGCAAAGACAAGCTCATTTAGGAACCACTTAAATATGACTTGCAACTATGTGCTTATTACGTTCATTAAAATGTCATTAAACATTAAAAGTCTTATTAGTAGAGATGGGGGGGACTCGAGTCAAATGACTTGACTCGAGTCGACTCGAGTTGCCAGTTTTAGGACTTGCGCCAACCTGGCAACACAGTCTTCGTTGTTGCGCACTTGCCAGTGTGAGGTCGCCACCTGCATGAACAAAGATGGAAGGACTTCCAATTTGGATTTAAGGATTTTATGTTGGCGGTGCAGTCTGCAAAAAGAGCATGGCAACCTGCATTGGCTTGCAACTCGTGCATTAAAGACACACCAATAATGACGTCGAACTTCATCAAGTCACTACAAAACTCACAAAGACAGGTACGCTAATTTAACTGTTTCGCTCGCTTGTCAAACTATGTTTGGGACGATTAAAGATGAAAATGTTGCGATTGTGAACGTTTTAGTACAGCGAAGTAACGTAACTATGGGTGGGACAATTTATGATAGTTGACCGAACCCCCCCTCACCTTCCCTCTCTCTCTCATGCACTCTAGAGCAGAAAGTAGTGTCTAAAATATAATGTGAATTGCAAAAAGCTGAAGAAGTGAAGTGGTGTTGCTAGTGTTTTGTGATTGAAAAAAAATAAAAATCAAATCAAAAGTGTTTGCAGTATAGGTCTGCTGTATGGGATCACTTTGCAATACGATCACGGCGATAAAAACGTTACACTATTAGTAAGTCCTGGACAAATTGTGAGGAGCTACGCGTGAACATAATTTTCACACTACTGAACGTGTTGACGTTACAGCATTAAAATGTCATCTGTTGTGTCAGCTCTGTGATAAAGCTGTATTTTTAAAAATGAGACCACAGCATGTGAAGCATAACCTTTAATCTAATGTCAATTGTCCAAAGTCAGTGCTTCTAAATACATTTACAAACCCGACTGAGTGATTAACGTGGACACAGGAAGAATGGAGATTTTGTTCACATTACTTTTTTTGAAAGATAGTAACATTCTTGTGTCATAGTTTGTTCAGAAATAATGTTCAGTTAAATTTAGTTTGAAATACAACTAAAACAATTCAGTACCTTGGGACTTGCTCGAGACTTGAAGGTTGTGCCTTGAGAATTTGTTGTGACTTACTCCCACCTCTGCTTATTAGATTGCAAACCTATTGCGCTTCCTTTTGCAGGGAGGCCTACACTGTTTTCACATATTTAAAAACAAAAAAAAGGGCAGTCAAAGGTTGTCCTTGAAATGCTTTAATACAGTCACATGCTAGAATATGGGGATTTGCAAAATTGTCTTTTGTTTGTGATAGAACGATGCAGAACAAAGGATGAGTCAGAGATAACAACCCAGGGAACAAAAGTATCTTTCTGAAAAAGATCTACAGTAATTTCTAATGTTCACCACTTTTTAGTGGGTAACACACCTCACTGCAGGGAATTCCGCTTCATACTTTTTGACTCTTTTTAATATTCACTGTTTGACATTAACCTAAAAAAAAAAGGTACACCGCTTTGCTCCAAAAGAAAACTGATAGATTGTCAGAAGAAAACGATAAATAGCACTACAACTAGCGTGATTGAACCTTGTTGTGTGAAGATCACAGTCCTAAAATCGCACCTGACAATTCAAACACCAAGTTACACACACACACACACGCTCGTGCACGCTTCATGTCTCCCCTGTCTGTCTCTCAGGGGTGCTGCTTTATTAATGAGTTCGACAGATAAAAAGCATCCGGGGGACGGGAAGTGTCACTCATCAAAAAAGGCTGTTTTTGAACAGTCTTGGCGCATGTTAAAAAATTATTCTCTTTCATGAGGACAAGAGACATTCACTGATTGGCTTTTTTTTTTTTTAACTGATGACCAGATCGTGAATCCTCATTCTCAGACAAGGCATGAATATTGCAAGGAAAGTGTGCAAAGTTGGCTTGGCAGGTGAGTGCGAGAGAGCTGCAGACATCAGGTGCTGCTCGTCATGACTATTTGCAATGAGCGTTTCTGTGAGCGTTTGATTAAGTTTATTGACTGAATGCAATGTTTTGGGTAAATACAGATAGGTGCGAGTCACAAATGAATTAAACCAATCAATGCCATTGATTTTCCTTTTCAGTGAATAAACTTCCCGTCTGGCTCAATAGAAGCTCTCTGGTGCTGCCAAGGTCGGCAATAACAATCCACCACAATGGGACGACATAAACAATGCAATACAATTGGTACAGCAACATGTGCAACATTCGGTATAATTTATGTCTGGACTTCAAAATGTACAACAAGGGTATTCTCTCCCAGTTTAGTTTACTGTCAAACCAAACATAAAACTAGGAGAATTACACACTGTGGATTTAAAACAAACACATATCTTAGCGAGTTACTCAGTAATCATAGCTTAGCCATTTCTTTCACCATACGCGCAGTTAGCCATCTTGCTATGACTATAACCCCAAAAATGCATCTCCCCTGAAGTGTTCTGTGTTTTTTGGGCTAGTGTCTCGGTTGTGGTGACCCACACGCTGCTCACACAGCCTACTACTACGGCTAGACTTGTATGTAGTAGCCACTAGTGGGCTCGTGGACCGGCATTGGCTCCTTCCAATACTGCTCCATGCACCGTGCGTAGATCCAAACAACGGAGAAATTTAAGGGAAGGTTGACTGTTTATTTTGTTCGCGAGCCTGCAACCTAATGAGCTAAGGAGCTCGCTCGACCACGGCGGGGTCATTTAACATGTCAGTGCCTTGCACTGAGTCGCTATGTATGCGGCCCCACATAAGACACACGGGAAAGTTAACCATTTACTAACCATAACCACAGCGACACACATTCAGTCAGTAGCTGACTACAGACACTTGAGCACACACATAGCGTACGAGCGAATGTGTTTGATTGACAGGTGAAGGGCTGTCTCCAGCGCCTTCAGCGGACACGCCCTCACAGCCCTACAGCTCGAGGGCCAGCCTTATTTTTCATGATTTCAGAGCCTTATTTTCCATACATTGTGATTTTTTTTTTCTAATTTGGCACGCTTTTTTAAAACACTGTGGTCAGACATTTTTGTGGCCTCTTACTGTTTGTGGGACTTTAAGCGTGGCTGTTTCAACATGGGACACATTTACCCACAAAACCAACGTGGCACAAAGAAATTGCTCAATTAGATTTTTTTTTCTTTGCTATTATTGATCAAATTATATGAAAATTACCCATATCCTACAATGCTTAAAGGCGCTGGTTACATACATATATAGTAAAAGTATTACATTTTTATATTTTTTATTATATATTTTATATAGCATTACATTGAATTGTGTTGGCACAGTCCACACAGACATCCAAATGCCAAGCAGTGACACACATACACACTTGCACTACACTTATGTGATCCCGCCAGTGTCTGGAACAAATAATGGGAGCAAAGTCGACCATGGGGTTTTGAAGCATTCCCTGTCAATGACACTGTGTCAGCCTGCTATCTTTCTCTTCCAAACACACACACACCTTTGCTCCCCCTTACTGAAAAAGCATAGGAAACAAGGCCTTTGAATAATAAATACGCCCAAAGTTTCCACATCGCACCCGGCCAGAGATGCCCGTCCAGCAAACAATGTTGATGTTGTAGCAGGAGGGGAGCCATGGAGGCAAGCCCGGATGAATACAGGATACATGATCACTCACACACACACAACACAGGACGTGAGCAGGTGAGGGGGGGAGTGGGCAGTGGTGGGGATTTTCGGAAGTGAGAGCTACCTACCTCAAACTTCCAACATCTCTGTGTACACAAAGACATCTAACATGCTTTTGGAGCAGAGCAACTGCAGAGTAAGCAAAAAAAATAAAAAAAATAAAAAAATGGAGAAAAATCCCAACAGAAATTGCCCCCCAAAAATAAATAAATAAAAGACTCCCTACATCATCTTGACAAAAGATGGGTGCAAACTTCACACCTCCATCTGGACATCATGCATATCAGTCTCAATCCCTTAAAACGTCTCCTGCTGCTGCCCGGTGATGGCTTTTACCCGCCATGAGCATCGCAAAGATCCCTCATGGGGGGCGTGCGGGTTGGCTGATGAACAGCGGCCATTGTGTATAGTTGATGTGTTCCATCGTCAGCTGGTATTTAATCCCGGGTTCCGCGGCGCCAACCGGAACATGACAGGAAATCATTAGCCACCGTAGGGCCGTTAACTATCACATGAGCGATTGAATACGCAGTGAGCCGTGGACATTTGTATGGCAGTTTAACGTGGGCCCCCCGAGGTTTTGTGGAGGCAGCGGGCCGCCCTGTGGGGGTCAACGATGAAGCAGATTTGGCGGACAGAAAGTCCTTGATGGCGTGCAGCTGAGGGTGGAACAAGTTCAAGTTTTGAGGGTCAAACTTGTAGAAACTTAACCAAAAGTTTGTGACTTCGATTTACCAGAGAACTTTTTTTCTGGGATGAGATCAAGAATGAATGAGGTTAACATTAAACCAAATAAACACATGAAAACACTATAAGCCAGAACCTTGATGGTGAAATTAAAAAATATCAAATGCAAACTTCAAGCCCAAGCCTAATTAAAGTAATACCAAAACATTGCTTTTTATAGAAAAGTATAGCATTTTCAGTAAAATGTCAAGCATATATGTGGATAATATGTTTTACAGTTCCAGCTGAAGAAAAACAGCCTCAAAGCATTATGCTGGCACCACCATAATAATAATAATATTCATCCATCCATCCATTCTCTTTACCGCTTATCCTCACTATGGTCGCGGGCTGCTGGAGCCTATCCCAGCTATCTTCGGGCGGGAGGCAGGCTACACCCTGAACCGGTCGCCAGCCAACCGCAGGGCACATAGAAACAAACAACCATTTCACACTCACATTCACACCTACGGGCAATTTAGAGTCTTCAATCAACCTACCACGCATGTTTTTGGGATGTGGGAGAAAACCGAAGTGCCCGGAGAAAACCCAACCAGGTACGGGGAGAACATGCAAACTCCACACAGGCAGGGCTGGGATTTGAACCCCGGTCCCCAGAACTGTGAGGCAGATGTGCTAACCAGTCGGTCACAGTGTGTAATAATAATAATAATAATAATACATTTGATTTAATTAGCACCTTTCTTGACACTTAAGGACACATTACAAATAAACATAAAACAAAAAGAGGCTGAGCATTACGCGCAGTAGTCCATGCCGCGGTGAACCGCAGAGACGGGACGTTGTCCACCGCCACGGATCTGCAGATTGGAATTGGCCGCAGTGGGGACGGCAATGAAGTCCATAGCCCGCAGCGTACCATAGCTTTTGCCGTAACATGTGACTACAAAAATGTCAGGAAAAGCCTCCTTCAATAGTTGAACTTTCTTTTGGATTCATCAGGGGCACTATAAATGGTGGCACGTGTGTGCTGACTCCCATTTAATGAGTTTAAATGTGATTTTTGAAAATTCTTAGCCACATCCCCAGTTATAAGAGGGTGTGCACACTTGTGCAACCACATTATCTCAGTTGTTAATTTGGGGTTCAGAGGCACTATAAATAGTGGCAGAATTGTGGTGACTCCCATTTAATGAGTTTGAATGAGATTTTTTTTTAATTCTGACACTTGTGCAACCACATTATTTCAGGTGTTTATTTGACATCCCCTCCGTAAAATTTCACATTTTTTTAAATGAATGGTGGAAAAGTTTAGAAATAATTTATTTTGGTCTGGCACTTGAACAGGGGTCTGTAGACTTTTTGTATCAACTGTATGCAACTAACGCAAACTCAGCTGTGTTGCGAGTTGAAATCATTGTCTTTGGGTATCTGTCAATGTACTCGAGTAGTTTATGAGACCCTGATTTGGGTGGGATTAAGTCCCTGGTGCAGCGCAGTTCAAAGCAATGAAACACAACACACACGCAATTAATGGCGATAATTCTGCCTCCTACTTTTCAGCCTGTTCATTAAACCGGCCGTTATTAAATGCAGTTCCCCCATTTTATGAAAGAAACACATGAAAGAGGTGCAAAATAGTGAAATTATAAATTAAGCCGCCGCGCTTCAATCATTTGCTTGGTTTGATAATAACGTGGTTAATTTTTGAACAAGGTTAATTACACGAGGGTTAATGACATTCTAATAAAACCCAAGAACTCGTCACGTTTTGCCATCTAAATTACCACCAAATATTTTAATACGTAATTGTTAATAAATATGTGACAACTCCACAATGGTGTGGGTTGGCACCCAAGCTGACGCCATGCTTGGAATGACATTTCCTGAACAATAATCATGACTGCTGCCTTTTCACGGGATGTAATCTGACCCTCGCCGTCTTTAGGTGGGTGGCCAATTTATTTCATGAAGTGGGCCAGATATTGCGCTGTTGTCCAGCACACAGTGGAGAGAGCGGGAAGGGGAGGGACAAACACGGTCGCAGGTTGGTGTGATCGCTCATTCGCGCCAGGGCCGCTTGACGTGGAGCCCCCGGAGGGCGTGATTACAAGGCCCTGGGTGATCCTTCAGCGCTCAGGCTGACACACGATGCCTGCCATCTTCCATCCCTCTATGTCTTCTTCTTCAATCTCCTCACCATAAGTTATTCTTTTTTATATGCCACATTGTAAATCCAATAAATAAAGATGTTTATCTCTTTATGAAGCCCACACTGAGCTGTTTATAGACATGTGTTTACTACGTGTGCGTGCAGGAGTCCCCTGCGGTACATTGCAACAAGCCTGTTACATTTTTATGCACAGATGAATAGCTAATATCAAGCATTGTGGGGTGTGGGGTGGTGGTGGGGTTGAGGGTTGGGGTGGGTGAATGCTTTGTTTTTAATAGAAAATATGACAAAATGTTTCAAAATTCTGTACTTTGACTAATATACTTAATAATAATTATTATTATTATTATTAATAATTAATAATTTTACTATTGCTATACAAAACAGTGAACCCCATTTTATCATGGAGGATAAGTACCCGCAATAGGTGAAAATCCACCATTTAGAGACAGCATATATGTCCGCTAGCTTAATGCTAACATCCGTATAACGCAATACATAGGGCCTAAGGGCTATAAGCCCTGCACTGCACTGAAAGCGCATTTCTAAATTTGGACTTGGTTGTATACTGTATAACTCACGGCAAATAATTATTGCATAAAAAATCCACTATATAGCGTGGGCACAAACAATGAACCACGATTTAGCGGGGAGGGGGCACTATATGTTATTATCATACACCCTTTTGCCAACTGTGTTTAAATCATGGCCATAAAAAAAAAAAAAAAAAAAAAGCATGTCCGCTTTGTTTGATGAGCGCACTAACGTTGCTGGAAACTAATCCTTTGCTTTTGCAATGATTTCCAACTAAAGTCCGCCCATTCCGACTTTGAATTATACTGCATGCTATAAATTGCCAGAGAAGGTTTTTTTTTTTCTCCACTGGCATTTTTTTCTACTTATTTCAAGTAAAAAATAGCTTGAAACATGTAAAAATTCTCTTTGAAAAGTTACTTTGTACACGATGAGTCTTATTTTAAGTTTAACAAGATAGGTTTTGACTAGAAATGAGAAATATTCTTGGTAAGATTTTTTGCAGTGTGCATGATGATTACTACTACTACTACTACTTAGTCATGATAATCAATTCATAATCAGGAGGTGGGTCAATGTGCAAAGAGTTAATAGTACAATAATGCAAAGCACATGTTGAATAACAATGGTGAGCTATACTAAAGCATTCCTGTTGAGGAAAATCTTAATGGCTGACAAAACTGGTTAAATTTGCACTCATCGTCTGCAGAGGGTTTATCTCCCCTTGTTAGAAGGACACAAGGGAGTATTTTCCAGGTGCTAAAATATCCCCATGATGGGCTCGCAGCCACCTTTCATGCTCTATCCAACAGAGCTCAAAAAGAAAAGCACCTTATTAACCAAAAAAGGGGAAGTGAAGGGTTGTAGGCATCCTAACACTTCAACCGCACTTGAATGTTCCAAACGCTCGTCTTTACCATAACAGACGTGTGCCGGCTGTGATGTAGCTCAAGCAGCAGGTAGGGTCTCGCTCGCTCCACATTTGAAGCGATTGCTCGACGGCGGGGATCTGTGTTGTTCCCACATCAAAAACGAGGCAGACATTCGGCGGCGTCACCTGCCGAGCTCTCCAAAGGGATGAAGCGAAACAGCTTCAAATCGCTTGTCCAAGACATTTCCCCCTATTAAGGCGGCCTCGACGCCGGCTTTAAGGCGAAGCCTGTTAAATAAGCTAAGCGGGCTAACCAGCTCTTACAGCTGGGAGATCACACACTGCCTTTCCATCATATAACTCCTGCACAATGGCATGCAATTTAAAAAAAAAAAGTTCAGGGAACAGAATTGCATACTTTGCACAAATTAATCTTGCACAAATCATTATAGGTGCCCACAAGTGGGGTGATTCCAGGAAAATATTATACACAGACATTATTACCATCTCCGCAATCTTATGAGATAAAACAGAAAATTCTGCCTTTTTAAATGAACGCTCAGGTATTCATTTAACTGTTTATGAGTGTGGTTGCATCTGCTGTATTGCATCATACTGAGAGAAATATATAAAATACTGAAGGTAACCAACATATTAGAAACCGGTCTCAGTATGATGCTGTGCTGAACCACTTATTTTAATAGGATTCTTAAATCCAGACCATCGCCAACTCAGTGTTTGTGTAATTGTTTTTGTGTATGCACATTCTTGTGAACCCGACAAGCACTGCCGTGTGTGTGTGTGTGTGTGTGTGTGTGTGTGAGTGTGTTGTAATCTCAGCAGCAGATCATGTTTTCCAGGCCTCAGATGAGGCAAAGCAGCTTTGGCAGCGGGGCCGTTTCATCTCAGGCACTGGGGCCCAAAACAAAGAGAAAATGATTGATTGGATGATGAATTATTTAGAGGTGGAGGGCCGAGGACGAAGCCGCCACACTGGAAAGAGAGGAGGAGAAGGTGGAGGAGAGAGTGAGCATAGAGGCAAGTGAAAAAAAGAGAGAGAGGGAGCCCGAGCAGGTTCACCATCCCTTTATCACCACTCGCTCTCTTTAAAAGATAGGAATCCGAGTAAAAACTTGCCCTAATTGTACTAATGCATGTCACTGCAAATTTGCCCGGGTAAAATATTGATGCGGACGCAGTGACGGGGCTACACAGAGCTGTAGGCTGATTGGTCAGGAGAGGTGTTTGCACAGAGATCTATAGAGCGTTTGAACCTACATGTAAAGCTACACCCAAGATGGAGGGGGTGCAACCCTCCTCAACGCCAATCATTTCAATTTCTTTATTCCCCCTCCCTTCCCTGAAAAAAAAAAAAATTTCAATGACCACTTCTGCATAAACAATTGACAACAACAACAGTTCTTCATTAAGTCCACAACGGGGAAGGTTGGACGAAGCTTTAGACAGCGCAATGCCAAACTGGACCACAGGGGGCACTGATGTGATATGTAGCATTAAACAGAGGAAGCGAGGATGAGCGAAGAGGAGGGGGGAGAAAGGGAGGAAGATGGATGCAATGAGGCAAGGCTACAAGGGATGAACGGCGAGCATCTCTCTCCCTCCATTTTTTCAATATCCCCTCCTCATGAAATTTCATTTGGATTGTAAATGTTCAGTAATTTACCATCATAAATGTGTAATGGGCCCCTGAATCCAATGACATTGTGCTGGCTAATCAACTCATTTGAAAATGAATATAGATCTATTAAAGGGAACGCCACATTTCCCATTCGTTAAGACTGGCATGCTGTCAAACATGGGAACGCTTCCTCCCTAACAGGCTTTTTTTTTGGGGGGGGGGGGGGGGGGGGAGTCCTCTTTGATAATAATCTACTCATCGTGTGTTTTGATGTTAAATGCAGATGATGAATGAGATTAAGTGCCTGCGCTGCTTTCTGATTTGTTTTGTCATTGGAAAATCTGACAGCGTAATCGACAAGAGAAAAGGAGCTCATTTTAAAAGCTAATTCAGGGAATAAAAGAGGGGGACGGCAAATTAATGACACTTCATTTTCAGCGAGGGAAAATAAAGGCAAAATTAAATTCTTGAATTTTAAACTATTTCTCATCCCCGCGGCATGAAGACGCAAGAATCTTACGGAAAGAACACAATAATGTGCACGCACACACGCACGCCAGGATTACTGCTTATCTATGAGAGACAGGGCCTGAGGCACTACCTACAAACACTTAATCAAAACCCAAGTTCAACTTGTAGCAGTCAGTGACTCTTAGAGGCAGAGAGAAACGTGGAATGCAAATGCAAAAGGTCCATCGAAGTAACGATAGAACGCGTTCCCACTGATAAATTGGTGCTTTGATTAGTGCACTTTTTGAGTTTAAAGCACATTCCACAGTGCCAAAATCTGGATTACACTTGCTCGACAAGTAAAATGTATAATTTAGCCTATAACCGAAGTTAGGCAACTATCTGCTTGTCTAAAACTTGGATTGATGGGATACTGGACAGTACATTAGGAAAAAAATACATATATATATACACACACACACACATATACACACACACACACAGTGGGTACGGAAAATATTCAGACCCCTTTAAATTTTTCACTCTGTTATATTGCAGCCATTCGCTAAAATCACTTGTTTTTCTTTTCCTTATTACTGTACACACAGCACCCCATATTGACAGAAAAAAAAACTGATTTATTGAATTTTTTGCAGATTTGTGAAAAAAGAAAAACTGAACTATCACACAATCATAAATATTCAGACCCTTTGAGGTGACACTCATATTTAACTCGGGTGCTGTCCTTTTCTTCTGATAATCCTTGAGATGGTTCTACACCTTCATTGGAGTCCAGCTGTGTTTGATTATACTGATTGGACTTGATTAGGAAAGCCGCACACCTGTCTATAGAAGACATTACAGCTCACAGTGCATGTCAGAGCAAATGACAATCATGAGGTCAAAGGAACTGCCCGAAGAGCTCAGAGACAGAATTGTGGCAAGGCAATGATCTGGCCAAGGTTACAAAAACGTTTCTGCTGCACTTAAGGTTCCGAAGAGCACAGTGGCCTCCATGATCCTTAAATGGAAGATGTTTGGGACGACCAGAACCCTTCCTAGACCTGGCCGTCCGGCCAAATTGAGCAATCGGGGGAGAAGAGCCTTGGTGAGAGAGGTAAAGAACAACCCAAAGATCACTGTGGCTGAGCTCCAGAGATGCAGTCGGGAGATGGGAGAAAGTTCGAGAAAGTCAACCATCAATGCAGTCCTCCACCAGTCGGAGCTTTATAGCAGAGTGGCCCGACGGAAGCCTCTCCTCAGTGCAAGATACATGAAAGCCCACATGGAGTTTGCTAAAAAACACCTGAAGGACTCCAAGATGGTGAGAAATAAATTCTCTGGTTTGATGAGACCAAGATAGAACTTTTTGGCCTGTCCAATACAGTCCCAACAGTGAAGCATGGTGGTGTGGGGGTGTTTTTCAGCTGCAGGAACAGGACGATTAGTTGCAATTGAAGGAAAGATGAAGGTGGCCAAGTACACGGATATCCTGGATGAAAAACCTCTCCAGAATGCTTAGGACCTCAGACTGGGCCGAAGGTTCACCTTCCAACAAGACAATGACCCTAAGAACACAGCTAAAATAACAAAGGAGTGGCTTCAGAACAACTCCGTGACTGTTCTTGAATGGCCCAGCCAGAGCCCTGACTTAAACCCAATTGAGCAGCTCTGTAGTGACCTGAAAATGGCTGTCCACCAACGTTAACCATCCAACCTGACAGAACTGGATAGGATCTGGAAGGAGGAATGGCAGAGGATCCCCAAATCCAGGTGTGAAAAACTTGTTGCATCATTCCCAAAAAGACTCATGGCTGTATTAGCTCAAAAGCGGGCTTCTACTAAATACTGAGCAAAGGGTCTGAATACTTATGGCTGTGTCATATTTCAGTTTGTCTTTTTTAATAAATATGCAAAAATGTCAACAATTCGGGGGGTGGGGGGGGGGTTCTGTCAAAATGGGGTGCTGTGCGTATATTAATGAGGGGGGGGAAATGTAAAAATTATTTTAGCCAATGTCTTCAATATAACCAAGTGAAAGATTTAAGGGAATCTGAACACTTTCCATACCCACTGTATGTATATATATTTTCTCCTCTTCAGGAGGTAAAATGCATGTTCTATTGGGTTAAGGTCTGGTGATTGACTGGGCCAGAACTTCCACTTTTTCCCCCTGATGAAGGCCTTTGTTGTGTTGGCAGTGAGTTTGGGGACATTTTTCTGTAAACTGCCAGATAAAATGGTTTTGTAGACTTCAGAATTCATTCTGCTGCTACAATCATGAGTTGCATCATCAATAAAGACGAGTGAGCCCGTTCCAGAAGCAGCCATGCAAGCCCAAGCCATGACATTACCTGCACCATGCTTCACAGATGAGCTTGTGTGTTTTGGATCATAAGCAGATCCTTTCTTTCTCCATAATTTGGCCTTTCCATCACTTTGGTAGAGGTTAATCTTGGTCTCATCAGTCCATAAACCAACATTTTTGTGGCTCATCTCTATACTTCTTTGCAAAATCCAATCTGTCCTTCCGATTCTTTTTGCTGATGAATGGTTTGCATCTTGTGGTATGGCCTGTATATTTCTTCTCTCTCTTCTTCTAGGTGGATTGTAATACCTTCACCCGTGCCCTCTGGAGGTTGGCAGTGATGTCACTGACTGTTGTCTGTGGGTGTTTCTTCACTGCTCTCACAATGTTTCTGTCATCAACTGCTGTTGATACCCTTGGCTGATCTGTTGCCCAGTACACCAGTAGTTTCTTTCTTTTTTAGGACATTCCAAATTTTTATTTTGGCTATGCCCAATGTCTTCAGTATACAACAATAACAAAGGAATTGACCCGAATACTTTTGGAGGGGACTGTGTGTGTGTGTGTGTATTTTAAATGTAAATTATTGTACAATTTGTATTTAATTCAGTGATTCTTTCACGTACCACTCGACAGACCTCACGTACCACTAGTGGAACTCATACCACACGGAGAATCACTGATCTATTCAATAAAATGTTGTTGTTTTTTTACATTGGTTATCGTCTACCTTCAGTCATACTCTTGTTAATGAAATAAACTGACCTAATATAAAACCAAAATAGATTTTATTTGGAAACTGCACAAAAGATTTAGCAACATAAGTTGTCAACACAGCAAAAATATGATGGCCAAAATGTCATATTACTTACATTTTGGCCGTTTTTGTATAACATTTTCAGCAAATGGTTTATCCATCATTTTTCAAGAAACTGAAAATAATATCAGTTTTCTTCTAAATTGGGTGCAATTTTTTGAGGGTGGCACAAATCTTAATGAGAAGAGGCTCGCCATGAGCACAAGGTTGCAGCTGCAGTCAATTAAAGTGGAAGTCTACTTCAGACTTCTTAGACACTGAGGTCATTTGGGTCATGTGACGATGCCTGCAGCATTACCGCAGCAACCTCTAATACTGCTTCATTTTAACACATTACACTTGCTCTGTCTTGGTCACTTTGGCTCCCTCCAACCGCCTGATGTTACAATCAAGGAGTCAAAGCCAGTTGTGTGGCCTGATGGCAGCAGAGAATGTATTACGCTCTGGCAGGGGGTACACGGTTAGCCTTGCCACGTGGCTTTAGGCTATCGCCCTATTGTAAGGTCGTCGTAATTAAGTCTTGGCTCACAGCGGCAGACCGTGCCTTTGAGGTTCAAATGTCTTTCTCCCTTATCCTCATCACCACTTCCTTCACCATTTGCTTAGGAGGTCTCACACAAAAAGTCACTAATGTTAAGCTCATTCGGTGAATATTGATTTGTCTGGGCAGTCAGATTACTTGGAATGAGTTTGATTCCCCAAACTTTCCTGGGTGATTGCTTTGTGGAAATGGAATATTAGAGTTTATGTGATTGCTGTAGATGGGAAAACTTGATTAAACACTTGGGATGGAGGATGCTAAACTTGCTGTGACCTTAAAGGATGGATCCTGGAGTGAGACGAAAGACTTCTATTTTCTCTTTAGCTCATGAGTAGAGGCCGACCGATATGGATTTTCTTTAGGCTGATACTGATTCTGATATTTTTTCAGAACAAAATTCTACTGACCAATGAATCAGCCAATTAATTTAAAATATATATATAATGAATAAAATAACTTATTTTTTTGGTCCTTTGACTTTTTTACAATACTTTCTTCTTTAGTATTTGTTTAACGTTACAATAGAGAGAAAAATCAGCAAAAAATGGCCGCTTTTTTTTTTGCCGATTATTGCCCATTTTTTTTATGTTCGTTTGACTATCATTATCTTTGTCTCATGTTGCAATGTGTAAAAAAAATTTAATCTGCAAAATCAGCTAATATCCCTGATTAATCGGTGAGACACTACTCATTAGGACCTCAAACGGTGCAGGTGTCCCTAATTGGTACATTGAGAGCATTTTCCAATCACGGTCACCATTTGAATATGACTGTCAAATAATGCATTGATCAGTTTTCTTATTGCTATTGATTAAGTGTCTCATTGTGGAAAAGTAGGCACTAATTTACTGACAGGATGCTACTAGTCTGCTTAAATGAGCAATCAACATCAACTCATCAATATCCGGACATTCATATGGGGCTCGGTAATGTGACAGTGTGACAATAACCACAAAGCCTCAGATGACTTGAGCACAAATTAACCACGAGACAGGGGATTTCGAGTGGGACAAATCACAAATTGCAGCATAATACCAGAGGTCAGGTTTAAGGGTTAGTGCCTGGTGAGGGTAGATAGACACACAGCACATAAGGTATATGCATGTGACACTCATTGATGTTTCTATTCTTACTGTAGTACCACAACCCCAATATGGCTGCAACACGTTCCAAAAAAGCTGGGACAGGTAGCAAAAAAGACTGAGAAGGTTGAGGAATGCTCATCAAACACCTGTTTGGAACATCCCACAGTTGAAAAGGCTAATTGGGAACAGGTGGGTGCCATGATTGGGTATAAAAGGAGTTTCCCTGAATTGCTCAGTTATTCACAAACAAAGATGGGGCGAGCTTCACCTCTTTGTGAATAAGTGCGTGAGAAAATAGTCAAAGAGTTTAAGGACAATGTTCCTCAACGTACAATTGCAAAGGATTTCGGGATTTCATCATCTACGGTCCATAATATCATCAAAAGGTTCAGAAAATCTGGAGAAATCACTGTATGTAAGGGACAAGGCTGAAAACCAACATTGAATGCCCGTGACCTTCGATCCCTCGGGCGGCACTGCATCAAAAACCGACATCAATGTGTAATGGATATCACCACATGGGCTCAGGAACACTTCAGAAAACCAATGTCAGTAAATTCAGTTCGGCGCTACATCCGTAAGTGCAACTTGAAACTCTACTGTGCAAAGCAAAAGCCATTTATCAAGAACACCCAGAAACGCCGCCGGCTTCTCTGGGCCCGAGCTCATCTAAGATGGACTGATACAAAGTGGAAAAGTGTTCTGTGGTCCAACGAGTCCACATATCAAATAGTTTTTGGAAATTGTGGACGTCGTGTCCTCCGGGCAAAAGAAGAAAAGAACCATCCGGACTGTTATGGACCCAAAGTTCAAAAGCCCGCATCTGTGATGGTATGGGGCTGTGTTAGTGCCAATATGCATGGGTGACTTACACATCTGTGAAGGCACCATGCTGAAAGGTACATATAGGTTTTGGAGAAATATATGCTGCCATCCAAGCAACGTCTTTTTCATGGACGCCCCTGCTTATTTCACCAAGACAATGCCAAACCACATTCTGCACGTGTTACAACAGCGTTTCTTCGTAGTAAAAGAGTGCGGGTACTAGACTGGCCTGCCTGCAGTCCAGACCATTGAAAATGTGTGGCACATTATGAATCGTAAAATATGACAACGGAGGCCCCGGACTGTTGAACAGGTGAAGCTTTACATCAAGCAAGAATGGGAAAGAATTCCAGTCCAGAATGATTCGCCCCTTCCCACTATATAAGAACAGGCTAGCTTGCTGCTAGCGCCACTCGTCGCGATCCCCACAGTGACTCGGTGGGGTGTATTATAGCCACGGATTTTTCATGATTTTGAAGCCTAATTTTATATACTTGGTGATTTTTTTGTTTATTCAAATTTGGCAGGCTAGTTAACACTCTTCAGTTGTTATTTTTCACTTTCTCCAAGTCCAGTACACACACACACACACACACACACACACCAGTGAGACTATGTTCACCTTGACCTTCACCTTGATCTTGAATTTTTTCTTCTATCAAAGAGAAGCTTTAGCATCATCTGTGTAAGGTTTTATCTTTGTGACACAATGAACGCAGGCATCCAACATTCTCCCACTTACGTAACATTCGGGGATTATAGTCGGTTTTTTTGGGTCCCCCCCCCCCCCCCCCCTTCCGGCTTCAAAATGCTCCGAACACGTCTGACAGTGAGCCATGCTTGCATTTCAACTAGCGGTGTACTGTGGCGTATCTTTGAACAAGCAAACAAGTCAAGTGAAGTGCCTGCAGTACTCTAAGCACTTTATCCTCAGAGCTTCATTGGGCAACAGACAGGCAAGAGAAAAAGAAACAAGTACAAAAAAAAATAAAAAAATGCAAATCAACCCCACTCAAAAAAAATATATACAATGCACAATGTTTTAGAATGCCAGACTCCCTCAACAATATGGGGGGAAAGTGTGGGATGGAGTGGTGGGGGCGGGTGTTCTGTACGGAAGCTCCTTGACATCGCGTTGGGGATTCCATGCGTCTCATCATCTTGTTTAGAGTGCATTAGCAGCCAATGACACAGCCTCTCGTACTGTTCATCGCTCCAGTTTTCTTGTTGTCAGGGAGAGTGTCCTGAGGCAATAAACCCAACCATCCGCCTCCCTCCTCCTCCTCCCCTCATACAGAGATGCGCCGGGCCCTAATTTTCCATCAGCAAAGCATGAAATCAAGGGAGAATGCCACACAACAAGCGCTCTTAAGGAGGAGGACACTTTGCCAGTTTGCCCGCCCACACACCCACCCAAGGATACAAACACTGAAGCGTGTGGATCCGAAATTTCTGAATAAATTATGAAGTGGAGAGGATGCTGAGCTAAAGTGACAATCAGAAGGTTGTTGATGAGCGCTCAAATGTGACTTTGAGAGATGATTTGCACATTTAATGTAGCCAATTTCATGTATTCCCTTCTTTGTGTGCTCTTTAGCACGAAGAATTAGGCAGAGTAATTCGATTACATTATCCGCTTACGCTGTTTTCTCTTATAACAAAGGGCAACAACAAAAAAAAGAACACTGCATATCTATGACTAATGAATGGAATTATAGTGGCATCAGTAACAGAATAGGTAATCAATGAATGTGTCTCATATGGATGATTTACATATAATTGTGTCATCAGCTGTGCTGTGATCACAACATACATCTTCACACTACACCGCCAAGCCTCATCTGCATATGAATACTAAGATCTTCACTTTCTCATCTTACCGGGTGGCAAAAACATCAGCTGTACTTGACTGGCAAATGACAAGAATACAGGACTACACAAAATAGAACCATTTCTTTCCATTTCAAAAAGTTCATTTTTGAGGTCGTTTAACCAAACAGACCGGGCTACCGCTGCCAGAGAGGCGGAAGTGGAGTAGTGCATTGCTGAAAAACAAGGCAGCCAAGTTATTAGGACAGCAACGCTGACAAACACTGGAGAGAGAGGAGAACTCTTTCCACTGCTTCACAGACACACATACACAAACACAAAAGAGAAGAAAAAAGATCTCTCAGTGCTGACTGACAAAGATGCCCTGCAATATATATGACGAGAACAAAGCTCCCCATAACAAACTCCAGTCATAGAGACGATTTCCTTTTCAATAATGAATCGCCATCAGCATCAGGCGTCAATACTGCCTCACATGTATCTGTGTGTGTGTGTGTGTGTGTGTGTGTGGCGGGGGGGATAAAAACATCTATCCTCAACAAGAACAAAACTTCGAGAACAAGCAGGCCTGCGAAGTCAAAAACAAAACTGGGATGGCAAGCGGAGGCTTTTTTGTAGCATGCAAATCACATGCGGACCAACCATCTTGCACGGAGCTTATCCCCCTAACGTCTGTGTTGATTGGCAGGATTTTTAAAATGTGTAGATTATAAATATTTATAATTGGCTTAATATTGACTGTATTCTCTCTTTTTGGTTGAAAAATAAGGGAAAGAGCCAAAAAAAAAACACTTTTTTCACAAAAGCAAAACAGCACAATCCAGTTCATCTTGGTCTCCCTCTTCACATAAATAATCCTGCTCCCAGTGCGCCCGCATTGTGTCTGCGTGTGAACATAATGCTCAGTATTCCATCTTCACTGAGGAATGTTTGATTGGAATTTTTAGCAGTTGTCATGAAGGGATTTGCGGATACATCAGAGCCAGAAGACCTCTGAGCCCCAACCTACAACTCTTACATGGTCAGTCGAGTGAGGGACAGGAACTGTTCTCATCAACTAAGACATTTTTTGCCATTAAAATAATGCCTTTTAAGACATTTACTCAGCATTGTGTACCGCTTTTGTACCGGATTTAAGGGATCATTTGAGTGATTGGACATGAGCCTTCTTTTCCCCTCGAAGTACTGCCTGCTATACTTCTCCTGCAACGGAGGAAAACCTTGGCCTCCATTGAGCTTCTGTAACACAGGAAGTGTACAAGTGTTTGGACAAATGGAACCACTGACCTCCAAACTACCCCACTGAGCATTTCAACATCAATTTGGCGTTCTCGACATGAGTCACCTTCCAGCCTGGTTTATCCAGAAAGAGCGGAGGAACGTGAAGCTGGAGCCAATCACGACGCCTTAGTATCTAAATAATTTTAAACTTAAATCATAATACAACAGGTTATTTATATACATTATACTGTGACATACATTTATCCAAATAATTGGCCCTTAATAATTGTGTACAATGATTCTATTATAAAGCCAAATCTATAAACCCTTTTATGCATCCTTACATACTGTATAAACTAGTGGTACGATTCAGATTGATGAGTGAATCGCAATGAAAAAAACAAATCCCAAATCATATTTTTTTCATTCGAATGAAAACGAATCAAAGTATGCATTTCAGTCTGACAAGAGCGGCAATCCAAGGTCCGCGGCCATTTTACACTAATGTGCATGTGCATATGCGCAGTTGTAGCCACGGTTCACCTAGAGCGGTACTCGCCCACGAGACAATCTCGACGGAATGACGTGTCCTCTTGTCGTAAGGAGCTGCACGGATGTTCATGAAAGACTGTGACCATGGCAGATAATTGGATAAGGACAAGATTCATTCAACACGTGGAATATGATTGACGAGAGCTAGCCAGCTATCCCTAACAAGTTGGCTAAGTAGAAGCAGATGTTGCCCGCACGTGTGGATTTACGCATTTTACGGCACTGAGGATGGCACAAAACAGACTATGGCCATGATGCATTGTAGGATCCTGGTTAAAGTAAGAGACTTTAAATGAAAAAGAAACATTTTGGGAACAGCTTTTTTCAGAGGGAAACCTGTCACTAAAGTGTTCCAGCCAAAATTAATAAAGTACTCCACTTCTTTTACTCTCTATCCGTGCAGCACACTGCCCCTGAGAGGCCCAGGTGCGCAGAGCAGGAACAGCAGGTATTTATTTGACTCTATTTTTTTGTTTAATTCGTATTATTTTAACATTATTTTACTTGTTACTAATTTATTTTATGGTTGTTCTTATAAGTTATATTTAAAGTTGAGTTTTTGTAGTTGAATAGATAATACATTTTGAAGTCAACAAATGATCGTGAATATAAATAACTGTGATTTTAATATATGTCAAAATAATTGTGATTATTTTTTCCATAATCGCCCAGCCCTAACGCTGACCCGACTTTTAGCAGTGTCGACCATTCGACGTGAACAAAGTTGTGTAAGCCCCATTGCACATAGTACCACCCCCCACATCATAAGCACAACTTTATTTCGAATCTTCTTCTTTAAAACTATAATTCGCAAAAACCGTGGCGATCCCTGAAAGAGTCCAAAAGGTCATGGCTAGGAAAAAGAAGGCGACCAAGATGTACTAGGATCCAGTTCTATGGGAGAAGCTACAGCTCGGTGGAGGAAACACTCTCCAGTGTAGAACAGGGTGGGGCTAACCTCTAAGAAATTTCAATTGGCCTTTGATTTAGTATGGCCATGTGAACTCCACTCCACTGCATCTGTCTTCCTCTTTCAGGTCCACATCAAAAAGGTCATCTGCAGTCAAGAGGCCGGCCAATGCTCACCTCAACCACCGTTTCCTCGCTCTCATCAATGTTCCTCTTTGATTTCACACAAAATAGCAAAGTTTTTTTTTCTGCAATGAAGCTCAACTTTCCTGCTATTAAAAAAATAATAATAACAAAACACATGGATTTATTTTAGTCTCAATAATACGAACTGCCTTCAATCCCACAGAGCATTAGGATTTAAAGTGAGCATGAAACACAACCCCTTCAAGCAGATTAAATTTCAAATCAAGCAGGCCATGTAAATGATGTGGTGACAGGGGGCCTCGTGCAATTAGCATGCCGGGCTAGTGTTAAAGCAATTAGGCAAAACAGACAGCTCGAGCGCCGGGTCTGAGCGTGGCAAGGGAAGGAAGGACAAATATTTCCATATTGTTCGCATGTATGCATGTGTGTGAGTGTGTGGTTGGAGGTTGTTGTGTGCTGTTTGTGTATTTCTCAGAGGGAATCAGAGGTTAATGGGAACAGGACTTTGTTTACTGACAGCCAGTGCTGCCTTTTTAGAGCACAGACAGAAAACTAAATAAATGTGGTGTTCTCTGTTGGAGAATTATATAAAACAAAAAAAACAAAAAATAAGAGAGACAGTGGGTCTCAAATTGCTTAGGGGAAATCACAAAAAAACACTGAGTGGTAAACAAGCCCAGAGCAGAATCTCTGGGAACCACTTTGGGGGAAAAGCAGACGCATTTGGGCAAATCTCTCAGGTGGAGCCATCAAAAAGCAGCAGTAGCGCCTTTTACACAGAGATGTAATCACCTGGAGACGAGGACTGACATTCGTTTGCGCGGAAATTACTCAAACAAGCATGCAGGGGGAAATGGCATTTAATACTTGATGTTTCCCAGCGGGAACACCAGCACGCGCCTCTAATTCAAACAAAGAGTTATGAGTTACAAATGCGACTAGAAACAAACACGGTGCGCCGTGAGTTTAGCGTGCGAGACACAGGCCAACAGGGACGCAAAGTAGGACAGTGACTTGGCTGCCTCCAATAGAAGTCTTTAAAACTAAACATGTTGTTATTACTCCTGATGAATGATGGTGTCTTCCAACTTATCTTCTGAATGAAAGGTACGTTGGAAGTTGTTTGTTTTCTTTCATACACAACAAACATAGTTTGACACACATTTCTTACAATGTACTTGAAGCATCCTTGGTTTCATCAGTAAAATGCCTTGAAAGTTTGATGGATCAATGATCTCGGACAGATTCTGTCAGGTTTCATTGAAAACTATCAGCATTTCTTTCTTCAGGGTTCCTTCTGTGATACAAAGAATAATCCAGAAGTTCGTTACAAAACCAACTTCTGCAGCCATCAAATTAAACAGGAAATGGAAGGGCTATCACTTGCTGACTCTTTGAGATTTGCCCTGCATCTGTTGGCAGTTTTATGAAAAAATTCAAATAAAAAAATAAAAAAAGCCCTGGTGTTTTGCATGTGTTGTGTTTCCCGTCACATTTTCCTGCGTTTAAACAGCACGAGCTGTTTGTGTGAACACCGAGGGTTGCTCGGAGACTGCATCCCCATCGCGGATTGCTGTGACACCTAATTACTGAACTAAAAGTGCATTACGTGAAGGTAAATAATAAACGTCAACTCAGGGAACAAGCATGGTGAAGCAAAAGTAAAACAATAAGACACTGTTATATACTGCCTCCTGCTATATTATATTCACACTCTACTCAATAATTATTGCACTCCAAAGTGAGTGAGTTCATAACAGGGAACATTTCCTTCAAACAGTCCTAATTTACACAAGTCAATTAACTGCAATTTAAATGAAGCTGACTTACCAGGAACTGTACTAATTAGTTCCTGTTCAAGTCACCGACATGAATGTACGCTATGTTGTACAAGCTATCGAGACTACGCAGCGCCATATGGTCGACATGGCCTTTGGGCTTTGTGCGAATTGCTTCTTTGAGACAGTCCAAGGCAAGCAGGTGAAGCAATGTTTTTGCTTGTGGTGCACGAATGGGCGTTTATAGACAGAGAGGGACACACAAAGTTCAATTGACCAGATGGGGGAGAAAGAATTCATTTCACAAAAGAGACATTGTACCAAGGAATGATTGGAAAAACACTAAATGCTGAGCATTCTTACGAAAACTGTGCCTCTCAATGAAAACTGATATAGTTGACTATAGTCTCCAAGTGACTTTAAAGCCAAAACAAAACAATGGATGAAAACAAATAATTTCCCGCAGTGCTAAAACCAAAAAAACAGACAAAAGCATCAGCAAGACCATCACAAAGTTGGGCGAAATTATGACCCTGTCACCTGTCACTCACTGGTGAGCGGGGGTGCCTGCTTTTACCTGCCAATTACATACCTCTCCTAATTTCCAGACTATCATGAACAAGGCGGAGGGCTTAGAAACAAAGGGCTCTCTAACAAAGCTTCCCATAGAGAATTGACTGCGGCCTTGCTTGCTATTTACATACAGATGCACTGGCAGGCATTTGCATAATGTTTTTTTTTTTGTAGCTGGGTGCTCAGGGGAGCAGCATTGTAACATATTGGTGCCTAATGAACTCTGAAAAAAATTGATTTTCCAGCAAGTAAATTAAGAAATACATTATAGCTGTTAAAGCAATCTTAGGGGAAATCGGAGACTTTCTTTGCTAAACTACGCTTGATAAGTAATAAATTACATGATACACAAATTAGCTTTAATTCATGCTAATTTTATCAAATTAATGTATCACTGCAGTTGTGAGGGCAGCCACTGGAGATTAAATTATTTATTAGGTTTTGCTGTGTATATGTGATGCACGCATAAATAAGGTGGAGTGTTTGGATTGTGTCACTGGGCTTGTGCGATAATGGTGAATGTTTGAAAGTGTTTGCGAGTGTCCATCAGCACCAATGTCCAATCAGCTCAATGTGTGCCAGGACTTCCTGACACAGGCCTGATTGTCAACAGAAGCGGACCCGTCAAGGCTCCTTTTTGGCAACCTTACTCCCTTTCCTTCCTTTCCCTCCCCGTCACCGCTGTGTGCAGGATGACTCAGTGTTTATAAGCCTTTCACTCGGCCATCCTATCACCCAGGTACTGACGCTACGTTTCCATTTAATCACGGCCCCGGCAGCCATGGTCACATGACACCAGCTCTGGTGTTTTTGTTCCTTCATAGCCACTGCATTTGTCATCAGTGTGATCAGTTTTGCAACTGACTGGAACCTTTTCTGATTCCAAAAGGTTTTTTACAAATCACAGCACAATCGGTATTATCACGATTCTGTGGTCCCTGCTGTTATGATTAGCAACTCCAAGTAAATTTGGGATGCAGCTTCGGTACGACCAAAAGAAGACTCTACCAACCGTTTAACCAATATTTACAACTCCAATTCCAATGAAGTTGGGACGTTGTGTTAAACATAAATAAAAACAGAATACAATGATTTGCAAATCATGCTCAACCTATATCAAATTGAATACACTACAAAGACAAGATATTTTATGTTCAAACTGATAAACTTTCTTAAAATTATGGCTGCAACACATTCCAAAAAAGCTGGGACAGGGTCATTTTTACCACTGTGTTACATCACCTTTTCTTTTAACAATATTCAATAAACGTTTTGGAACTGAGGACATGAATTGTTGAAGCTTTGTAGGTGGAATTCTTTCCCATTCTTGATGTACAGCTTTAACTGTTCAACAGTCCGGGGTCTCCGTTGTCGTATTGTACGCTTCATAACGCGCCACACATTTTCAATGGGAGACAGGTCTGGACTGCAGGCAGGCCAGTCAAGTACCCGCACTCTTTTACTACGAAGCCACACTGTTGTAGCACGTGCAGAATGTGGTTTGGCATTGTCTTGCTGAAATAAGATGGGGCGTCCATGAAAATGACGTTGCTTGGATGGCAGCATATGTTTCTCCAAAACCTGTATGCACCTTTCAGCAATAATCACAGATGTGTAACCCATGCCATTGGCACTAACACAGCCCCATACCATCACAGATGCTGGCTTTTGAACTTTGCGTCCATTTGCGATGATTCAGGGAAGCTCCATTTATACCCAATCATGGCACCCACCTGTTCCCAATTTGCCTGACCACCTGTGGTGTCGTGTTTGCCACCTGTCCCAGCTTTTTTGGAACGTGTTGCAGCCATAAAATTCTAAGTTAATGATTATTTACTAAAAACAATAAGGTTTATCAGTTTGAACATTAAATATCTTGTCTTTGTAGTGTATTCAATTAAATATAGGTTGAACATGGTTTGCAAATCATTGTATTCTGTTTGTATCTATGTTTAACACAACCAACGGAATTGGGTTTGTAGATCTGGAATCTGGATGCAGATAATTTCGTAACAGAGAAAACTGAGACAGTTGACAACCGTTTTCAAACCACACTCTTTGTGGTACTTCAAGATCATCATTTCAATATCAATCCAATCCAGATTGTGCACTTGACTCAAAACTTCATTCCCCTCTCTCCCATTGGTGCCAACAGCAGGAAACAATTAAGGAATATCTAAAACAAGATCTATTGACTATTTGGGGAGCAGCTGATGTGCTTCTGTTTCCCTCCTTGAGCCAAAAGCTGGAGGCATTTCTCTAATAACTTGAGGAATCCACGCAGCTACATTTACAACACAGAACTATGCAATCATAAAATCACTAAAACTGCTCATTAGATCCGCAAGTATACCTGGAAAAACATTTCAACAAGAGTGACATGAAGGCCTAGTTAGCCATTAGCGTCTTCTGTCACGCTGAGTAGGAATTAGTGGGAGTTAGCAGTACTTTGAAGCATCCACCGTGTCTCCTTCCCTATCACAGCAATATTAAAAAGCTCAGCCGCCGATGGTTTTTCCAAGTAAATTAGAGAAAACAAAATCTTTCAGATTAGTCAATTAAGTGGCACATTAGCCCGGGACTTAATTAAAAGATAGCGGCGGCCAAGCAGTCTTTAAGGATACAAAGAGGCGAAGGGAGTGTTTAAACAGCAGATTGAACAAATGGCACTTATTAAAAACTTTACAGCGAGTCACTTGACACCTCTCACATCCCCCTGCACCTTGAACTACATAAACAGACTGTCAGCTCCCTGGGTTCCTGCTATGCAAATCTTAGGGAGGAACATTCCCTGCTTGGAACGCCAAGAAGCTCTGCCAGAGTTAGGTGGCTTAGAAATCTAATGTTTCTTCCCAAATTTTACTTCCTGATAGAGATACCTAGTAGGAGTGTAACGACTAGTTTTAACAACAATTCAATTCGTATCACGGTTTGCGGTTGGCGATTCGATTCCTGGACGACAGTACTCGCACTGCAGCTGTTGTTCTGAAAGTCAAACACGATGCCGTTGAAATCTTTAAGGCAATCTGCTGTGAAACGCAAACGCTGCAAGGTGTGGTAACGCTGCAAGAGGTGCCTGGACGGTTGGAATGGCGGCGAGAAATGTGAAAATCCCATGGCAGCTTTGTAGGTGGTTGAACAAACGGCGAGCGACTTATTTAGAACATCTCCGTCTTTGCAAAAGGCAAAGCGTTTCCACACACTGGACCACCATGGTGGCTTGATAATTTCTTCCCCGCCAGCTTCTGCCATCCACCATGTTTTGTTTTCTGCTGGCAGGCCGACTGAGTCGAGTAACATTTAACATCTTTATCAATAATAGTGCGAAAAAAATAACACCCTCACACATCCAGATAAAGTCTGCCTTGCTTAAATCCAACGTGTTATTTACTAGTGTCGATACAATCTATTATTGATGACCTTTTAAAACGATCTTCGATCGATAAATGTCATGCGGCAGGCCAACTTGCCGAGCACGGATCGATGTAGTTAGATCGTAGGAATCTAAATCGATACACATAGTAGATATATCATTACAGCCTTCATACATAGTGTTATTTAAGAGCAAAGGATTTTCCCAAAAAGAATGGTATAATGTTAGAGCTGGATCTTCGGCTTTAGACGTCTAGTTCCACAACACTCAACAAAATGTGTGTGCAAGAATAATATTAAAGCAATCATGGGAGTGTGGCCTTAATTAAACCTTTTGTTCTTCCAAAATGAGACAAAATCAGAGGCAGGCGAACAGAGGGCTGTTATTGTGTCAGCGTGGCGAGAATTGAAGAGCAAGGAACACTAAAACATCACAGTTCACTGCCCGTGTTGCCATCTCAGCGTCACATTCGATCCAGAACAATGCGACAGCTGACAGCTCGCACCCAAGAATTATCACGCTAAACTGAATTATTCCTGCCACGTGTTAATTTATTAACAACCTGTGCATGCTCTAATGTAGCCCGCATTTGCATACACATTTTTAACCTGCAATCGTATTGAATATTCTTTCAGGGTGGTGGTGTTGGAAGGGGTAGGCAGAGAATATTTCAAACTCCCTTCTGCTGCACTGCATGTATGAATTTTGAAGAATGTAGTTGGGGGGGGGGGGAATAAATCTCACAGATAACCGCAGGACATCTTTTTTAAGGGCAGCCCTTCATCACCTTGCTACATACAGGCGGTGGCATCTCCAATTTGAAACCTCCTCCTCCTCCTCCTCACTAGACTAGC
This sequence comes from Phyllopteryx taeniolatus, assembly GCF_024500385.1. Classification (NCBI taxonomy): domain Eukaryota; kingdom Metazoa; phylum Chordata; class Actinopteri; order Syngnathiformes; family Syngnathidae; genus Phyllopteryx; species Phyllopteryx taeniolatus. The sequence continues at coordinate 1,407,415 of NC_084523.1, forward strand.
TCCTCCTCGAAGAAAGACCTAGAGTACGACTGCGTTCAAAAACGGGCTTCTTGTTTAGATGGCACCCAAGGACTTTCGTGTTGAAGAAGAGCAAACATACAGTATTCATAAGTGCCAATGAACTATTCATATTTGGCTTCTTTGACGGAAGACGGAATACAACAATAAACGCTCCAAGATGTGTTTAGAATGTTATGCACTCTTGCTTTTGTGTTTGAAAAATTTGAAAAATAATCATTATTTGCGCACCACAATTAACAAACAATATCCATCCATCCAATCACAAATCCAATTGACATTTCTCACTCGGCAGACAATGTAGATAAGGAAAACAGGTATATTGGGAAAGAGGAGTGAAAAAGAAGTCACACCTTCAACTCCCATTTTGGCATCAAATGTCAAGGACTGTACTTCTGGTGACACCTGCAGCCTGCAGAAAGGCGAAAACTTAAAAAGGTGAAAAAACAGAATAAATGAGATGAAGAGAGTAGAGGTGTGAACCTGTCTCCCAATTCACCCTCAGATGACTGATTGGCCTAATGAGTACATTAAAAGACATGAACCCTCACTGGTCGACTTCATGAAGGACACCAACAAAAATATCAAAATGGTTGATACATTGTGCAGGTGTACCCAATGTGTGACACTCACATTTCCACATTTGGACAATTCAGTCTTCAATTCAACTGAGAAATGTAGGAGAAAGGATGGAGCCTGGATGAGAACCATCAACCACAGAATTCTGAGAGTTTGATCTGCTAAACACTCAGCCATCATGACTACAGTATATGTACAGTACTACACAATATATTAAAATGTATACGGCCATCCCTCGCTAAATCACAGTTTACCTATTACGGATTCAGTGCACCACAGATTTTTTTTAATCATATTTTTATTGTGGATAATTTGTCATATCACGGGATTTATGGATATTTTTTAATTGGCTCTGTTGTCCAGAGCAGAGATTTCCGAGTGTCTTTGAAAGCATGGCTTCGTGCGGGAACGGGAGAGTTGACTGCTTTTTTTGGCATCAGTTGTGAAAGTCTTGTTACTTTATCTACAAATGTGAGCTAAATAGACAAACATCTTGTCTCGTATCATAGGAATAGTTTATTTGGAATCCTGCGATGCCGCCCAAACGTGCTATGCCTTCTAACGGTACGCAGTTAGCTGTCGGTAGCCATTAACGTATAAATTAATGTTCGATCCGGTACGTAAAGAAGGGCAAAAAAAAATATCAGGGTGAGAGCTGTAATCCTTTTCCTGGTTGTACGGTACATTCCAAATCGGCGTCACCTTGAACGGTGAGTACTCGGAGATTTTTTTGGTTAATATTGTAGATGTTTAAGAGTACAAAAACAGTGTTTAAGAGTACAGGAAATGTTTACAAGACAATGGTAGAGTGTGGGACTGGGGAGATTTACACAGCTTGAATATATGTATTACAAAAATGACCGCCACTTCATGGACTTCACCTATTGCTGGGCTGGTCCGGAACCTGATAAACGAGGGTTTACTGTATTTGGAAGATAAAAGAATGACTTACCAGTACAAATCATGGCACTTAATGTTAATTTATACTTGACAGGTCTAACAGGTGTTGCCAAATGCTTAGCTGACTTCCTTTAACACGGTCTGCGAAATGTGTAAACAAAGATGCAACAGGCGATGTGTTTATTTGCAACAGATTACGCTGTTCGCGACAGGCAAACAAACACACTGAGGGAGGCATCTCACTAGTAATTGATGCTCTGATTGCTTCTAAGAAAAAGCTCACAAAAGGAGACTGCTGAAGTATTTAAGAAAAAAAATGGACGCTTGTGTTCGTGCACGTGTTGTTTGTGTGCGCGTGTAGTGTGTGCGTGCGTAATTGTGCACGCGTTTGTGCGTGAGGCTGAGCCTGTCACTCATGTTAACTCAATGTGAAGAGGCTGTTTCAAGCGGAAGGTTGAGTCCTATATATTTGCCCCAATGGCTGGTGTTATTAAGACCTTGTTCTTGTGTTGTCTTTCTGCATGAAAGGAGACAAAAGTGACTCGAAGAGTCCGGGCGGGGTGGTTTAAGAAGGGGATTGGGCACAAACACGCAACCCAGCCCAGTAAACAGGAATTTACAAACCACTTCAAGGGAGGTTTTCCATTAAGGGGCATGCCTTTATGCTCAGGCGTTTGTGGTTCCATGTGCACAAAAAAAAGGTCACAGTTGGTTACCACTAAATATTTAAAATGAAGGGCAACGTGCAAAACAGACTTTTTGGCGTCTGAATAATAAACACTGCAATCTACGAAACTGAGCAAATTTAATGTCATTTACTGTAGCTGTCTTCGTTTCTCAAGACAGTTATAGTTTAAGATGCTTTAGATACAAATTGTCTTTTGGGGACTCATCTATCACGAGTATGATCCAAGCATAGTTTTCGTTTACATCATTCGGCCTTAAACAATTGCTAATCAAGTTAGTTTAGTCATACATATCTTCCTGTATTTTGCTTTTTCCAAACTTTTCCATGCCAACTTTTATGTGACTGCACTGCACCTCATTCCCTAATTAACATCCATCCCCACTCTGCGTGCGACAGTAAACGCTCAAGTAAACAATGATGAAGCACGCCCGCCCTGCTAAACAACCTGCCAATCACTCCTGAGATGCAGATGACTGGAGGCCATTGGGAGGCCCGCTTCATTTAAGTGATGTTAAGAACAAACAATCAAAAGCGCTGCTTGGGAGACCGCAACACATCCAAATCAGCCCATGACATGTAACAATGCTGACATCTAATTTATAGCTCACGGAGCGTGTACAAGCAAATAAACAGCCATCCCTGGTCGGCACGTCCACCTCAATTTGCCTCTCCCACGGTACACTGCCTTTCAGACGGCGGGGTTAGGAGGAAAGTGGGAAAAGTTGAAAGAGATGATGACTTATTTAAGAAAGCCAAGGCTTCTGTTTCTCCCTTTCAAAGCTGACGCAGGCATCTGTGGGCGCCAAGGCTCAACAAAAATACTCCGCTTGGAAGCTGAACATGCAACGGCATCCAAACGACACGTGGGAGGAAGTGAACTGTTTTCTGCAAAGTTGGGCAAGAAAAGTGGGGAAATGATTTTCTCTCCTTTTATTTCCAACTCTTCCTCTTAGGCAGATGTTTGTCCGCCTTGCCCCCACTGTGCCCCTCATCCCATTTTTTTTCCTCCCCCACTCTGGGTTGCCTCATGCTATCTTTGCATTGCCGTGGCGACGCCTCCAGGTATCAAGGAGATTAGAAGCAGTCAGAGGCCCTTGTACTGCAGCAAAGCTTTAGCAAAAGGGGGTCTTTAAATATTTAAGGTGTGAGCACCATCACACAGTTACTCTAAGAAGAGAGGAACAAAGAATACAAGGCTTTCACTCGGAAAATCATTTACATTTCATTGCTGACACCCATATGACGCCTGTGCCGCCACATTTTGGAACATAAAAAAAAATAAACAACATATCAACAGAAATGCCAGATGCTAAATGAAAATAAACATATCACGTCTCATCATCTGTCACTACTAATGATAGTCTACATTCTACTTTCATAGCAGGGTTCGTGCCAGGTAAAAAAAAATCATACAAGCAAAACAAATAAGAAGCAGAGTTGGACGCTTCCGCTGCCTCATGTCAAAATCAATCAGATGCATCAGGTAATGACCCTATTTGCATGGTAAACTGTGCCAGACAGCCGATACCGGATGAGCGTAATTGAAAGAGACACGACTTCAACTCCTTTTCATCTCATTTAAGATACTCTTTTTTTTTTTTTTTTTTTCCCCCGAAAGTCCGAAACCCAGGTTCAGTATTTCTAAAGCAGCAAAGAGTGGGTGAAAAGTTTGCTTGAGTACCTTTTTTTGATGATTACCGTATTGTCACGGCCATAAGGGGCACTTAAAAGTCTTAAATTTTCTCCAAAATGGACGGGGCGCCTTATAATGTGGCGTGCCTTATGTGTGCACAGAGTTCCAAAATCTGTAAATGTTGTGTAACTTTAATGAGCGCTCCGCTTGACTGACTGGGAGTATTTCCTGCCGACACGCTGCTTATATAGAGGAAGGCGGACGTGACTGAGGACAGCATGCGGACGTAAAGGTGGAAGGGTGCGCGTGACAGAGGACGCTAAAGAAACGCCTCCAGTAGGTATATAGTTCCGGTATGTGCATCAGTTTGGCGAAGGACCCCCGAAAATGGCACCTATGAAGAGACACGCTTACGAAGCACAGTTTAAACTGCTAGCTATCAGTTACGCGGAGGAACATGCACCTATGAAGAGACACGCTTACAAAGCACAGCTTAAACTGCTAGCTATCAGTTACGCGGAGGAACATGGAAATCGAGCAGCTGCGAGAGAATTCAAGATCAACGAATCCATGGTTCGCAAGTGGAGGAAGCAGGAAAACGAGCTTCGCCAAGGCAAGAAGACGAAGCTGAGTTTCCGCGGAAACAAGGCGAGGTGGTCCGAGTTTGAAGACCAACTCGAGCAATGGATTCATGAGCAAAGAACAGCCGGGAGAAGCGTCTCTACAGTCACCATTCGACTGAGTGCAATAACTCGGGACTTGTCATCATTCCGGGAGGCTTGCCGAAGGAACTCCAACCGCTGGACATTGGTGTAAACAGGGCGTTCAAAGTGAAGTTGCGAGCAGCGTGGGAGCGATGGATGACAGATGGCGAACACAGCTATACTAATCTAGGAGGCAGCGCCGGGCGAGTTACGCCACAATTTGCGAATGGATTGTGGATGCTTGGGCTAACGTGTCTGCTTGCACTGTTGTTCGAGCTTTCGTAAAAGCCGGCATCATTTCTGAGGAGCATAATAATAATTAGGAAAATAATGTGAGTACATTGTTAAATACGTCAATAAAGTACAACCGAACTCAGTTTTGCTCCCTTTTTAAAAACATTGCTTTAGCGTGCATGCATGCTACCATATGTTTTAAGCTAGCGTATGTTTCACCATGCCTGCGCACAATAATACAGTGCACCTTATGTATGTGTTAAATACAGAAATAGACCCCGTAACTGAGACTGTGCCTCTCAATACGGTGTGCCTTATGGTCGTGAAAAGATGGTACGTGATTCAAATAACATTCATTATGAATGCCAGGCTTTCATATTTATTTTTCGCACGTGTGCTGAGATGCGTTGCGATGATTACCTTTAATGGCAAACAGGTAATGATGGCTATTATGCATTCACGGACAACTGCTGGGGAGGAAAAAAAAATATTTTGCTTGTATTTATATAAAAAAGAATGTTCCATTAGGAAATAATGCACACACAAAAAAGCCTCACTGCCACCTCTACTTGTCCCAATTAGTCTTGTTATGTGTAATTATAAGTAAAAAGCAACAGCTATTTGTTTTCATGGCCAAAAGCAGGAGAATCATTTCTTTATTGAAAATGAGAAGGAAAGAATGGCTGGACAGTCATTTAGTTCATATTGTAGAATGAGAAATTACTTTGGCATCAGACAGGTGATTATTTTAGTCACCCCTTGACAGCAAACGGAAACAAAGGAGCCCGTTCTAATTGTCGCATTACAACCAGGGCGGACGATCAGAGAAGGATTGATTGCAAGGAGTGAAAAGGTGGGCGACTTTGTGAAAAGGTCAACGCACACCCACACGACCTGAAGGTTGTTTTTTTTATCCCCCCCTTTTTTCACTGATTGTGGAATAAAGTGGAAGAAGAACTGATCGCAGAACTTCTGTTAGTTTTTTAAGATGAGAAATTCCAGCAGCCTGAATGAATCCAGACAGAAAATGAAAAAGGTGTCCATGTTAAATGAAGGGTTAACGGGGTGGTGTCGGCTGAAGGTCACTGAGGGCGCTATTTCCTAAAGTATTGTTTAAATGAACAGAACTGGATGTTCCTTTCTAACAAGCTAGAGCAAAGTCAGTGATTTGCTGTCATTCCAACACCCATTAACCAACAATTCACATCATTTTCTAACTTACATTCTGAAATGGTGTACAACACCAAACACATGAGCAACTTACAGGAGTAAAAAAAATGCATTAACACAAAATTGCAAAGCTTGAAAATTGGAGTATTAAAATAAAGGATTTATTTAGCTACTGGCTTATTTCTTATCGATACAAGATCTTCACATTGTTTTTTTCCCAACACTTCAAGTTGAGCAAAATGAACTAAATGATTGAAGAAAAAGTAAATTCAAAGGAATTTTGTAAAAAGTTACATCTATATTTGAATCTCTCCACATTGCAGTGATGACCTGCACACGATGGCACAATATCTTTGTTGACATTAGCAAGTGACAATTTGCTACCGGTTAGCAAGTGATGCTAACGAGGGCCAGTAACGAGCAAGCGTCCCTGAAAGAGCATCAAAGCAAGCGCTTGAAAATTCACCACAAAGTATCTCTTGCCTCATTAATTTACCAAAGCAATGCAACAGTTAACGATTGCTTTGTTGCGAGTCAAGACCGAGCAACGGCGCTGACATGGCAACTAGGGTTTCGGAGTTTCTAATTCCTGATCAACGCCTTCCTGAAATTCCTGTGCAGCACGACAGTAGATTTGTGTACATAAAACTGAGATGTCTTATTTTACAGTGTTTTCGTACTTAGGGAGCAATAGACGGAACATAAGCGGGTCAAGAAAAGTTGACTGATGAAAATAAGTTGAAATTCTACGGTAACTAAAAAAAAAATATATATATATACATATATATATATATATGTATATATATATATATGTATATATATATATAGTAAATCATTTTATTTTCTTTCAAGAATTGAAGTAGCAAGCTTATGAGAATAAAGTATTTTTCCAAAATATATTTGTATTGGAATATGAAAGTCAAAGTTTAAAGAGGTAAGAAAGTCATAGTTTAACAACTATGTATCAAAAAAATACAAACTTTATTCTCATGTTTGGACTTATTCTTTAAGAAAATAAACAGGACTATATTCTCAAAAAAGTATGCCTTGTTTTCATAACACGACTTTTGTTCAGAAAACAGGATTTTACCTCTAATACGCCCTTTTATCTTAAAAAAATATATATTGATTCATGCAGGAATGTCAGAATTGTGCAGCTAAATCACAATCACCAATCCTATCTGAGCTTTAATTGGCCCAATGCTAAGCTAGGGAGCAATAAATGGTTTAGTATGTTTGTTTTATTGGCACGCCCATCCACATATCACTGGTGTCAGGCCCATGTCCAAATTTGGTCAATTACATATTTTTTCACAAATCGATACTATTGACCAATCTTAAGTGTTGAAAATAACTTGCTCTCTTTGACGACGCAAATTTAATGGCTCAAAGAACGTATTGTTTATTTTTATTTTTTTTTGGGGGGGGGGGGGTCCCCTGAAAAAGTGATGGTTTTGGAGATGTGGTTTCCACCAGACACCAGCGCTGTGTAAGCATATATATTTTTGTTTTCTTTTAATGATACGACACAATTTAATGCAAATTATTTTGCAGACCCCTAAGCTACCGCTTGCTGAAACCGGGGGTCTGGGAACCAGTTTCAAAATCACTGAGCTAGAGATTCTTAATTTAATGGAAATATATTCATATGACATACAGACTGTTTACATGAAAAATCACCAAAGTTAATCTGGAGTTACTTCTACTTTTGTTGAAGGAACCCAGTGTCAGTAAGCATTTTCAAAAGTACACACACTCAAACTACAAACAGTCAGGAGGTATCGCACATTAAAAATAAAAGTCCCCCCCCCCCCCCCCCATTGCTGAACCAGTTATCCATACAGGCTCCAGTTATCCAAAAAGGTGAGGCCAAAGCATCCCTACGAGGGGAAGCAGATGCCGCAGCACTCCATGCAGATTTCCAAACAGTCCGACGACTCGCAGCAGGCGTCCATGATGCCGCAGTCCATGTCGCAGGGGCAGTTGCAGTCGTCGCCCATGTCCTCAGTGCAGCAGCAGCAGCAGCACGACTCGGACGCACAAGGGCCGCACGACGCCGGCGCCACCACCAGGTTGCAAAGCGTCAGGAACTCGCAGAAGAGGCACGCCAGGATGCAGTGCACGCAGCAGTCTGGGTCCAGCCGATCGGGAGGACAATTTTGTGAAGTGAAATCCACATTTTTGAGAAGTAAAATTCAAGCATGGATACGGCTTAATTGGAACATTAGTATGCAAGTGAGTTTTTGCATGCAGAAATACACCAACGAATTCCTCACCGTCTGTTTTGATTAACAGACTTAAATAATTGCAGCATCATCATGCACACTGCCGGCTTTATCACTCAAAAGATTATTAGTGACGTCTTAGGAGTCGGTCGTTCCCTGGCAAACAGACCGATTAGCGTTAGCCATGCCGTACACCTCCGATTAACATTTAACCTCTCCAGATCTTTTTGATGAGGGCACCTGCAAGTTTTGCTGAATTTACCATTACAAATTACAAATGTGCTCATTAGCCAACCCAAATGTGTTTACGGATCCGGGAGAATTAGTCACGCTGCATTAAAATGGCATGTAGGGCTTTGAATTATTAATGACAAAAATGTCACTTGGGCAACTTTGTAAAGCAGAGTGCGCTGCGTAAGAGCTTTTAAAATGTGGTTACAGCCAACAATAAAGCAGCAACAAGTGGTTAGTACTTCCTTTGTTAATGGGTCAGTCAAATACAAGACAACCACAGACAGGCAAATTATTTCTCAATGCCATTCACTATTCATTAAACACTAACACACAAATAAATCTAGCTAAATATACTTTCGAGTATCCTGGAGAATTATCACACACAAAGAGTCACTAAGTCCTCTGTGTAGGTGTCTACACTGTACTTTTGAAGCAAAAATCCAGCACAGCACCACTGCTTTGGAGTGCTAAAAAGTCATGCGGATGTATGCCCCAAAAAAAGAGAGAAAAAAAAAATATATATATATATATATATATATATATATATATAGTATTACAAACAGACCTTATTTGCATAACTTTCATCAGCCCATCTTGAGCTGTCGGAGAGAGCTGTTGCTGATTGGGTTAGAGGCGAAGGGAAAAGCAGGAGAGTATGGAGGACGGCATGGGAAGGGAAGCAGAGGACTGCTGGATGCTCATGTTTGATTAATCAAAGTCAATTTTTTTCCCCCCTTTTATTTTTTTTTTTTATGCTCAGAGGGGGAGCAGAGCTGACCAGGAGCACAGGCTTGCTGTGATATAAGCAAGTTGCGTGAAGTGTGTACTGAACTTTTAATGCATCTTATTATGCTGATCTGAAGACATTAGACTTGCTCCTTTACAGTTACACATATGACCGTGCCGCAAGGTGCCGATGAGCGTGCCAAACTCCTGCCCGGGCCACAAGTACTTCAAAAAAGACCAAAAAAATAAAAATAAAACCTCAAAGCTCAGCCTAACATACTTTGAAGGACCCAGAGGGCAGAGCCATGAGCCACGCAAGTGTTCAGAATCTAAAGCACCAACTGTAAAAATGATAAATAAAAAAACACTGTACACAATGATTAAGCGGCGGGCCGACGCTCTCAGCTATTCACTTGGATGTATAATTGAGGAGCAGCGATTACTGTGGATCCAGTGAGGAGGAGGAAGGCGGTCATACGCTGCACACAAGAGAACTGGACACCGACAACAGATACATTGAAACAAACTTGTAGACAGGCTGCACAGAATTCCCAAAAGGGGACAAAGAAGGCATCCGGCGCCTGAAAGGAAAAAGTTGGAGACATCTGAAAACCAAGCCGGATGACGCCTTAAGACAAAAACAAAATGTAAAACAGAAGTCACCAAAATAGAGCGAGTGAGAAGCAGTACCCCGTCACAGTCAGCAAATGCAAGTTTTTCTCTCTTTTCATATACCGAATTTTCACGACTATAAGGTGCACTTTAAAGTCTTATATTTTCCCCAAAATGGACGGGGCGCCTTGTGTGTGCACCGAGGTCCAAAATCTGTAAATGTTGTTGTGTGACTTTGATGAGCGCTCCGCTTGACTGACTGGGAGCATTTCCTGCCGACACGCTGCTTATATAGAGGAAAGGCGGACGTGACTGAGGACAGCATGCGGACGTTAAAGGGTGCGCGTGACAGATGACGCTAAAGGCACGCCCCCAGTAGGTAGATAGCACCGGTATGTGCATTGTGCAAAACAACATCGGTTTGGCTAAGGACCCCCGAAAATGGCACCTATGAAGAGACACGCTTACAAATCACAGTTTAAACTGTAAGTTATCAGTTACGCGGCGGAACATGGGAATCGAGCAGCCGCGAGAGAATTCAAGGTCAACGAATCCATGGTTCGTAAGTGGAGGAAGCAGGAAAACGAGCTTAGCCAAGTCAAGAAGACGAAGCTGAGTTTCCGCGGAAACAAGGCGAGGTGGTCCGAGTTGGAAGACCAACTCGAGCAATAGATTAATAAGCAAAGAACAGAAGTTGAGAAGCGTCTCTACAGTCACCATTCGACTGAGGGCAATAATGCTTGCAGAAGAAATGAAAATTTAACATTTTGAAGGAGGTCCATCTTGGTGCTTTCTCTTTATGAAACGGCGCCATCTATCCATCCGGGCAAGGACTACCGTGGCGCAGCAACCTCCGGCGGATTACAAGGAAAAGCTGGCCATCTTCCGCTCCTACTGCAGTAAAAAGATTGCCGACAAACACATGCAGCCCAACCACATCACCAACATGGATGAGGTGCCGCTCACCTTCGACATCCTGGTGAACCACACTGTAGAGAAGAAGGGGACCAGCACGGTACCGATACGCACAATGGGGCACGAGAAGTCGGCTTTTACTGTTGTGCTTGGTTGCCATGGTAATGGACAGAAACTGCCACCTATGGTGATTTTTAAGAGGAAGACGCTACCTAAAGAAAGTTTTGCAGCCGAAGTCATCGTTAAGGCCAATCAAAAGGGCTGGATGGACGAGGAGAAAATGAGAGAGTGGCTGAGTGAGGTGTACGTAAAGAGACCGGATGTTTTTTTCCACGCGTCACCGTTCCTGTTGATCTGTAACTCCATGCGCGCCCATCTCACAGCCACTGTAAAAAACCAAGTGCAGCAAATGAACTCGGAGCTTGCAATCATTCTGGGAGGCTTGACGAAGGAACTCCAACCGCTGGACATCGGTGTCAACAGGGCATTCAAAGTGAAGTTGCGAGCGGCGTGGGAGCGATGGATGACAGATGGCAAACACAGCTTTACTAAGACTAGGAGGCAACCCCGGGCGAGTTACGCCACCATATGTGAATGGATTGTGGATGTGGACTGTTGTCCGAGCTTTCGCGAAAGCCGGCATCATCGCTGAACAGTCCCCCGGCAACGAGACTGACTGCGACAATGACGAGGTAACCCGGCATGTTTGATGGAGAACTGGCCCAGCTGTTCATATCGGACACACAAAATGAGGACTTCGATTGATCAAAAAATAACACGAGTACATTAAATACTTCAATAAAGTTCAACCGAACTCAGTTTTGCTCCTGCTGCCTTTTTAAAAACATACGCTAGCATCCATGCGCCTTATGCGCGTTAAATACAGAAATAGACCCCGTAACTGAGACTGCGCCTTTTAATACGGTGCGCCTTATGGTTGTGAAAATACAGTATTACACTTAATACAGAGTAGAATGAACAGCTAAAGGGGAGAGAATGAGTAAATGGCAGGGAAAGTCACTGGATCCTGAGCCTTCACAACCAAGTAAGCACTCAGCGAGCTAAAGCAGCTTGAGAACCGTAGCTCATTACACGCAATTAAGCAAAACACCAGGTGGATGGCAGGCTGAACAAAAGGGGAGGAACCCCTTAGAACCTTAATGTCTTATATCGCAGATTGCCAAACAACACAGGGAATCCCTCGGAGCTTATGCTTTTTATTTGTTGTGTTCAGGGGGCCTTTTTAGGAGGCTAATTTCACAGGCAAACAGATTATGTTAATCCATGTAAACACAACAGTTTGTCTTTTCTGTTCTTTTTTTCCGCGGGGAAATAAACACTCGAGAGCTCGCATATTGATGCCAAGAGCTCGCATTTGCAAAACGGTCAACACAAAAGCCATAATGAGACAGACTTGTTGAGCCGCTGTTTTTTTTTTTTTTTTTAATTTCATTTCCACCTTCGTCGCCCTCTCTTGTTCACTCTTAACCAATTAAGACGAGTGCAACATCTCTGCAGATGCTTTACTGTGTGTGGTGCTCTATGTTGTTTGCCCGCTACGCCACGTGATGCATAATTCAAGTTCAGCAAATCATCAAATAAAGCTTAGACCGCCTACTTTTCTCCTTCATGTAAACACACATTTCAACCGGACTGTCATAAATCAATGTCCTTAGGATGGATGTCCGCGTTAATGCTTCATAAAAGTATGTGACCAGCACGGGAGGCTGACGAGGGCAGCGACGTCCGCCCTGTTAATGAGGGTGGTCCCGTTTGCCGCGATGCAGGGCGGGCGAAGAGAGAAGGCCCAGAGAGGTGTGAGGGGCCCGGCGACGGCTGGTCATGACTTTTAATGGGCACCCCGCGCTCTCGGCCCTTGTTAGGCGGTCACACCTACTCTGTATCTGCGCCGACGGGAACAGGAACGGTCATTACTGGACCCACCTCGGCCCCGCACCTGACAAAGTGACGGCCGCACCGCATGGCGAACCGGCGCAGTGGTGCGGAATGGAAAAACACGTGCCTGACACGAGTGATAAACAGGAGCAGCCATGCACGCCACCATCTCAAGATGAGCGAGGGTACAAATATATTATCAATACCATACTTTTAAATTCTTCATACTGTATTGTACACATACACTTACCAAAATATTAGTAATATCATTTTGTTGATGGCATTTTGATTTTCTTTGACAAAGGGACCACAACGCATTTAAAAAACTAACGTCAATAGTTTTCATTCAATTTTTAAAGGATAGTTATTAAAATGATGAGTTGACTGTTCCTTGTGCTTTCAATAATTTAAATGACAACTTCAGTGAAAATATTCAATAGAAAAACCAGTGCACTGATAAAAATATAATGTTTTGAATGATTTAAATGTTGGAGTAAAACGGTGGCGGCACGGTGGGCGACTGGTTAGAGCGTCAGCCTCACAGTTCTGAGGACCCGGGTTCAATCCCCGGCCCCGCCTGTGTGGAGTTTGCATGTTCTCCCCGTGCCTGCGTGGGTTTTCTCCGGGCACTCCGGTTTCCTCCCACATCCCAAAAACATGCATTCATTGGAGACTCTAAATTGCCCGTAGGCATGACTGTGAGTGTGAATGGTTGTTTGTTTCTATGTGCCCTGCGATTGGCTGGCAACCAGTTCAGGGTGTACCCCGCCTCCTGCCCGATGACAGCTGGGATAGGCTCCAGCACGCCCGCGACCCTAGTGAGGAGAAGCGGCTCAGAAAATGGATGGATGGAGTAAAACGGTATCGTGCTTGTTGAACATGCAATCACATTTGTAAAGTTGCAATAAGTAAAATGAACAGAAATTTGACTAACTGCTGTGAATGTAATTTTGTTGGTATTTTGCTGATGTTACCAGTAATAATCTGTTCTAAATTAATTTAGCCTGGATTTATCTGTAGAATTATTTTTTTTCGTGCGCATGTATTTTATATCAACTTGACAGTAAAGTCAAAACAAGCAAATTAATAAATTGACTTGATTTATGATTAGTAAAAAGCAGGATGCATTAAGTTCGGTTTAGCTGTTAGTGGTTAGCAAGTTTTAGTCCTGAATTAGTTTCTGCTTGGTGGACGATGACTCACCTTCTGGTAAAGGCAGTCTTGGCGACCCGGTAGAGCTTCCTTTGCTGCGTCGGCTGCTTTCGCTATTGACTGACAGGCTGGACCTCAACTTCCGCTGCATCCTCTGCGAAACCGGCGTGGACAGCGACTCCGCAGTCGGCGCTCTCGTGCCACGGGCGGAGCCTCCTGTGGCGCCGGAGCCGATGGCGTTTGCACATGAACATTTGCACGTTGTTCTCGCACTACTAGCACCAGGTCGGATGGCATTGAGGTCGACGGGTGTGCCGGGGTTGGTAAGCCGGACGCCATTTCGTCCTTTTTCAATCTGAGGTTGACCTGAAAGCAAACACAAAGACATTCATTACTCATAATCATTCAAATATGATCAACTTAGAGTAGCAGCAAGGAGAAACTTAAACTTGAGCAAAAGCTCTGAAGGTGAGCCAAGGTAACCACTGCAACAAGGAGGATGCTGTTCTCCAATGTTTTGAAGCATTTATGTCAGGGCAGAATTGTCACATTCAATTGCGTTCAATGATTCCTAATAGCACTTTGAATGTAATACCTCAGAACTTTTGAGAATTCAGAAATTGCCGAATAATATTCCGATAACCGATTAATCTGTCAATTAATTTAAAATATATAATGAATTAAAAAAAACTTCTTTGTCCCTTAACACTTCCAAAAATAAAAGTTATGAATTACAGGCAGATCATTTGACTTTTACAATACTTTGTCATTTAGTCTTTGTTTTTACCTTACCAGATTTTTGGGCCGATTTTTGCTGTTTTTTTTGTTTAATGTTTGTTTGAATGTCTTCTGCTGTAAAGTGTTAATGTGTCAGAAGATTTTTTGCAGACTTGTCAAAGGCTAGTATCGACCAGTTAATCAGTCGGGCCCCAACATATAAGGTTTTTGTTTTTTTAGACCGGGCCATCACGAGCCACAGATGTTTTTGTCTTGTGTTGTTGAGAGCCAAAATGTGAGTTGCAAGCCAAGGTTCAGATCCTTCACCACTCAAGTGAAATGAAAAAAAATAATAATAAATGGAAGAATTATGGTACTGTAATGCCCACACATGAGCAAGGAGAGCCACAATCACAAATACCCTTTACGCTGTTTAAGGAATGGGACAAACTGTCAAACACACAAATGCAAAATGAGAACACTCGCAAGCAGCTGCTGTAAGCCGCCAATTCACTCATATGCAGACTAGGCAGCTCCAACACCTGATGTCCCTCACTAGGCCACACCCCTAAAAGGCACACAACACACAAATCCTACAGTACGTACAGTAATTACACAGTTAAGAAAAAGTGTTTCTGTACAATCTCCTACATTTTATACAATCATTAAAAACAGTTAAATAAAGGACTTTTTTGCCAAACAATTTTGAACAAAATAACTTTAACTCCGACGGCGGTAAATGCTTGACAATAGCATAACTCTATTTCAACAAGAGTGAGAACTTTGTCAGCACTCTGCAGTCAAGCTTCATGAAAAACTTTATCCGCCCCGTCGGTTCTCAGCAAATCTTCCGAGTACACCGCATTGCGATATTGATCACATGGCAAACATTTCCACGGCAGGATGACAGGAGAGGCGGAAAGATGTAGGGACCTCACATGTGACAGGATCACAAAAGCCGCCGCTGTAGGCAGACGGGAGCAGCACCCAGGTGAGTTATGCGAGGGAACGTGAGATTGATATGAGTGAAAATAAAAGAGCTTATGATAGTGTGCTTATACAAAACAGCTGCTGTCTGCAACAGTAATGATCTCCTTTACGCGAACGCTCAGGTGGCCTCAGCAAGTCTGCAAGTCAGAACACGGCGACCTGTCTGATAAGAAAGGCGGCGAAGGATGAGAGCGAGCGAAGGATGTGGCATCTCGCCGAGAGGAATACCTGCACATTCAGCTCTACTGGGAGTTCCTCCTGCGTTACCACCTCCCGTACACATCAGAGCCCGCCAGTGCAGTTAACTTCGAATTTTGGTGAATTATTCACCCCAGTTTGCCATCCTATACTTTCTTTACCTCCAGTCTTTCTCAACTGTCCTAATTGAGCTGCTTTATAGCGCATCCCTCACAGGTTATTGGTGTTTCACAAAAGAAAAAGAAAAAAAAAAAATCTGTAGTTTAATATGATTCCAGGCCTTTATTTCCATCCCTGTGTCAGCTCACAACAATTACAGTTAAACAGGAGTGAGTGTGGGAATCGGGCCATGGCGCTTTTTAACAGGACATTACCCGAGGAGAGGCCGGATGTGAACGTGGACTTAAAACAAAGCAATTAAGTGCGTTCCTTGAGCTGCTTCAAATCAACAAATCGGGGCTATGGGGATTCCTCGCAGTCTGACTTAGACAACTGCCGGGAGAGCTTTGTATGCAGTGATTTACGACCGACTTGATGGATCTTTTCCGCAGCACAAAGATCGTCCATGGCAATGTGGCGGCGGTGTATTAACGAGAGGATGGTGAGGGGGCAACAGCTGTTGTGGTTTCACACTTTGGCGGAGCAAATGCAGCTTTGTCTTTGACAACGCATTCTTTTCCCATCGCTCATACGCTCAGCAACCCTCCATCATATACACACGCGCATGCGCGCGCACACACAAACAGGCACACACCCTCTCAGAAATTCCCCTACCGTGTGGGTTTGTTTGGGGGCGACCGCAACAGCTTAACTAGATAGGACATAGTTCAACTCCACAAAGGATGCATACACGGCAAACTCAAAGTATCCTGCGACTTCATTCAAGCACCGACTTCTAGTAACATGTAATAACGCAGTCGCTTTTCCCGTTGAGGTTGACCACACGGGCTCCCACGCTCATAAACACGCTCATTCGCAGAAACGCCAAGCCAGAGTGGCAGGTATAATTATCTCCCTAGCGCAGGAAGTCAAACTTTCAATTTACCAAAGTAGAAATAGTTGAGGTGGCCGCCAATGTAAAAAAGGAAAAGAAAGATCTTCGCGAAGAACCGCAAAGCCATAAAAATTAGTTCAACTCAATTTGGGGAACCTGCCGCAACGTCTCCTCGCAACTTTTTTTTTCTATTTTCATCCCAATGAAGATGAATGGGCACGATGCATAATACAATATCCATAACCATTGATCACGCTAATGATGATACTGTCAGAGATGGCAATGACAGACGTGTACAGTCGGCACTCGACAAATGAAAAAATAATGAGACGAAAAAATTATAATGTGTGGGAAGTCGTGTTGAAGTTGCGCTACGCTAAGTTAGTTGGGTGAATTTTTTTGTGTATAATCAGTGAGAAGTGAAATTGGCACTTTGGGAATAATCTTAACTGTAGCATTATTGGGAAGTCATATGATCGCAGACCGTCGCCAAGGCTACAAAATTACTGAAGGACTGTATTAGATGAATGGATTGTTTCCTAGTTATATTTAATTAATTTTAATATTATTGAGCCTGTGTTGCTGCATTTTTTACCATTGGCAGTAAAAAAATAAAAATAAACAAACCCAAATGTGTATTCTTAAGAGCAACATGGAGTCATTGGTGCAAAACAGCAGAAAGCTGAATGTTCAGCATTTCACTAGAAATCTTGTCTTGTTCCTACAACATTGCAGCGATAACTGAATGTACCAAAACCTGACAGGATGCATTAAAACCACATGTATCCTGCAAGCACACTCGAACACGCACATTCACAGCGCACCAAATTGGACTTGTAACCGCCCTATTTCTAGCACATCAACAACTGTTGAGACTGTACATTTGTAGTTGAATAAAACATGGTATTCCCCTGCACACGCTGTCACACACATCACAGGGGAAACTGCGGGGTGAGTACTTCTTGACTGTCTAAGCAGCATCCCAATTTGGTCGCCGCTACCAGTGGCTGACAGGCCGGGATATCTGGGGAGCATTTTTAAAAGGCCAGTGTTTGATGGATTCATGAACAACACACAAATATAATTGCCATTTGTCACAGAGTCTTCAGCAGCGCCGCCACACAGGCACAGAGCGCCGGAGAGCGACGGAACGGGGCGCACGTGGAGCGCTCTATGTAAAAGCAAGCGTATAAACACCCCAGTTTTTTCACACACAAAAATAAATAAAAAAATAGGTCCTACAGGAGAAAGTGAAAATTGCACCCAAAAGACAAGAGGAAACGTGTATATCTAGTATACACACACACGTATGTCACAAACCGTGCACTAGCAAGGGGGAATATGCACGCATATGGCCAGGAACACAGCTGTATAAACACCAATTTCGGAAAAGGCAAGAACATGAAAGTCTAAAAAAAGAGGTCACACGGGCCAACCTGAAGGTTGTCATTTGCGCAGCCCTATGGCGAGTGGCCTGGAGCCCAAGTACAAGCGCAGAGCATTTTTTAATATTAATGCCCTGCAAGGAGCAGGTGATGAAAGGTGTATGCCCAGACTTATTAGCACGCCCATCATGGAGCATACAGTTATTCAAATGTCACATCATGTCAACCAAATAAACAATCCAATGCGGAGCTCGTATTCATCTGCTAATAGCCTTTATTACACAATGCAAAGACTTTGGAGCTGAATGAATTTCAAGCCACGTTCCGAAAGGAACAAACACCAAGTAGCTCGGAAATGCTAATTCTCTACACCAGTGTTTTGTTTATCTTTTGTGCGGCGGCATCAGGAAAGCGTGCATATTTTCCGCTCGGCTGCACATGTACCTGCATGATTGAAATGCTAATTTGTAAAATGTGCAATGACCTAGCCAGAGTACTCCCTACCACCATCACCGCCAAAACAGCCCGAGGTATCATCTCTCCTCCTAACAAATAGCAGTGTGTGGAACAGCCCCTACCTTTCAATCCAAAGGGATATATTTTCTCATTAGAAATTATATATCTTCCCTGTCCATATTTATAGACACAAAACCAGGGGAATTATACGACAGAGAGAGCGAAGGGGGAACGAGCGACGAAATATAGTACAATGAATGTTATTACAAAAGGGCTCTGATTGAAATGTTCCTTGGGCGTATCAAAGCCATGTTTACCATTTGACCTTCCGAACTTGAAGACAAGGACTTTCTTTGAAATGTGCAAAAGATGCGCTGGCTGGCAAACAAGCCGTTCAAAAGCGCCTTCACAATAAATGCATCTTAGCATGCGAGGACGTTGACATGATACGAAGCTGGCAGCATAACTATGTTGACGTTATCGTGTCAACGCAACATCCCGAAATGGCCTAATCTAGAAGTTCCTAATCAGCTATTCAGTCGATTAGGAGATGGATTTTCGTTTTACATTAAGTCAATATTTTAAAACTGGGTACTAATATAACACTGTTGAGGAGCCAGATGGTTTCTACTAGAATCGTCCACTACTGAAAACTGTGGCAGCCAAAATCTATAAATCTTTACTCTTGTCAGAAGTGGAATTTGATCTGACGTGCTAACAGAAATGTGAGCTGTTCCAGCAGATCGGGAGAGGGGGAGGGGTTTAGTTTGGCCCCGACAGTTAACAAACACTGATCTGAATTTGTCCAAGATGAAATAATGATGATCGTGGCAATGGGAGCGCCAAGATGATCATGAGAATGGCTGAATTACCTGCTTGGATATTGGATACTCATCAGCGACAGTGACACTCTGGGCATGTGTAGCCTCGATTAGCTGTCAAGACCCGTCACACCGTGCAGCATCTCATTTAATTGCGGAAATGTAGTATTATTTTGCTGTTCTTTTTTTGGCTGACTGAGTTCTATTCGCAACACGACATGGAGCGCGTTGGGTATATTTGCCTCTGATTGAGATTTAAGTAAAATATACACCTATCCCCTCGACCTTGGTCTGCTGAGCTACATTTTACTGTCGCAAAGGCAGCTTGAGTGATCAGAGCTTCAATTGACGGTGCATGTGGGCCTCTATGCAGCGCACAATACTGGTTGTGTGTTCCCAAGCTCAAACGCCAGACTTCGATTTTCGACATCAAAACTCCCTGTTAAGGGAATCCAGTTGAGGAGGCGCCATTCGCACTCGACTCCTCCCACCACCTGATGTTTCAAAACCGTTATGTGGAATTTGGCAGTGTGCTAATCCAAGCACTTGTCCTGTAGCAGAAACGCTTGCCTCACTTGTGATGTATTTGCACAAGTATATGTCACTGATGTAATTTCCTGTTTCTCGCCGTTTAAAGTGAGTGTGCACACTTACAAATGGTGACCACTGAATGTTTCGAAAAACTGCATGAATCGAGGCTCACGTTGCGATAAATGCTCGAGAAGACGTGACTCAGAGCACGACTGTGGGAGCTGCCAGGCTCTTAAAAACACACGGCACCCTCCTCAACTACAAAGAAAATCTGAGCAGAAAGAGCAAAGGAGTGACCGAGAGCAGGAGGAGAAGTTGCTGAGGGAGGGCATTCAGGGCGTCAGAGTTGGAGCAATGACTCAGATATTCCCCCGGCTTCGATATCCCCGCACCGAAGCACATGTTCCACAGGAAGTCCACCGGTTTGCGCGGTAAAAGTTTGTACCACAACAGGGATGGCACTACACAGCAGTGCATCTACTGTATGTGGCCCACTAACCGATTCAAGCTCCCTAAGAGGCCAAACATATCTGAGGTTTGACTGCGGGTCACAGACAGGATTGGCAGTCTATCAAAACAGCCCCACGCCGAGTTCCTTTATTTGCTCAGTAGCAATCTCAGCATTAACCCTCCGCTAATGAGACAGCTGTGGGTCAGCGCCTCACATCTCGGGGATGCCAATCAAAGCCCTAAGCTGAGAGAATCAGCCTTCGGGACGGAGGTGCTCGTCCGCCTCTGAGTGGCTTCTTAAACGCGGAGAAACCCGTATCGATTTTAGCTCCAGAAAGGGAGGAGGGGGCTGGGCG
Source organism: Phyllopteryx taeniolatus (assembly GCF_024500385.1). Taxonomy (NCBI): domain Eukaryota; kingdom Metazoa; phylum Chordata; class Actinopteri; order Syngnathiformes; family Syngnathidae; genus Phyllopteryx; species Phyllopteryx taeniolatus. The sequence goes on from NC_084523.1 coordinate 1,427,999, forward strand.
GAGTGCTTTTGCCTGAGACTTGAGTCTGGGCGGCAGCCATCTTCCTTGGTCCCTCGTCACCCTCTGCTGCTCAGGAGGGGCCTGACAGAATGAATGAATTGAACCTACAAACACAAGGGGGCCAGGGCGCTGCAAGCTCAGGGGCTAGCGGGGGCAACACCAGCACAGATCATAGTAATAGAAAAGGGTTTTAACCTTAATGTTGGAGCCAAAACCCTGTTAGAGGCCAAGTAATCCCCACTGTGCCGCTCTCATTTAAAATGGTTGGAGTCCACCCACCCACACAACCACCCCACCCTCACTGTGAGCAGCTCTGGAAAAGATGCCATCTTGTGTGGCACAGTTGTTAAACATGAGCCTGCCGTAAACAACTGAGGTAAATACAACTATTTATTTTAGTGCTTCACCTAAACTTGTTTAGTTTTACAAGACCAGTGCAAGGAGCCATAAACAAAAAGGTGGGGAGAGGTCACTGGCTATCAAAAGTAAAGCGCACACACACGCCAGAAAATGGCAGCTCACTCTGCAAGAAACATGGCAAACATAAGCATTCATATTATTGTCATGTAACAATTACACTACAAAATATTTTGAATATATTGTAATTCCACCCTTGAGTACTTTGTTCACCACAATAAAGTAACCGAGCACCAAAGTGTTTCACAAATGACATTTAGGTAGAAAGGGTCAATTAGTGTTAAAATAACTGGAAAAATAACTCTTGTAGCCTCTGCAGCAATAATGAAACAACACTCTTAATCCACAATCAAAATCCATATACTTTAGTGACAATCGAGGTATGCATAACTAATCATGTGGCTCGAGTAGGTTGAATATTTAACAAAAAAAAAAAAAAAAAAAAAAACATTTTAGAATGAATGGGCTCAGGCACTTTGGGTAAAATATGCTAATTAACACACTTGAAATTTCCCATATGAAATCTATCTGCGGCAAGACAATGAGAAAATAATTACAACAGAGATAGAATTACAATGGCCATTTTAATCAACCCCTGCACTAGCATTTCACCCTATTTATACCATTTTGGATTCCATGACCCACTGCTAAGTAATCACTTGAAAATAACGGTGGAGTTCATAATGGCTCTGTACTTTAGACATTGTTTCTGCGCAGACAGGGCTCAGAGGACTACAAAGAAGATATGGATCTTGCATAACAACAATCACGCAGTTCCTATAGCTGAAAAGAAAAACTAACAGGAGGTTAAAAAGTCAAAATACTTTGGCAACTTTGGGGCAGCTTAAGAATGTTGATTTAGTTTCACACAACCACGGTTCCTTTGATTCTACTCCTTTTTTAGTAGTTTTGTATGTAAATGACAACCCCAGAGTGAATCTTCCATTAGGAAATCGTTTTTACTACACTTATTAGGTCACAGATTCACTTCCAAAGAGGTCAATCAAGCACACACCTTGAAGGTGTGCTTCTAAAGTCCAATCAGAAAGTCACACAAAAAGCGATCTCTCTCTAAAACAGTCATCTTATTTGACAGGCCTTTGGCGCGACAGATAAAAGAAGCAAGTAAGGTCATCTTTATCGGGCATTAAAAAGTATTTGACAATCCGGTGAATAATGTGACAATTAAACTCCTCCAACCAGTGGCAATTTATTCAGGGGCGAAGCCAAGGGAGTAAGGGTCCTGTGTGCAGGAGATATGGGCTGCTGGAAAACTCAGAAACGTCTCTTGAGGACTGTATGTCACCAACTCCAAACCCCTCCAGGATGGAGAAGCCACTGAGGAAGCGTTCACTGGTGACAGCTTCACTGGAGAATTGTACTTGACAATCCCTATGACAGCTGCACTGTGTCACTTTCCAAGTGTGTCAGTTTTGGTAAAACCTTCAGAAATGATCAAGTCAGCTATTCCGCTTCAAACAAATGAACTGGAAAACTTTCCCAGACCTTCTGTAGAAGGTGAGTGATTAGATATCCTTGTGGTTAGACGTACGGTACAATATTAATCCCATAGGTTTTAGATTTCTTTTGTTCAGACAAGACCAATGGTAAGGAACTGTAACTGGTAGACATGCTAGACACAAGTCTTCGCTCATTTGAAGTCAATAGTTCTAACATTGAATAGCAATTGCAAAAGTTTGAAAAAAAAATAAATCTGAAAACCTGCACCTGGCAGACCTTTGACATCAGTTGTCACTACCAACTTGGATCTTTGTGGATCATTTTTATCAATACTTATATGAATTTGGATGTCTGACCAATCAAAATTTTAAAAAGTGTTTTAAAATTCCTTGGTAGAGCGCCAAGAAAGAACCACTTTTGGGTTCACTGCCACCAGTCTTATGTCTATTATCATTCAAAATCTGCAGGCTTTGCGAGGATAAAGACTTTGCGACAAATACTGTACATGCTTTCCTCTCAGAAGAGCATGTTTATCTTTCTGTTGTACGGAAAGCCCACTTATATGCTGAAAAACGATACGTGCCGTCAGTACAACAATATCGTTAGTTGACTTCCTCGTGTTGTGAGAAGGCACCGCCGATGTAGCGTACACAAGCCCTAAATCAGACGGCGAGGGAGCGCTCAGGGGCAGGATGCAGCCAAGCAGATGATCTCTTATTGATTTCCTGTTCCTGCAGCCGATGAGGGCTCTCAATTAGCACATGGAGAAAGGATCTGATTGGCCCAACTCCACACGCGAAAACCTCAGACAAAAATGAAATGTCCAACCTTTGATTTTCAAACTAAAACATAGTTTGAGTTGTTGAGTCACACTTCTCTCTTGCACGCCTACCAGACTCATTGATTATGTGTGCAATGTTGCAAGATCAATTACAACGCAAAACTGTTGTCACATGGGCTTATTTTCCGATAAAAGAGAAGTGCACCTCCCTTCAGGAGCACAACACTCACACCTGTCAAGCTTTGAAGACCTCTTGACAGAAGAGATTTTATTTTTTCTCTTTTTTTGCAACCAAACCGTTCCCTCGTCACTGTGGTAAACAAGCCCCTGGCAAGTCATTAAATCTAATACCGAAAAAAAGAGACCTGGAAAAGTTAACAAGATTGAAACAAAAGAACTGTTATGTCAAATTCAAACACGGTTCTTATTATAGCTCACACACCGTCATGGAAGCAATCAGCTGCTATTAGCCTGCCCTGACACATTTTTCCTTCTCCTTTGTAAACACGCTCTTTTGGGGAAAAATGTCCACAAAAATGACACTGATTCTCAGTTGAAGTGTCGTCAAGTCGGCAAGGTTCAGCATACAAAGGACTCCCAATGTGACAACAAACAATCAGGATTTTATGGCCTCAGAATAACAAACGACTACTAAATTTCATCGAGGTAAGCACATTTGTTAAAATGGAATATACCAAGCTGCATCTGGCTGGATTGACACCAATGGTCTAAATACTCGATTCCAATTTTGTACCGATATAGCCTGACGGTGCCAAATGGGAGCAAAATAATTGCAATGGTGTCTTACCAGTTGTTTGCTGTGGACGACAACGATGATGCAATAAACCCCAAGCAGGATTTCCTCCTCGATAGGAAGCAGAAGGACAATAGATATGCTAGGCCAAGGTGAGATGGAATGAGACAGCAAACATGTGGGCCACTGGCTTGCCAAAAGGGAAAAAAAAAAAAAAAAAAAAAAAGGGGGGGGGGGGGCCACAGGTTGCCATCTTGGTTTTATTGCAACTGGAAACACTGGAGCGAGTATTTCAGTTGGCCAGTAAATTAGAGGCCTCATGCGTACGCAGAGTCAAACTGTCAAAACATCTATTCTTGACAGCTTATTTTGCTGTTTGGTAAGATATTACTCAATCACCACTGTGCCGTGCCCGTGACAGGCAAGAAATTGAAATGCTAAATATTGTGGCATTTTGATTTTTTTTTTCCCACAGGTTACATTTACCAATAAAATATTTGCCAACATGGCATAGTCCTGCTGGTTCGAACATACTTTTTATTGGCTCGCAGTGGTCCTCCTGGGTCACATGACTGGAAGATGGTCCTGACGCTTCAGAGTCACAGGCATCTACAGTCAAAAACATTTAGTGTTAGCGAAAAGAGAGAGAAAAACAAATCAGTGTCTTTTACAAAAAAAACACCAGAATCCAGACTGTTTTGTTCAGCTGTCCCAAGGGGTTATACTCCAAAACAGATGTAAAAGTTTTCAGCAAGGTCAGACGACACCATATGACAGGTAGTGGGACGAGCCAGAGTGAAAAAAATATATATATATATTTTTTTCCCAGATAAATATTCTTTAAGCACATGGTTGCACAACCAAATTCAGGTGAAGGCCTTTCCAGAGTTCTGGATCTCATTTGCAGTGTTTGGGCTCCCGGCTGGGCTCTCCCTGCCGTGAAAGCAGCATTCACGTTAAGGTGGAAAAAAGTATGCAAGCGTCAACAGCTTCACACGTCCACTCCTTTAACCACTCATCTTGGGAGGAGGGGAGACAAAAACAATCCCATTTACTGGCTTGGGTTGGTGCCAGTTTTGAGCCATGTTTGCCATTCTTGTTGCAACGATGCTCACAAGCTTGTTTGGCAAAGCTGAAGAGAGTGATATTCGGGTGATGGATCGAGACTGGAGGGCAGAGGGGTGGGGTAGCAGTCCTGGATAGATGCAGCACAGTTGGGAGATGATGTATAGCAGTGACGTTGGCATTAGCAGCGCAACTGCGTGATGCATCGCAGTATTTAGTGATCACGGTTAGAAACGAATTGGCCTACTCCTGCTACATCCCCGCTCCCCTGGGAGGGAAAATCCAGTCTTAAGCGCAAGCGCCTTTGAGGGGGCCGACGAAAATCCATTCGCAATCCAGCAGCCTGACTGATTGCTTACTTTGTCCTACTTTGCTATTTTTTGACAGTGCCATAATGATGCTTGGTATAAATAGGATGGTTAACGCTCCATTGCTTGTTTGAAGAAAAATGGAGAGAAAAAAAAAAAAAAAGAGGGTGTGGAGAGGGGCGGCTGGATTATTTTACATGTGATAATCTAACTAGAAAGTTAATTAAAAACTATAATTGGTCTCTGGGTTTCTGTTCATAGTCACCAGGGCGTTTCTTTGGACTTTACGAGGAGAGGACACCAAAAAGAAAAACAAATACAAAAAAAATTTAAAAAAATAAAAAACATGACCATGGCGCATCTTTTAACAACACAAGGGAAAGTGGTGAACCACTTACATCATTCTGAGGAGTTTCTACTATTTTAGCTGTAAATGAGGGACAAAAAAAATTGTGTTGATGAAAACTGATCGATATATTTGTGAAAGCAACCTTTTTTGATAAAGCTCTCACCAGAGGTGGGTAGTCAAATATTGTACTCAAGTAAGAGTATTGTTACTTTTGAATAATATGCCTCAAGTCAAAAGTTGCCCTCCAAATACTTACTTGACTAAGAAAGTACTCAGTGATGAAACTACAAGTACTGAGTAACTAGTGGGTAACATTTATTTTTTTTAAATCACCCTATGAACGTAAAATAAAATTAAAAAAAATAACTACAAATATGAATGTCCAAATTCAGATAATGCTGAACAATATCACTTAATCTAAAACAAAATTTTATAAAATATTTGAAAAATAAATAAAGGCAAATTCAGCTCCAAGTAATGGTCTTATACTATATTGTTTATACTTTTTATACAGCACAATAGAGCATAGGCTCACCAGGCAGATTACAAAAACAGGAACAAGGCTGCAGTGGATATAAAAAGTCTACACACCCCTGTTCAAATGCCAGGTTTTTGCATTGTAAAGATAAATAAATCATTTTCAAACTTTTTCCACCATTAATGTGACCTACAATTTGTACAACTCAACGAATGTATTTTTAAGAGGGGCGGTGGAAATAAACAACTGAAATAAACTTGAATGTGATTGACTTGGACTTTACGTTTAACTTGCTGCCTTCTTGGCCAGGTCACCATTGTTTTTTTTTTACTGGTCTTTTACCTGGTAAATAGTTTTTTTTTTGTTTTTTGTTTTGTTTTTTGTATTTTTATTTTTTTTTTTTAAATCTGGTTGCTCAAGGATGTACTCCCTCTCATACAAGTAACTGGTATGTGGCTGTCTGTGTTCAGAAGTAACAAATCATATTCAAACTCATGTTCAACGGGAGTCCACACACACCAGCCACCATTTCAATTTTTAAGTGAAAAAAAAAAAAAAAGCATGCATCGGGCCTTACAGAAACATTATTTGCTTTATCCACTAAAATGACTGAATGAAGAAGCTGTTTACTGACCAGACGTATTGATAGTGTGAGTGAGTGAGAGAGAACCTCCACCAAGAGATGCATGTTTAACAGGTACTTGTGACCATAAAATAGTGCTAATGTTGCCATACTTACCGCAAGGGTTTTTTCTCAAGTTAGAAGTGGGCCGAAACATCTAAGTTCGGGCAGTGACAAAACTACGCTGCATGTTAAAGCTGTCGTTTTTCGTAGTCTGTAATGTAAACACGAGTTGTGTGCGGCTGTGGCGACTCACTTTGATTGGCCCGCGAAGCCCAATAGAAGACTCTGTGTGAGGACATGTGACTCTCGTGTTGTTTGATTGGTGAACTTGAATCAAACATCACTGTGAATCAGAGCAACGGTGGCCAACTTTGAAGTTGAAAACGGAAGTCTAAAATTAGATTGCGCACGCAATTATTGATAAATGAAAGTAGTGAGCGGCATGTAGATTATTGTAACGGAGTAAAAGTACCGTTTCTTCTTAAGATTAAAAACTAGAGTAAAAGTAAAAAGTACGCTTCATTAAAACTACTCTGACAACTATAATTGATCCAAAACGTTACTTGAGTAAATGTAACAGCTCTCACATTCGATATCATTAGTTGTAATAATAATGCTAATGCTAATAAAGCATCTGGGTTCTGTTTATGGGTGTGTAATTTCTATTTATACATCCATGTGTGACTCATTAAGAGTCGGTAAAATGTACCAGTGTAATGGAGGACTGTGATGGCCAAAGAACCACTATTATTGTGCAGTTATGTCGAAAACAAAGCACAAAGGTGAAGGTTCTAGAAGAGCATGGACTTCAAGTTGACTTCGCGGCTGTTTCCTGTCACGCCGGACCGGACAGACGACATGAATTCTTGATGAATGATGTCAATGTCACACCTCAGCTTCAAGGCACTAAGAACATGCACCCAAACCACATCAAGTCTGCGTATACGTATTTGGGCTTCATTCATTTTTTTAATTTTTTTTTTTTCAGCATGATTAGTGCTGCCACAATAATAAACATTTTTCAGTTAATACCTCAGTGAGGGGTCATTAAAAACTGGGCATATTATTGCACAGCGATTCCCAACGACTGTGCCCCGGTTGGTGTTAAAATTATTTATTTACTACCGAAATTTTTTTTTATTTGTGTTCATCTATATGCCAGCAATGTACACTAACATGCAGAGCAATTAAAGGCTCTTCCACTACATGCAGAAGACAATTAACCTGTTGCCATTCAGACAACCAGAGCTGGCCCGAGGCATATGCGAGCAAAGTGACTGATGATCTTTTTTTTTTTTTTCCCCCACGCTTACATATTAAAGAAATGAAACGGGTGACACAAATATTCATATCTTATCTCCTATATAGAAGTGTAACACTTGCGTTGGTAGTATTCCATTAGAGGTAAAGCAGCCCCCCCACCCCCTCCAAATCAAATTCTACTTAGGGACCCATAAAGGGATGGCCGGCACTTGCAGGCGACAAAATACTAGCTTTGTGTTCAAATAAATGCTCCCATATATCACAGCGAGTAAGTAAAATTGTGAGTACATTGAGACAAATTAACCATTATTTAGGTATACATAATTTTTAACGATTTTATATGTGATCATAGCATACAAATAGTGCAGGTCCCCTTGGAACTTGATGGGATGCATCAGAAGAAGAAAACTGCAGTAATATAGACTTATAAATACGCAAAACTGCATTCACATAATGGTGATCATGATGACACGTGACAGTTGTCCCTTTTAATAACATAAGTAAACGGCACCTCCGTATTGTCACGAATGTGCCTTTTTGACAATCTATCATCCTTACCGTGAGCGAGGGGCAGCAAAGGGGAGCTCGTCCCCGGCTGGGGGCTCCTGTCTGGCCCCGCTGGCCCAAGGGGAGGCTCGCTGGTCTCCGTGGACATGTGTATCCGCTGTGTAGTTGTTCTTTAGCGGTGGGAGGAAAGCCACTTCATCTGGCTTGGAGACACAAAGCAACGCGGTGACTTAGTTAGTTAGTTAGTTAGTAGTAGTAGTGGTAGTAGTTGTGGGAACATGTCCCATTTTCGCCTCTTTCTCTCCCTTCTGACAAACTTGTTGAAAGTAGCGAGCAAACATTGTTTAGGAAGACGCCGCTTACCTTTCACAACATGTCACCTCCTTCGCTTGGAATCTGACGCGGTCCCATCTTTCTTTACCCGACGCCGCAAGGAGGCGAAAATAACGACGACCAATAACCGCAAACTTTTCCAGACAAGTCGTGCGGCTGCAGTGTCCAAAAAGTTTGACTTAACGCAGATGTGTTTGACGTCTCAAACTTTCTTTTCTTTTTTCTTTTTTCTTTTTTTTCCCTCCCCCTTGAGAGGAGAGCCGAGAACTTTTCATCATATCCGGATTCTTTCAAAGCTTCTTTCCTGCCTGTTGCCCCCACGCAATATATCACATTTCCTAACAAACGCATACGCCTATCAAATAAGTAGGCAAATATAAAATAAACACGAGTAAAAGAATAAAAAGAAAAAAAACTCGCCAACAACCGAAAACGTTAATCACAAAGCCTGTCATCAGGTGAGCTTTCAAGACGTACAGAAACAATCACTACTGATGAACTTCTGGTGTGTCATAACAGATAACCGTTCACCAGATGTGCTTTTTTTTTTCATTTATTTATTTTTTCTTCAACATCCCGTTTACACTTTGATTATGGTTGGCTCTTTTATGATAGGCATCTTCATATATGACAGCATTTAATAAAAATAAAAAAATACACTGATAATACATTGTTTTTCGGTGCTTAATTAGTTCTATTTCCAACTACTGGCCTGGCACACACACTGCATGCTTACAGTGTCTGAGCGTCGCAATTGCCAGTTACTTAGTTACTTATAACTACTTGAACCATTTCTACCACGACTGTGTGCAATTAGCTGTGCTTATAGTCCTAAAATGCATCGTCCCCGGATGCCACGATTTACAGACAGCTCGGTGTTGTAATTTAAATGCCCAAGTGTTATTCAGACGACCGTGATATGTTGGGACGCAGAGCATTGTGGGTATGGAAAAAGCAGGAAGTATATCCTCAAATACCTGTCAGGTCGTGTGAGCCAAAAGTGCAAAGTAAATGTAAATCGTCGAGAGTTAATGGATGGGTGCGGTCGGAGAAGCCAGACGGCGGACCTGACTTGGGAGTATATAAGGGAACATTGGCTCTCAATAATATCAAAATGGCTACAGCGAGTACACGTAGACCTTCTGCGAGAGGTCAACTTGAAAAGTTGGCCGACTCAATTTCAAACTTTCCCCGCAAACCGCAATCCAAACATCCAATATGAGCGCTTCATTCTGTCCAATTCATTTCCCGTATAATTCACTCGAAATAAATGTCCTCTGCGGAGTCAGTAGGGTATTGTTAGTGCAGTCAGTGTCTTGCTGATTGTCATCATGGCCATTGAACTCTACTGGTAACAGTGCAAGTGAGATTTAAGCCTCGGTAACATTAGAGGGTGGAGGTGATTGATGTGAAATATGCCCTCCCTCATTGACTGGCTGAACTCCATTTTCTGCTCCTAATGCAGAAATCACTCCGGGTCCCCGGCATAATGATTTACGATGAATCTGTGTCAATGTTGAACTCGGCAAACCCCACGTAATCCATCTTGCAGATGTACCTACCAACCCCGCCCCGCCTTGCCTGCTCCCGTGTAGCCGCCATCCCTCGCCTCGGCCGTGGGAAGCCAAGGCACGCCGCGCTATATCCCTCCGTTCTAAAAGTGTTGAATCCATTACGGGGCTGATGTGTAATCACGGAGGACCCCCTGTACCCCCTCAGACTGTAATTACCTGGATACAGATACTCCCTCGCTCCATTCCCTGGAGCTGCTCAAAGCCAAGAACTCAGTTAACCAGCATGCAGTGCTGCCTACGTGGGTGGCCGTAGATTGGAGAGATGTGGCCTATGAGACGGAAATCATGGGTCCAATTCAATTTAACGAAGAGGATTTTGACTTTGCATGTGCAGTTCACTTCAGTTTGGAATCTACTCCCTGCATGTGCGCCGATCTACTGAGCATGACGACGGCGTGAAATCAACCCCACTTGTCTGTTTTGCGCCTCCGGTTCACAGTGACAGCGCTGTTGCTGCTGACAAACATTATCTTGCGCGTGATCATGCGCTTACTACGGTGGCCCCCCCCCAAAACACACACACACACACACACACTCCTCGCTGTCACACTTTGTCAAGCGTCAGCGTCACCGTTGCATCTCTTGGCAGTCACATGTGGGAAGACACGACAGAGAAGCGTCTCTCGTCGCTCACTTCATCTGTTTGTTTGGCACAACGCTTGATTGCTGGAGTGTGTACGCGTAGACGTCGAGATGACAAGTATACCCCGCCTTTGCGAGCCGTAACAAACAGACATGGCTGGGCAGAAACTGTCCCTTGGAGAGCACTGACATAAAATGTGCCAGCGGCAACCATTGACCTTTAGCTATAGCAGGGGTTTTGACTGGAAATGATTAAAAATGCTTGTCAAACAAATTGTCGCTGAAAGTTAAGAAATCATATACAGTGTTCCCCTGCTATATAGTAGATTTTTAAAGACGCTGTAAAATACATTCAGATTCATTTCTACTCTAAATACGAGGGCCAGTGAAAAAGTAAATGGGCCTAATTTTCCTCAAGCTTTATTTACTGCAATAGAAAAGCAATATACACATGGAAAAAACAGGAATTTTATCCCTACTTTTCAATATAATCGACTGTCCATCGATAAACAAGGGCATGTATGCCAGCCTCATAAAAGTTAGTAGCATGTGTTTTGATCCTGGACACGCACTTTTTGACTGTGCTGGAGCCTACTGCAGCTTCTCCATATACATTTTGCAAACTTCAAACAAGTCAAACGCATCAGTGGTTTACCGGTGCAATTGCGAGTTACTTAGGCCCGCCGCACGCCGAGCAACGGGCCGAAAGTGGACTCTCGCAAAAAAAATTCAAGTCTGCAACTCTTTGCCACACACACGGAGAGATTGAGTCCTGACGCGCTGCTACAGAAAAACGGCGAACCTGTATCCGGTTTTGAGGCTCCACATACAATATACTGTTCTGTATTATTTTTCAGTGAACCAAAAAAAAAACATGCCACGATTGTCATGGAAGAAGCGGATGGGCATAAGAAGTGGTAACATGCAGAATAAGGAGAGAGTGTGGATATTTTGAGAGGCTGTTGACAATGATCAGCGCCCCATTCACTAACTGCAAGTTTGTTTTTTGTTTTTTTACCGGTATACGGTTTCTCATGGGTGGGTCTTGAATAAAACCCCAGCCATACACAGAGGTTCACTGTATATGAGACTATATTAACTTGATGATACCACTGGTTACCGGTCAGATAAAGTAGCTCTTTAACCTGGAAATAATTCACAGTCAAAAGGGTTCTTGCAGTATAAGAAATTGTAGGAAAGGTTGCAAAAGCATGTCCCTATTTTAACTTTTGACTAACTTAGGCTACAGTCAATGTTACAGCACTTGGGCTGTATATTCTTTCAAATGAACAGCGTTCTTGCTCTCCTAAAAATTGTCCCTTTGGAAATGGGCTGAAAAATGGCACCAGATGAATAATAATTCCTCATAGTTTTCTGGGAAAATGTCTATTAATCAATTTCCTAATAACCGCCTCATAGTCGTTTCCAAGAGAAAACTTGCTGAAATAAGCTACAAACGTCTGCAGGGTCCTTCAATCAGTCCTCCCTTAATGATCTTATTTTCCGTTCCACGGACAGAAATGTCATTCCTTGTGTCAAGTGGAGGTGATGCTTTGAACGGTAGGAAGCCACACTTGTCCCCGATCACCTCTTCAAAGTTCTTTCTAAGTCGGTGCGGAATGAGCAGAACTTAATGAGTGAGTATTTTTGAAGCTGACCGCGACACCGGCTGAACCGTGGCACCCTTGCATGATTAATGGTGCTTGTTGTTGCAAGTAAGATGTTGTTTGAGGCTGCCAGATCAAAATCTGGGACCTTGTGTTACGGCATTTGCGGTTGCAAAAGGAATAAACTGTACAAATTGATTGATTCAATGAAAGACAAATGCAAATAAATAGTCTTATTTCCACCAGGCCTGTATAATGACTTCGGACTTGCACATCTGGAGCGTGAACGCACGTAATCGGTAGCAAATGGTTGCACAAAAGCATCACACTTCATGAATATGTATCCCGCAGGGAAACAATAGCGGCGGTTGATGATTAATAGTGACATTAAAAAAACAAAAGAGCTCACTGGGAAGGTTATCGCAATAACTCGGGCCAGGCGGTGCTACAGTTACAGGCGGGGGGAGGACGCTAGAGTCCAACTGGTTTCCATGAGGGTGTCAGATTGAAGTTGACACCCATCTGTTAGCCATCCAACATTACTTATGCTGACCACGGGGAGAGAGGGCAAGGTGGGGTGGAGGTGGGGTTCCAGACGCCCAGCCACACGATGACAACATTAATTTCAGGGAAGAACGCTTAGGCTGAGACAAACACGGAGGCCGCTTGTATTGCCTCTCTGTTACGCCGGCATCGCAACACGTCACAAAGTGCGATATTTCGCACAGTGCGAGAGACGACTCGCTACTTTATATTCCAAACATGTCAGTCGGGCTCACAAATAAAACAATTTATTATGCCCCATTGCGACAATATGTAAACTGTAAGAAGCTTTGACAGGAGTGATGCTAGAAGGCGTTGAAGGCAACCACCAATTGGGAGTTTGACACTTAAGATTTTACATGAAAACTATAAAATAAGTAAATACATCACTATAGACTGGTTCTGATTCATCATTCGCAGATTTTTTGTTTTTGGTGACCTCTTTTATGGGTTTTTACAGTATACAGGCAAGTCCGAATTTAGAATTGAATTCCTTCATGTTGTCCCGTGTTGTTGAGCAATATGCCAGGTGGCACTGAGATCTACTGGAAGAAATGCAGTGTTTGCATTGGTCTCAACTACCATATTGCTATAAGGGATGGAAATCCCCCTTAAACAGAGAGGAAATATTCAAGCGCTGCGTTTTGCAGTTGTTGTTTTTTTCCATTTGTGGTGCTGCCTACGGGTTGGGATCAAAATGCTTTGGACAACATGTAAGGAAATATGATTAGTTGGCATTAAAATTGCTTTCTTTTACAACCATCTTCCAGCGTTTTAAAGTTGCCATTTCAGAATCAGAATTTTCTCGTCAATACTAAATCAACCTAGAAATGTGACGATTTAATTCCGGAGAAAACTTTAACGTCTTCTTTGTCCTTTGTTGTCCAACGCGGAATGCTAATCAAAAAACGCCAGGCTGTTTGGATTTCTATGATCCTCAGCAGATTTGTGATTAGCATAAACCATAAGCCAAGCTAAAGCGACACTGGCTAAAGTCACAGTGGGATCCTTATTTGTTAAGGTGGGACGCCTCATCACGTGTGTCTTTTATCCCGGTGGCACCAGTATGTACCCCGGAGTCTTGTTAGACACCCCCCTGGGTTGCGGAAGATCAAATTCTAAATTATTGGAAAATCAACATCTAAAAACGCTAATTCTACATAAACAAGTCTGCAAGCCCTGTATATCTTGCACACACAAAAACCCACCTTGATTAATTGGATGCCCGGCCTGTAAGATTCCCAGATTAGGCTACGACACGGCTAATAATGAAATAAGACAAATTCAGAAAGTGTTTGAAATCCCTCATTTCCCCAGCAGAAATGAGAGTTTTAATTTACCTCATGCAGAGGCGAGCGGCGGTCACCTGCAGAGAGCCAATTCACGGTGCATCGCTCGGTGCATGACGTCTGGATCGGACAAGGTGCATCGTTAAAATAGTCACACTCCCCCTCAATGACAAATGATAGAACAGCGGCCAAATATTTATCCAGTTGATGAGCTGACCTGCACGTTCTTCACCGACAATAATTAAAGACAAACCCGAAGCTAGAGGTGAGGAGCGGCTATGACATCACATGACAGTGGCGCCCTGATGGCCGCGTTTGAACAGGTTGGAAGTCGACGTCGTCGTGGATGTTCATGGCATGCAAAGTTAAGTGTGGGCATGTTTTATGCGGAAATGATTGCAATCTGTGTGACTATACTGTATGTGCTGACATGACTCACATGACATGCACTGAGCTCCGTAGAGCTCCGTTTTGGGACTGATTGTAAAACTTCACAAAACTTCTCATAGCAACAGAATTGTTCAGTTTATGTAGTGAGGCTAAGTGGTACAGAAAATTGATAGATGTTTCTGACCACTTGTTACCAGGCAGAATTCACCTGGCTGATCCTGTGATCCTGCCAGGTTGTTGTTTTTTTGCTGGTTGCTGGTTCGTGGATGGGGGTTTGAACGAACGATCGTTGGAGGGGATATCGATACATGAGGTCCACTACATATTTTGGTCGCCAGCGGTTTTCACCAGCTCATTCTCAAGGGTACCGGCTAACGTTTAATGCTCCAATCACGCACAGATCGGTTAGTCCTCTTCCGCATAAAGCAGAGGTAGGACCAAGTCATTGCTTTGCGAGTCACAAGTCAGGTCCAAAGTCGATACAGCCAAGTCCCAAGTTGTGACAGGCAAGTCCCGAGAAAAGTCGCCAGTCCTAGACTTTGAGTTTCAAAGTCTATGACTTGCGACTTGACAAAGAACTTGACTGTCTCGACTTGGGCCTTGACTCGGGACTGACTTGTAACTTGCAAAGCAGTGACTTGGTCAAGACAGGCATGTCCTGAGTCAAGTCACAAGTCCTCTTTCAAATTCTAGGACTTGCAACTTGAAAAAGAACTTGCCTGTTTCGACTTGGGACTTGAGGGGAAAGATTTAAGACTTATTTGTGACTTGAAAAACAATAACTTGGTCCCACATCTGGATAGAGACGACTCCCTGCGAGATTATTTGCGCCGCTTTAAAAGGGAATGAATAGGACCGCTACAATTGGACAGGAATGTAGTCGACCAGCGGAGATGTCCCAATTTTAATTGTGCCGGGATATGCCGATCCATGAAATGACCAAAACCGGGTCTAACCTGCCTTCTCACAGAGTTACACCAGGCGCAGGGCTGGATCTGTGCTAGTCACAAAAATCGAGCCCTATATCTACACATTAGCAGTTGAATCACTCGTCCCTCAGAAAAGAAACAATATTTTTTCACCACAGCACCACCTGTTGGATCCAGCGGGGCACTGTGCCTCATGCCCGCAATGCAAAATTTACATTGACAGTGAGAGTCCCTCTCCGATGAGACGTCGGCATGACTTGAAGCACCTGTTGTGAGCGCAAAGCGTTCCCAGCCATGGATCACAGCCTCAGGTGGCGCTCATGTCCAATGAACAGCGCTCAGCAGGCCGGGATAACAATAAGAGCAGTGCAGTCGGGAAAATCAATACAATCACTGCTGGAGCTCTTGGCGCAGAAATAACAGGCTGCCAGAGTCTATCAGCATCTGGCTTGTATCTCTCTCTCTCTCTCTCTCTCTCTCTCTCCCTTTGCTAGTTTGGCCTTATATTCAATATATAATGCACATTAGTTATAATCTCACACTAATTAAGAGGGCCTAGAACCAACAAAAACACTTTTAACAGAAAGCTGATGGATTTTAGTGGCTATCCGATCCAAGACGCCAAGGTCATACTGTATATAAGTACAGCACTCTACCGCTCTACAAGTTGCAATTATGAAATGACCTTATCCAAACTTGTGATGGAAATAGCAATACAATCCCAATAACATATCATGTTTGCTGTGCATCTTGTGGTTAAATGCGCCTTTAGAAATGTCATGTCTAATCCTCACAGTATTGGCACGCGGATGGTGAGAGATGCGGCGCAGAAACAAGAAAAGGAGGCTTTGGCAAATCTCCCATCAAAGTTGTCTAATTATGTTAATCAAAGAATTCTCAAAATGTCAGAGTTGCTGGAGAGAGGATGAGATTTGGAGAGGGAGCACATTAAATGACGATGATGGATTCCCACCCCGCTCCCCGACCCCTGCACAATAGTGATGATATTAATTAATTAAAGTTGGGCATGCACGAGAGAGTGGCTTAAATCACACTCCAAAGGGTAATTATCACGAATCAATTTGTTACTAGATAAATATTTTCAACCGCTCTGTATCAATTTTTTTTTTTTTTTACTGGAGAGAGTGACAACTTCTGGAATGTGCAGCTGATTAAATAAACAAATAAGCATTTTAGCAATTCTCACTGATTAGTATATGAAGTAATCAATATGGGACATCTTTCTTTAATGCATCTTCAGGTGGTCCAAAATCAATGGCCAAACCATTCTTCTACTTACAAACGTTTGGGGTCACCCAGACGGTTTCATGTTTCAATGAAAACACACTGTTGTATATGTACACAATATTTTTTTTTAACCACATTAACAATGTCTAGACTGTATTTTTGATTGTTAACTGTTAATTGTTTTCTTTAAAAAAAAAAAAAATAAGGACTTTTTTTTTTTTACTGGTGGTACTGATATGTAGAATTTTAAAGGGAAATGGAGGGAAAATATGAGACATGGGTTTTCATCAACTATATGAAAAATTATTGATTATTATAATCAACAGTAAGATTTGTGGGCACTTTATTCAATATATGCATGAATATTCATGACAAAACGCTGACATATGCAGCAGTTGCACAAAAGTCAATTATTTTTCAAATTTTTGGAAAACTATTTCATTACAGATTAGAAAAAAAACATTTTTAAATCAAACAAAATGAAAATGAAAAGGAGCAGAGGCAAGAATAAATCTTGAGTTTTCCGCCCCTTTTTATGGAAATAAAAAAATAAAACATTTGAATTTCATTATCAAATTTCCCTTTTGCATCTCTAAATAAATCACCAAGTCTTCTAAATGAGTTTTAGAAGTAGCAGCCGAGATGCATTCGCCAAGTCATTAATGAACATTATAAACAGTTTAGGTCCAAGAACTGATCCTTTTGGTACTCCATAGTTGAAACTGTTAAAACTGTCTAAAAGAAGTCACATTTTAAGTGATGAGTCTCATTTTAACTGTGATGAGTCTTATTTTAGTGTTGCAATAAGACAAATATTCTTGGTGAGATTTTTTTGTTTTTGCAGTAGCACTGTGCAATAACTTAAGGAACAAGTAGGGATGGAGGCGTGGCGCCACAGTGGATGACATTAAAAACAATCAAGCTGTTTATTGTGTTTGCAATAATTAGATCTTTAACAGCGGGAGCCTTCGCCGCCTCTGATTCCCTAATTTGATACAGCGACGTCTGCGCTGCCGCGCGCTCAGCCTCATGGGGAGGAAGCGTCGATCTATCTAATCTAATTCTAACACTTAATTCAAAACTCCAGGGGATCTCTCGCTAAGTGTTGATTATTAAATTAATGTTGTTGTTTGTTTCTCGATGAACGCCTGAGCGATTCGCCGCTGCAGAAGTGCAAGCAATTGAAAAGAGTGTGCCTTTATTAACATATTTACACTGCACTATGAGGCAATATGATGTTTGCATTGCATTTTTAGAAGTGTTTTTGCACGCATCGCCACTTTTCTTTCTTGGTCTAAGCACAAAAAAAAGCTGCTTTTGTTCCAGACATTTCTTTGCTCTATGTATGACACGTGACCTCATCATATCCAGACGTGATTAATTCACAAAACGGAACAGCTAACTTGTTGGGAATGGGCTTGGCAGAAGAGAACAAAACATTACAACCCATTTGCATGTCATCACATAAATGTAAAGTCACACACGCTCCTCCCCTTTCATCCTTAGGCTTTTGGGTCTTATAAATATATTTAAATATATAAATATCATGAATATGTCTAATTGGCATTGGTCTTACAACACACAAGAACTAAAAGCACGTCTCTTGGGATGGCTCAAAGCGTGCACACCTGGATGCCCAAAACTAAAGGCAACTTTGGAGCCAACTTTGGCCTCTTGTAAAAACTCCCCCCGCATATAAAACCCACATCCTCGCCAGCAATCCGTTTTCATGGATCAGCGGCGAGCGCAATGACATCAGCGACGGCGGCGTGGGGATGGAAAAGTGGCTAAGGTCAAACAGATGGAGACATTTTTCGAGTGCCCTAAAAGTGAGCCTTCAACGCCACACTTCCAAAAGTCTAACCGTGAGTTCTCCATCTTGACAGTCACCAACATTTGCATTACAAAAAAAAAAAAAAAAGAAATTTAAATGGGCATGTCATCTCTGCTCAGGTGTCAAAAAAGCTTCAAGCAGCACTAAATAAAAGCACTCCCAGTCAAATGCACGTAGGATAATAGAATGTAAATCACTTCCAAAGTTGGATGGTGAGTGACATGATGACAGCGAGACAAAACGGGAATTAAAGAACGTGGAATAAATGGAGGGAGGGAAAGGGTGAGGGGGAAGACGGGAGGGTGGGTGCGTGAGGACGGAAGACTCTGCTCTTTGACCTCTGTCTGACCTTTTGGGAGAGCTCAGTCGCACACGCGGTCGCCAGCTGGCTTGGATTTCCATTCCATTAGAACAGCTAACTCATTATGGGAGTTCGTTTAAATCCAATAAATAACAAATCTATCATACTTATGATACATTTATATATTTTTATGTATTGTAAATACTTAAAAAGTCAAGCGAAGGTTTTCCACTTTCCATTTTCCATTGGATTTTTTTTCTTTTATTTTTGAATTTTTAATCTTTTTCCATTTTTATTAAGTAAATCAAATTTAAAAAATTATGAATTATTGTTATTGATGAAATAAAATAAATTATCATAAAATAGTTTTAAGTTATTGCTATCAATTTTTATTGTTATATTTATTGAATTACATTGACTAAATCATTTGTTATTATTATTATTTAATAATAGTTTGTAACCAATTGTCATTATTACTATTGTTGGAATTAAAGAGCAGTCTATAAATTATTACAGGTTATTATTACTACTATTATTGATGAAGAAATTAAATTATCATAAAAAAGTTTATAATTTTTTATTCTTGTTTTATTTATTGAATTAAATTTTTCAAAAAGTGTAAAAAAAAAAAAATAATCTGAAATGACAACATATGCTAACCAACATGGCTAAAAATCAACATCATATAAACTATCAATGTGACACAGATCCATGTCCCATCTCAGCCGTTTATGCTTCAAACCAACCCAGCGGCAACTTGTTGCGACGTCATGCCGAGCTGCGCTGCCTCTTCTAGCCAATTAACAGTCAAATCAACCCAAACAGATTTCCGATGGATAAATCTTTAATGATACGAGGGATTTTACACAACGCGCACGCTTGACAGTGCTAATTTAAAGCAAATAGCGGGACTTGATAAAAAATTCCCAAGGCACGGCACGGGAGATTATAAATGTTTGAATAATTTATCATATTTAATTGACCCCACTTGTATGTTGTAAACAGAAATGTTTTGATGTTCATAATGCATTTTGACGTGAGATTTTTGGGGGGATTGCTTCCAAGTAAGGAATTGCAGATGGCAGGGAAGACACGCTACAGGCGGCATTGAGAAGAAGCATGGGGGAGTTTCGGAATTTTTTTTGTCCAATCAGAATTTAGCCTCTATATGTTGCCATGTCCATCCAATCTGACCATGGCCTGGCCCATGTAACTTCAACAATATTAGCGATGGGGCTTTTTATTCAACCAATCCAATTTCAAATTCGTCCTCACAAGGCCAGCGAGCTGGCCCTCGATGATGTCAGCATTTTTCGGTCCTCTGATTTGTTAGTCAGAGCAAAACTTGTTGCAGCCAACTTTGACTAGGAAAGCACAATTTAACAACAGCGGCACGCAGAGGGACCATCCAAATTAGTGCGTGGGCATCCAATCAGAATGTAAATGAAGATAGTGATTTTGAAATATCCATGCCTGCAACCGCCCTGATCGGAAAAAGTCTGACGGCCCCCCCACCCCACTTTGTCGAGAATTACTTTCCAATTTGGATAAGTCCGTCAGCAACACCGGCCATTGATGAGAGCGTAGTTGGCCCCGGGCATCAACACACACCGTCGCACGCCACTGGAAAGTAATCACCTCGGCTTGAGGCTGCACAACTTTGACCCCCCCCCCCCCCCCCCCCCCCCCACACACACACACACACACACACTGAACTGGGGTGTAAATAGTATGAGCAAGGGGCAGGTGGTGTTGGAAGACAGAACCAAGCACAGTGAGAAGGTGAGCACCTATGGGAGCTTAGTAAGGAGGCCGACGGTGGGGGTCTCGGGCCGACCCTCCGATAAGAAAGGGATCTGCATTGTCTGTCCAGCCGACACCTGGTAAACACCACGTCTGTCTGTAAACAAACACAACCTACCCCCACTGACTCGGAATGATTACATTAACTCTAGACGAAACGACCTTGTTGAACCCTTGGTTGCACATATTTGTGGCCGTTTGCGTTACAATGGATCTCTTTACAGCATTCTCCATGACAAATTTGCAACATATTTTCTCTTTTCTCATGATTGTCGCCCCAGAACGCAAATAGTACAGTCAGGTTTTTCCTATAATCTTAGTGTCCGTCTATTGCGAACTTCATTCTTCGTGAACCAGACGCTAGCGTACAGAGAACTCCCAATATATCGCAGGTCATTGTTTGCGCCCAAGATATATTCCTGATTTTTAATGCTTTTTAAAATATACAAGCATGTCCGAATTTAGAGTTGCGCAAATGTTCACATTAGGCCAGCAGACAATGGTAAGACGAAATGACATAGTTTAGTTCAACATTTTGGCCAGTTGTTTTATGTGTCAGTTTTACAATTAAACTTCTACTGGGATTAACACAGAAACCAGCAAGCACACTTTGCCTCTTATTTTGAAAACTGGGCAAGCGAGAGATTGAGGACGCGCCCTCTAGAAGCCCATTACGTAATGACAACTAATAGCGGCCCTTATTGCAAAATCCATCCATCCATTTACGATTTTCTGTAAAATAATTGTTCCCCTGCCCCAGGTTCAAGAATGGTACAGTCCCGCCATTTTAGGTCATCCTGTTGAGATATTTACTCTAGTTTTTTTGTGACATATAAAGATGGTCTCGGGACTGAAATACCATCTCCACTGTCATAAATATATATAGAACACGTGAGTGAGTGGGGGAGGTGTAAAGTAGTCAGATCCAAGCGTGACAGGCGCGCAGTGACTTAAAAGTACAAACGTAAAGAAAAGCAGCCGTTGAACACGAACACAAATGTCAGCATAATACGCGGCAACACAAAGTTGCTTAGACAGCCTGCAGGAAAATAATTGTCGCCGTTTGTTTTTGCTAACACAGTTTCCTTTATCCACAGCCACTACAATAAGTCTCAGAGTGGGAAGAGCAAAATAATAATAGGCCAACGTTGCAACTTAAGCGTCGTTGTTGCCAGACGATGCATCGCACACATCAAAAGACACCAAATGAATACATTCCGGCATCTCTTGCTGTTTATTAACTCACAATCAATAAGCAAGGTAATCAGCAAGTGCTGCCATATTGGCCTGACAACATATCAAAGCCCATGCTCCGAGGCAACCGCGCTAACGCTAACAAGCATTTTGTTAGCAGGTTATTGACGTTAGTGGGAGGATAACGCAGATTAAAAAAAAAAAAAAAAAAAGAAAGAGAAGGCCCTCAGCTAAGCGCCGCCTGCAAATGTTCCTCTTTTGTACAACATATTCTTAAAAACATCAAATAAGCTGCAGTGTTGCATTTTGAAGATAGGGGGCGGCATTGTTTCCAGTTGTTGTTTTTTTTTTTTTAACTCTATTGGAAAAAAAGATTGATTTAAAGCCAAAAAAAAAATACAATATAAAAGAAATAATGACACTATCAAATAAATAAGCATGGATCTCAAAAATGATGTAAAATGTGTATGTTTATCTATGCAAATGTGATATGAAAAAACAAAAATATAGTAATATTAAAATAATATGTACAAGAACAAGCACGTTTCAAAATTGTGTACAATGAAAACTCATTTTTTTTAAACATTTTAAAAATTTGGAAATGTATGCTTTTTATTGGAAGGTTAAAAAAATACATATATTTTTTTGTTGTTGTTGTTTTTCTGATTAAAAGACAGCTTTTTGTTTGGTGATACATGCTTTTTATTCACTACTGACAGTTTTTTTTTAATGATATTTTTTAGATTTTCTTGTGAATATATATACATACTCACAAGAAAATGATGTTTTTCATTGGTTTTTCTCTCAATATTACTATTTATTGGACCCTAACACTGTCCACTGCCACCACATCTTATATTTCTTCGGTTTTGGGACAGGGCTGATATTGAAAGAAGATAATGGGGGTGAGTTCACCAGGTATCAGGTATGCGGTGAAGATGATGATACAGGAAAGAAAGGAGTGAAGGAGGAAAAGAGGAGGAGAGTTAATAATAATAATAAAAAAAAATCTCATCCACATAATTTCCAGCCTGCAGGCGCAGAAATGCAAATGACAGATCAAAGAGTTGGGAATGGAAAGGATTGAGATTGGGGATGCGTGGGGGGGGGGCGATGATCAAACTAGGGTTATATATGTATGTTCAGGGTGTGAGGGGCACATGTTGGAGGCAGGTAATGGAGCTGATCTGTATGCGAACACGATTGACATTTCCACATTTAAAATGTGGTAAATTTACCCTCTTTTCCTAAAAAATAAGCAAATAATATATTGTATGCTTGGTTAACACATTTCAATCCTTTGCAATTTATATACTGTATGTCTTCATTTAAGGAACATCAAAGACTATTTTCAATGTACGTTGCAGCATTTCCACTCGGGCCCGACCAATTAATCGGTCGATATTATCCCTCGTATCGGTAAAAATCTGATTTTGTTTTTACACATTAACACATTAAAACAGACACAGATTGTGACATTCAAACAAACAACCCCAAAAAAAATTATCTGCAAAAATCAGCAAGACATCTGCCAATTTCCGGCGATTTTTCTCTGTTGGAAAGTTAAACAAATACTCAAGGACAAATTATTGTAAAACAGTTAAGTGTTCGGCCTGTAATTCATATCATTATTGTTGTTAGCTTTTTAAAAATTGTATTCATTATATATTTTTTTTAAATTAATCGGTTGATTAATCGGTGACTGGACTTTTTTTCTGCCAAATATTGGAATGGGCTTCAAAAAATCCCTATTGGTGGGGCCCTAATTTCCACCATGTTTGTGGAGTATGGTGCAGCTTGTCAGCCATGTTTGTGGAGTGTTTTGAAGCAATTATTTATTCACGTTGTCAGGGAGGCGGCGTAGGAATTGAAGACTCGGGAGAGGGTTGAGATGCACTTAAAAAGTGAGCATGAAAGGTGAGGCCTCTCATTAATGCCTAATTAATGTCTGTCTGCCCATTATTGTCTAATTAATCATTCATGTGGCTCTCCTCCACCTGCAGCTGTCACACACCAACTTTGCTCGCCGTTCCACACAAGATACGAGAGTACACCCACCGGCCACTTCATTAGGTACACCTGCAGCTGTACATTCATTATATTATGAGAAGCAGCTCTCAGCATGGTTCATTGCAGTTGTACACTGTTGAAGACCACAGTAATAAACATCAAATGACACTACACAGTCCCATTCCAGGCAGTATTTTCTGTTTCCTGTCACAGATATTTGTATTTTATTTCCTTTTTTCCCCCGTTTGGCACTTCGCACCTGCTTTGTAATCGGAATTTCTTTACGGCAGAATTAGCATGTATATTTAATGTGGCGCCTTTTCTTCTTTTTCGCTCCTCTCTGTCTTGGCTACTTTTTAAATGTTGATGAGTGATGAGGGGAGGAAGACGAGGAGGTGGGCTGCCTTCTCCTTGCATGTCTGGCGGATATGCCACAGCGCCGCTAATAAATGACAGCTGATTTATGCGTCTGTATTCTTTTATTTATTACAAAAAAATAGCAAGCGGGCTGATTTCTGATATTAATAATACAAGTGGATCCACTTTGATTAGGCTTGTGCGGGGAGCTGTGCATATTCAGCATTACAATTAAAGCCTCTGATGTGAAATAGAAATGACACGCTAATGAAGCGAGCTAGCGAGCCTGAACCGCGACTGTCCAACAGCATTACGGCCCATCTCGGATGAAGAGTAATTATATGAGGAACACTGAAACGTCATTAAAAATCTTCAGTAAGTGATTTAACCCACCATTCCTTGCTAATGCTACATTCCTCTTTTTCTTCATCGGCAACCCCCTGCCAGGATCAACTCCCGAGGTTTTGAATTTAAAGAAATAAATCGAAGCAAACTTCTCCTTTAAGAAGTTCCGCAACACTCGACTCCTTGAAAACAAACATGTTGAGATTTGAGACAAAGAGCTAATTTAATTGGAGGACCTGGTCCCGGTGCTGGAAGCAGGTAATTGAAATGTTCCCATTAAGAAATTCCATTATGAATTGGTGATGAAGGCCATGCGTGATTACTGTGGATTAAAGATGATAACTGGACTCTTTTTTTTTTTTTTTTTTTAATTCCTGCATCATCTCAGACAAGATGCTCGATTTTTGTGGACACAAAGTATTGTGCTTGTGTAAACATGACCATTCAGTACAAAACACAATGCAGTGTAATGAGGAGAAAACTGACCATTTGCTTAGGGTTTTTTAAATTGATAAACTGTACGAAAATTATAGAGACATTATATTTCCACAATGTTTGTGTTGCGGCATGTCTGTGATGCTTATGGAATCTCACCTGCACCATATTTGTGAAGAGTCATGTCCAACATGTTTGTAGAGTATGTTGCAGCATGTCTGACATGTTTGTGGAGTGAGTGGTAGATATACAGTTGAAACCAGATGCTTACATACATACATACACTATATAAAAAGAAACTTATGCTTTTTTTTCCCCCCCCTGTTCTTGGTCAGTTCGATATGCCAAAATAAATTGAATTTGTCAAATTCCAGAAAAATGAAAGAAGGATTCTTTTAGACTATTTTAAGTCAGAAGTTTACATACAGTAAGATTGCGATACCTTTAAACAATTTTGGAAAACCCAGATGATGAAGTCACGTGTTTCGAAGCATCTGACAGGTTTATTGACAATATTTGAGTAAATTAGAGACACACCTGCGTGTGTATTTGAGGGTCAAAAGAAAATCAGCCAAGATATCAGGAAGTGAATTGTAAACGTACAAATATGGTTCATCCTTGGGTGCAATTTCCAGATGCCTGAAGGTACCACGTTAATTTGTTCAAACAAATATATGCAAGTATAAACACCATGGGAATGCCCAGGAAGGAGACGTGCATATCAACCCAAGAACAAACGCAAAAGACCTTGTGAAGATGCTGGCTGAAGCTGGTGAAAGAGTGTGTCATTATCCACAGTGAAACGAGTACTGCTCTGAAATGGGATCAAAGGTCACTCTGAGGCCATTACTCCAAAAGAAACACCAGATTACAGTTTACAAATGCACACAGGGACAAATGCCTACATTTTGGGAGACATGTCCTGTGGTCTGATTTAACTAAAATTGTCACAGAAGGTCAATTGGGCTCTTGTTCTAAGCAGAAAAGAAACCTTACTGAGTTCCCTATACATTTAAAATACAAGCTACAGTCAGAGTTTTATGAAATAAATTCACAAATACCAACCTTAGCCCGACACATAACCCACACTCATGAAACACTTGTGACAATATCGACAAGAAAAATTGCAAGTAAAGAACAATATTTAGCTGGATTTTCGACAACTACGGTACTGTATTTTAAAACATCACCACAGTAAAGTCTGGGTACCCATAATGATTTGGTTGACTACAGTGCCAGACTGTCAGTGTCAACGGTGCAAATGGTTAAACCTAGCAAATCGCCTGTTCACACCCTATCCGCATGAACTGTTATTCACATCACTCAACCAGGGCATGCCCAATAGACATGTGCGTGAATGGCGACCTCAAGTGGACAAATTAAATACCTGCACCTCTCTAAAGTGCGGTTTCACAAGTTCCCATTGAATTGCATGCATGAAATTTACTGTGGTGGTTTTCTAGAATTTATCCCCTGTGATAAATGAGAGTTTACTGTGCAGTTTAAGCTAATGCACTTTCATACTGTGGATAAGTGACATTACTGCCACACAGCAGCTGCTGAAAGTAACTAATAAAGTAACTTGTAATCTAATTTACTTTAACTTACTACATTTGTAATGAAGCCCTTGCTACCCTGTGAACATCTAGCTGTTTGTACATTTTTAGAACAATCTATGAGCACTTACAAAGAAATTGCTGACTGGCTTAAAAAGAACAACTTGAAATGCACTTTGACGAAAAGGGCGTCTCTGTCGGAGGGGAGGCGGTGTTGTTAGGGGTCAAATGACACAAGACTCTCCTTCATCCACCGATTCCGACCGGCAGCGCCTCGGAGCTATGCAATTATTTTTTTGCACTGTGTTCCAAAATCAACTTGAGAGCAATGAACATTATTTAAGACGCGCTTCTCAGGCACCGCAATTATAATAATGATGATCTCAATTAGCGTTGCCATTGCCTCTGGACTATTTAGCGGGCAATTTGGCAGCCTGGGGGGGCCGAGGAGCCGCCACGCATCGTCGGGTCAGAATTGGGGAAGAGAGCAAAAAAGTCTGCACGCTCTAATCAATAAAGTGCGAGATGAGAGGTGTCCTGCCAAGGGACGACTCGCGCGTTGACACAATCGGTCTTCATTAGAGATGAAAAGGATGCACTGCCTAATTTAGGGGTGGGTTCCAGTTCTTATACTGAGTTCATCTTCAAATTAAAAAAAAATAATAATAAAACAATCAAGTAGCAAGCTGCTACGGAATGAAGGGGGAAATTAAATGCTACCTGCCAGCAAGATTAATTTGTTGAATCAATACAAAAAAGTCACAATAGTGAGTCCTGCTGTAATGCGTTCCACAAACATGGCTGACATGAGTCACATGACACTCCAAAAACACGAAATAGTCTTTATGCCAGTTTTTGTCATCAATGTCACTGTTTTGCCATATTTTCTCCAATTGATGATGACATCGTCACTGCGTTCCATGGTATAGTTAATGCCTTGGAAATTCTTTGGTACCCTTCTTCTGATTGATACTGTTGAACACTGAGATCCCTCTGCGGCTGTGGAAGTCTTGTGCTGTAAGATGTGACTACAAAAATGGCAGCAAAAGCCTAGTCGAACAGCTTAACTTTATTTGGGGTTAATCTGAAGCGGTTTCAATGCTCGTAGGTGTGTGCTGACTCCTATTTCACAGGTTTTAAAGTGATTGGTTCAATCCGGAAACAGCAGCATCAACAGTTATAAGAGGGTGTGCACACTTGTGCAACTACAGTTGTTTATTTTTCAGTCCCGTCTTGAAATAAATTATTATTTTTATTCAATTGATTTTGTATAGATTATGATTTATCTTTTGTTATATATATATATAAATAACAAAAGCCTGGCATTGCAATTGCATTGTCTTTCTGTAGTATAACAGCTGATTGGCTTGATTTAATCTTTGTAATGATACAATACATATTGTGCTTTAAAAACCCATGAAGCACACAAATAGAAAAAAAATAGCCTCCCTCCTCAGTGCATTTTTTATTCTGTGAAGGGTCTCGCAGTATACTCGACTGCCACAGTACATTACAAGCTCCTTTTTCCACCCGTGTTATTCATGTGGAAAAGGCCTGCCTCACCAACTAGCCTTTCTTTTATTCATCGCACTGTAAATAACTCCACTTTATGAAAAGCAGCCAGTGTGACTCACAGATACCTCTCTAACCACAAGCCATTATTATTTCATGCTCTCTGAGAGGCGGGCTAGGAGCCGCGCGCGCTTTCGTGCCTCTGATGTTGTGTCGTACACAGGCGGCGGCCCTTGTTGCGCTCCGTATGCCATCCCTCACTTGAATTCATAAACACTTGCCGGTGCATAAATAGCACGAGGAGACGGGAGGCGCCGCTAATGCTCCGGAACACCGTCGGTGAGGAGATAACGGGCAGAAAGGAAGGAAATTTTATTTTATTTTTTTTTTAAATGTGTTGTTTTCTGACCTCTCTTGGGACATCACATTGCCGAGGAGTGCTGGGCGATGGTGGGGGTGAGGGGGTTACGATGTTCCTGAGCACCCTTTGGAACGCCTGCTAATGGGCGACCCTATTGGTCATGGTAGGTTCCCGTTTGAATCCCAATGAGGGCCTCGTGACCGACAAGGTGCGGCGGGCTCGCTCCAGTTAGCCTGTTAGCGCCTTTGACCTCTCAACGGCCATCAATCCCAGCAGCCAATTTGATATTAAGCATCAAGAGGATAGAAGGAAATTACAAGATGTTTTTCTTGAAATGATTAGTAAACCTTTCTTTAGTTTTGACTTAATGAGGATGAAAAACAACAGGCCAGAATCATACAAATGCATCACAGTGAACCCCAGTTTATTGTTGCTGGACATGTTCGAGACCCACCCACAATTGTTGAAAACCAGCAACCATGAGACCATGTAAAAGAATTCTGTCAGAGTTTTACCCCTTCCACAGGCTTTAAACACGTTCAAAAACACAAACATATTAAAACATTTTTAAAAAAGTACCTTAGCACCTGTTGTCACTCTCTTGCTCAAAGTTGTCCATATACAAAGCGTGCTTTCTTCAAGCTGTTTATTTGTCACCCGCAGTTGAAGTTAACTGTAAAACTGACACGTAAAACAACAGAGAATTCAGTATTGTGCATTTAAACACAATACTCAACCGAACAATAAACAGTACAGCCATTTCATCTAATGAACGGCTGCTAGCTTAAAGCTAATGGATATTAGCATAGATGTTACGGTATTTTACACTACTTAACACGCACGGAGCAGCAACACACAAAAACAGAGCGTACAATAACACTCACAGGAATATATTCTTTCTACTCTGGGGAAACGACTATTACTGTTATCTATTATCTCCTGTAGTCCTCAATGCGCAACTTACTACACTGATAGCATGCCGTGGCCCAATGGTTAAGATCATCGCCTGCCACCGTGGGGGACCTAGGTTCAAAACCCCGACTGGACCATCCGCCAACATCCCCCGGACTCACGGCTGTGGTGTCCTTGAGCAAGACACTGATACCCCAAAATGCTCCCCGGGCGCTTCAGCTGCCCCCTGCTCCAGTGTGTTCCACTAACATGTGTATGTGTTCACTGTGATGGGTTAAATGCAGAGAACAAATTTCGTGTGCATGCATGCACGCATGTTCATGACAATAAAAGATGATTCTTCTTCTTCTATTCAGATTTCAGACTGCCTTTATACTCATGACATTTATAATACTTGATTCTTGTCAGATCTTGACATGTTTTTCCTTGAAACAAATAAAACCTCCTCCAACTGCACTCACGTAACATTGACTTGGCTTGAAAATAGTTTTTTTCTCTATTACAAGCTAATTCTCAACTTTTTTTCCCCCTCAAAAGTCAGAATCCTATGAAAATGTATATCATACATTTTCATAGGATTCAGATTTTTCTTGAAAAAAATAACGTGTTTTTATTCGCAATTATTCTTTTTCCTGAATACATGTTTTGAAGTAATGTTTCTACTATATTCGCATAAGGCCATGACATTTTTCTTGATAATATTACAATTTTATTCATCAACTTAACCACTTTTCTCATTTCTTTCTGTGGCGTCTGGTGGTAATTAAGTAGTTTTTCCCACTCCTCTAAACAAGACTTGGGGTGTTGTAAACCTGAACAAAGCCTTGTAACATGTCCATTAATCTTTAACTGTCCCTGAAGTACAGTACATGTCTCCTGGAACATTGTGCAAATTTGCATTCCTTTGCAGAATAAAAGATAAATGCGTACGAGGTCGGAAGAAGAAAGTCAATAAATGAAACAGTCCGTGATGGTGGAGGTAGTCAAGGTTGCTTTTTAAATTCCCAAGTTTTGGTCCTTTATTTTATTCAGCAGTGAAATGCCATGAAATACAGAAAATAATGACGTTACAATTCTCCACCATGACCTTCTAACGTCAGAGAACCTTTTTATATGGACACAGTACACAGTCATGAAAAGTATCAAAAAAGTAGCTGAATCTCGTCAAGAAAGAAAAAAAATACTTTTTTTTTTTCCTCACCAATGACAAACATATGTTAGCTACAGTCCCAATTTATCTTATACGTAGGCGGATCATACTCCGAATTATTAGAGAAGGATAGCAGTAGAAAGGATACATGACTCAACTGCCGGACATAATGCTTCATAAAATATGCACAGAGGTACAAGCAATAAATACACACATTAGGTTTAAAGCCTTACAGCTATGCAAAGCAGATGCAGAAAAAAGCAGGTTTGCTACTCTTTGCGAGCATTGAGAGTGAAACGGTAAAAATTCCGGTAAAAGAAACACAGATTGGGATTTTACGTCTTTAGAAAAAAGTCAGGTCAATGTATGGGTCCACCGACATTATTATTATTTTTCTTTACATAAGTATGCACAATTATCAAAATACAGACAAAATTAACCCCAGAAAATCCAGACAATCCTAAAATCTAGTGGATGAGCAACTTCTGGAGGTCTTTCTGGTATTATGTGCAAGCAACTATTTTAGACTTTTTTAAGATTTTTTTTAAATTTTTTTTTATTTTTTTTTTTACTTAATTTATACAAAACCCATGCAAATCTACAGGTAATATGCATTCTGTGGCTGACCCTCCCCAAACTCTGAGGTAATGCATTCCTATGCATTGTTATATGTATACCTAGGCCATCCTCTCCACGATTCTCACTCTATTTGTCATTATGAACTCTTGTTCTGTCCACCAAATGATAAATGTTTTTTGTTTTGTTTGACATGCATGTTTAAAACACAATATTCCCTTACAGGTAATCTATACATCAGCACTCTACAAATGTTTGAGGACAACCTATTACAATGCAAATCTTCCATATCTTGACGCGCTGGGGGGGATGTAAACGTGGGGAAAGTGTAACTAACAGCTCTCGTGCGATCTGTGGTCATTGTTCGGAATGAGTAGAGGTAGAAGCTTTTCTTTTTTTCTCCAAAGCCTTTTTTTTTTCTTTTTTAAATTGTTTTTGGGAACAAGTGGGAGAACCTTTTTGTTGTTTTTTTTTAAAGACATAACATCCCTTTTATTTGGTGTGGTAAGATTATTAAGAAAGTCCTGTTGACTCAAGTTACCAGGCCTCTCGCCACGTGGAACTAGCGCGTGCGTTCTGGTTGGTTCTCAAAGCTAAATGCTTGGTTGGTTGGTTTGCAGCTTGTATCCGCTTTGGTTGTGGCAGGCTGACACGTTGTCATTGTGCCGGTTTCTTTGACAGCATGCGTTTATCCCCAGCTTTTTTTTTTTTTTTTTTTTATTTTATTTTTTTTAATCGATATGCTAGCAGATTGCAAACTCTGGTTCTATGTTCACGTACCATCATCTCATGAGAATTCTGTAGAAAAATCGCACTAAAACTTGATACAAAAGCAAGATACTACGTTGGACAATCATTAATTGTTAAAAAAAATAATAATAATAATAATTCAACGTTTGTAACATGGTGACGTAAATTTTGTACCAAATCCTACTAAAATTCTCATGAGATCACTTAAAAAAAATAATTAATCCCATGCACGCAGAGGCAGAATTTTGTGTAACTTTGGTTTCCTGACAACAGAAATGAGCGTTTTAATTAAAGCAACAACAATTTCGACGGGACGAAATGTAAGGGCATCCATCCATCCAGCTTGATATATTGTAGACGAGATGGATAGCAAACATAACCTAAAAAAGGTTCCCTTTCACCTTTCTGACATGGCTATTATTATTATTATTATTTTAATATTATTATTAGTAGAAGTGGTAGTATGTTGCTCTTCTTGTGGTAACCATGCCACATCCATTTCCACTTGAATACTATTTGGCTTAGCTAGATATTTTTGTCATGTTTGGTTCGTCGGTGGTTTCAGTCGTGACGTGACAGTGCCATTTAGAACATGACATATTCACCAGCCTGGTTAAATTAAAAACAACAATACAAAAAAAAAAGAGGACGATGTCAAACAAAATGAATCTGCACTTCTCCACACATTTCTTGTTTTGGTCATGATCCACTTTGATATTTAGCTCCTCTCTGGCCTGCAGCTTTTGTATTCTTTTTTAATACGTTTGAAACCTGCGGTACACGTGCTAGAAGATCTCCATGGAGCGTTTTTCAGGAGGCCTTAAAAGGAAACAATCCCAGAGGTTGGTCGAAGGTAGTTTTTGCGGAACGAAAGCTTCTTCTTGGTCAAAGTAGCTGAGTTTGGCATCTTCTGTCAATAAGCTAGCATGGGCTTTGGTTTCTAGCTGTTGCCTTTGACTGCTTGCAGGTAGACAAAGCTTTCAGAAGGTGGAGGTAAAGGAGGGACAGGATGTTTAGTTGTTATGGTGCTTTACAGAGTGACATTTAAATTTGTATCCCTTACTTTTGACTGCAACAATTCAGAACTTTGGGAATGGCATTTACAGTTGGTGGTGTCGAAGATGATACGTGGAAAGAGTTTTGAATTAAACAAAAGACAAAAAAGTGGAAAAACAAATTGTAGCGACATACAAGCAGTGAAACAACAGACTTGATTTGAACCAGCAATTGTCTCTAGACATCAACAACTACTGTGGCTCTGCTTATTCACAAACGAAATGGTCCTATTTTCTTCCTTTTTGGCAGACGGAATTTCGCTCATTTATGTCCTCCCTCCTTGTATCCATCCATCCATGAGTCCACCATCCTTTGTAGCCACGCCATCTTGGATCAAATACATTGGTTTTTTGTTTTTTTTCGCAGACATCTCATGCCTGACATGTTAGTGTTAGCGATCCCAAAGGGCTGCACCAGAGAGTTCCTTTGGAGCGTCCGGATGCATGCTCAATAAATAGTCCCAGTGGTGAGAAGGAGAGAGAGAGAAAGGGAGGGAGAAACAAAAGGAGAGTGGGTGGCAGTTTGCGTGAACTTTGTGAAGTGGTTCTGTTCGAAGTCTGGCCTTGGAGGAAAAGAAAAAAAGACTAAGGGATAGAAAAAAGGAAATCACTCTAGGTCTTCCGATAAGTTCCCTTCCTCCAGCTCCCGGTCGTCATCCAGCTCTGGACTGTGATTGGCCGTCGTCACCAGTGACATGGGACAGTCGTCGTCGTCCATGTTAGGAGGCTCCTCCTTGACGTGCACGGGCGGCCTGGAACAACCACATTGGCAATCACGTTTTTTCCGCCCGTCTTTATCAATTATGGGACGACTGGTCCTTGGACAACTGGACCTGAAAAGTGTATACCTAGGACAACTGGTCCTCGGGTAGGATCTAAAGAAACTTTGTAATTTACATCATGCTTTCATAAATCTTTATGAAATGTCATGTTTTAAATTTAAACGTTGTATTTTTAAGTTATTTTCGCTTTCAAGGTATTCGTATATCATAAGTTAATGTAAGGTAATTTTCCAATAACCACTAAAAGTAACCCAAATTTCTGTGATTTGTAAAAAAAAAAAAAATAATAATAAATACAAAAAAATACAAAAGTGTGGTAAATTGTTTTATTTTTTTTATACAGATAGATTTGTTCGCAATTTATGGTCTGTTTTTTTGTAAAATGTTAGTTGTTACAATTGTTAAAAAAAAGTACATTGTTAAAATTATTGTGAAAACCCGCTGTCCACGTTTCCAAGGACCAGTTGTCTCTCCACCGTCTTTCTCGTAGGCATGCGCTTGATAAACACGGGAAGGCTGTGACATGCATTATCCGGCGTGCAAGCGTGTTATTTCGCCAAACGCTAATTTGACATGATGCCCCGCGTCGACTGTAAGGAAGAACACGGACAACACGGCCGATGGGCTGGGATGCCTCAGACATGTTTGGCATTTAAAAGTTTACTGATGACACCAGGTTGAAATACATGAAAAGGGAGGGAGGAGTGGAAAGAAGGGGGATGGAAAAAAAAAACACAGGCCACATGATAAATAATGGAGAATTTCTCATCTCTAAGCCCCCCGGAGCAAAGGCAGAGGAGAGGCTTTTTTATCTAGTTAATAGAAAACGCAGCCGCTTCTTAATATGCAGGGGCTGCGCGTGTCGCTCCTCAAGAGGGGAAAAAAAAAAAGAAGCGGCGGCGAGGTTCTGCCATTAATCAACTTCAGCCCTGGCAGTTGGCTCGGACGCCATGATACATGTTTTTAACTCCAAATGGATAAACATCTCGGCTCGATAAGCGCCGGCGGCGCGGGCTCGAGGAGCGCGCGACAAACAGCTGAGTGTTGGTCGCCTAACAAAAATAATAATGCTGTCACGCACAAACAAGGCAGAACATGATCTGAGGCCTGAGTCGGGGAGAGGGTTTTATGCCACCATGATAAATCTGACAAAACCTAATTATTTCTGACACATCGGATGCGTCAGAAAATCCCCCAGACTCGAACAGGGGAGGTGAGGAGGGAAAGTGGGGAGGGGGTGGGGGCTCATCAAGCAGCAGTACATTAGGACTCGTCTCATAGCCTCTCTCCTGGGCTGCCCTCGTCACTGCTAAGGAGGGGCTGAAGGACGGGTGGCTTGCCATTTTGAATTGGAAAAGAACTGTAAAAGGTGCAGATGACTTGAAATATTCAAAGGCAAACACTGGAAATTAATATTCCGATGCCAGAGCAGGCTGATGTTGCGAGAGCTAATGAAAGAAGCACACATGTATCTGTAATCTACATTCAACATTTTGTTGTTTCAAACTGTTAAGGATTCTATTTTAGGGCCCTACCGAACGGCTGATTTATTTTTATTTTTTTTAATACATGAACACATTACAGCAGAAGACAAATATACGTACATTCAAACAAACGCACACACAAAAATCAGCTGATTTTCACCAATTTCTTCTCTCTGTTGTAAAGTTCAACAAGCACTAAAGGACAAAGAACTTTAAAACAATCAAATGTTCTGCCTGTAATTCCTATCTTTATTGTGGTAAGCATTAGGGGACCAAAAAAATAAGTTATTTCGTTCATGATATCTTTTTTTATTTAATCGGACGCTTAATCGGTTATTGGAATTTTATTCTGCCAAATATCAGAATCGATATTGGCCTCAAAAAATCCATATCGGTCGGGCCATGTATATGTAATGTCATAGCAGGGTTGCCAATCAAAAACAAGAAGGACAAAAAAAAAATGTCTATTATAAATATAAATATTTATACTTCGTTTAAATGCCTTTAAGCATTGCGTATGCTTATTCAACAGCTGTTCAGATTGGCAACATTATAAAGTTTTTGTTTGTTTGTTTGTTTTTAAAAGTTAGACATTAGACATTTTTGTTTTTAAAATTCTAACAAAAAGTGCAGGGAGGTCCGAAGGCTCAGCGGAATGTCTTACAAAGGTAAATGAAGAAAAAAATAGCTCCCTAAAGTCTTCCAGAGTAAATAAAGTTTTCCAAAATATCTATAGAACTGAAATGTTACCATTAAATGCCGCATTTATACACAGGCCAAATATAGAGAAGAGGGGTGGCGAAGAGAACTTTGATTTAAAGTTAGCATTTCGAGAGCTCAAGTTGCTGAATGTTAAGCGGCGCTGCTGCTTTAAGCAAATCCCTTAGGGTGTACATGATGAGTGTATTGCTCACACACACAGCAGGCATGTCCCGGGGCCATCTGGTTAGCGGTATAGTAGATCGCGTGAACCTTTAGGCGCTAAAGGGAAAGCAGAGGTTCGTCTAATTGTCAGACCAGGGTGTCCTCTCCTGAGAAAGGCCTTTAAGAGGTGATGTACTATTTAGTTTAGCGCTAGAGGCCACTCTATTATTTAAAAGAAATCCTGGAAGAGACGGCGGCGAAAACACATTTCTTCCATTTTGAGGTTCTCGTGGTAGTATATATGGACGGACGTGGCATCTCATGTCGGTGTCGAGGCAGTCGGTGCGGGAGGAAAGTATGAAAAAATACATCAATTCCATGCTGTTATTAAAAGTTAAATGACCTCGGGGAGTGGGGAACGGCAGTAGATTTGGCCCACTTAACACCCCATTTCAGAGTGGAGGGAGTAAACATGTCCGGACAGATTCATGTATGGACGTCTGGTGGGACGAAACAAGCGCTCCCTTCTTAGACATACTCGGAAAGTGCATCTTTTGTCCATTACATGCTTAGAGAGTGCCATGTGTCTTTGCCAGTGAGCACTGATGGACATTGCATGAGCATTATGTGTGTGTCCATGTGTGTATCCAAGCGCATTTTCTGTCATGTGAATTGGAAAACAAAAGTTTCTTTTCTCCCTCTCAGCTCCATTAAAGAGGAGGGGCCAGACTTGTTTTAAAATAACAATTTTCCCTGTTGCCGAATATGAATAGGCAGCGAAACTGCAACAATGCACACAGTGGCGGAGTCAAACATTTATCGACGATACCCAAGTGTGGGGCTCGCATGCGAAAGATGATGGCGGGGGCAAAAAATGATAAATGTAACCTTGCCCCAGGGTCTCGACATCATAAAAAAAGCAGTGGTACCGTGGGTTAAATATCAGGCAATTAAACTAACAAAGGGCACAAGGACACAAGGTGGGTGGTTAAACACGTCTTACATTCCCAGACAGCCTCTTAAACTCATAAAAATGTGCCAAGTGTGAGTGTACGCCGTGCAAATTCTACAATAATTGGACCATTAAAAGCAGGAGCTCTCCTTGATGGCTGTCAGTCTACACAGCGGCTGTTATGGATCGTGGAAAATGGGGAGTTTAGGAACCGATTTGCACTTTTTATCGTGTAAAATGGCCGGCGTGAATGAAAAGGGTGAAGCCGAAGGGGTGGGGTGAGTGTGCACAACCTACATGTGACCCAGTGGGGAGTACCCGGGGCTGCCGTGTCCGTTGGTGTCCAGGTGGTCCAGCGAGCCGTTGAGGTCGTCGAGGGCGGACTGCAACAGGGTGGGGGGGCTACAGCTCAGGGTGCCAGGGGGACTGATGCCGAGGAGGCCCGGCGGGCTGCCGCCCAGCAGCCCGGGCGGACTTCCGCCCATCAGTCCGGAGGGGTCGCCGCCCAGGAGGCCGTGGCAGCCGCCCATCGAACCGCTGTTCAATAGGCCCGGGGTCCCCAACAGAGGCAGGGTGGTCTCTGCCAGGGCAGCCTACGGACCACCAGAGAATAGTTAGACCAGGGATGTCCAAAACGTTTTACACTGATGCATACAATAAAATGGAAGGAACAGGGCAGTCCACTTCACCTTCTCAGTTAGCTGTGACAAAGCAAAAAGGTATTAAGGCCCGACCAATAATCGATTTTTTTTAGGCTGATGCCGATTCCGATATTTGGCAAAATAAAAATTAGATAGTATGAATAAAAAATTCTTTTTTGGTCCCTTGACGCTTACAACAATAAAGATGTATTACACGCAGAACATTTGGACTATTTTACAACAAAAGAGAAAAATCAGCAGATTTTTTTTGACAATCTTTTTTTAAATGTTATTATCTTTGTCTTATGTTGTGTTCATTTGAAAAAAAATATTCGGCAAAAATTGGCAAAAAAAAAAATAATGGACGAATTTTGACGTTTTGAAAAGGGCTAATATCATTAAATAGGCCGGCTAATTAATTGGTCGGACTCCAATTAGTATTTGTGTGATATCTAGTTTTATAATGCGTGATGTCTGTTAACAGTCAACTTAAAAACATTTTTTAACATTCAAATTTATTTACAATTTTAAATTAAAAAGTGAACATTTTTCATTACTTTATTAAAAATGAAAATAAAAAGTTTCATGTCTTGTAACATTCAACTATAGTTACATTTTATTTTCAAGTAGTGTGCAGTCTTTTAAACATTTTGACCTTTTCTCATAACCTTTGAATGAGGGTGGTGAGAGCCAATAAAAAATGTGAAACTGATTGTAAATGGCCCCCAAGCCAGACTTTGGACACCAGAAGTTAGACAATGAGCTGGTTTGATCAGATTGAAGGTTAAAAACGGTGATAGGAAGCAAGATGAATAAATGATACACAGATTGTAGCAGGAAGTGACAAGTGTACTTCCAGTTGCCATCCAGACGCCCTCGTACCCTTGAAAACTTTACCTCCAAATAATAAAAACTCGCTGACACTTTCGCCTGCCGAGCATTAAAGTTATATGCTGCGATGAAATTTTGAAAGTTTTTTTTTTTTTTTTTTGCAATGAGAACCTACCTGACGTACACAATGAAGCCAAATCATTTATGACAGCCTGGATAAATATTAATGCGCATGCCCTTGCATTTGCACACGGACCCTATCAATCTCAAGTGGCTGCATGCAAGAGGGCTGCCCGCTCCGTTTCTCAGGTGGTCATCTGGTTCGGTCCCTACCTGTAGGCTGGCGTTTAGTGCCGATCCATATCCCAGATTGGAGGGCAGGTTCTTGACGAGTGATGGGCTTCTGGAGAGGTAGGGGGGAAATAGTGGTCAAATAACAAGATGACACACTTGACAGTTTGCAGATAGACTTAAAGCACCCATGTGATATACTGTATATATATGTTTATGTTGAATGAGGCTATGCTTAGGAGCTCTTTTTTTTGGAAAACTTTCTCCAAGATTCAGGAGGAAGTTCGTGGTATTTTCTCCTCATTTATCCGATGTTCTAGTTCAACCCAAAGGTTTTGGAGGAAGTTCTTCCACAACAGACGGCATGATGAAACAGACAAAACTGGTAAACTGAATAATTAAGATTCAATGGAGAAGTCCAAGATGTGTGTCCTCATACTTTTGTCCATCTAGGGTCTAAAACAGGCGTCACCAACATGGTGGTAGCCCCCCCGAGGACCACATAAGTAGCCTGGGGCCTATTCTAAAAACAGCTCACCAATGATGAGACATTGTGATTACATACGAATGTTGTCCAAGTGACGATTTGATAATGTAAACACACAGTTCTATAAAAAATAAAGTGTTACCTATTGATATATACTGTATGATTCCCACCTTCTGAAGTGATTTTGGATTATTATTATGAGAAATTATTAACATACTGGACCCCCGCATACTCGGCACCCGCGAAGTCACCTATAGCGTTTTTTTTCTTCAATTTTTTTCCCTTTTTTGGGGGGAAATTAACCCCCAAAACGGTTATTGGCGCTTTATCCCTGCTTATTCATGAATTTTTGGAGGTTTAAAATGTTTGTTTTTTTCCCCCATGTAATTTTAAAGAGTGTCAATTATCCGCAGATTTTCGTAATTCCTTTTCAAAAATGTTGGTGAGCCCTGGTCTAAAAGCTCTTGAGAATTGAGTCCCTCCTCTTGTGTTGGGTCATCGCTCGTACCCTGTGATCTTCTGCGATCGGCGTTTCTGGTACTCCACCTCGTCAACCGTCCAAACGGCGCCTTTCACGTTCTCAACGCGTACAAAGCACTTGTGCAGGCTCAGGTTGTGGCGCACGGCATTCTGCAGGTCAGAAGAAGACAGCGTTCACTCATTAGCCCCACAATGATTTTTTTTTTTTTCCCCCCCCCCCGTGTGCGTTTTTGAAGGAATTCTGAACATTCACGCTCCATTGATTTAATTAGCAATAAAAGAAGAGAAACGAGTGAAAGCGAATGCTCTTACAAGTCCGGCACACAGTACATATCAATCAGAGTAAGTAGGCTAAAAGGAGGTAATCAGCATAGCGAATGGCTTATGGTGCTGACAGAAGTGGTAATGCCAGCCTTGATAATGGTGATGTCAGTAACCCTCTCTTGCTCTTAATGGACAGGCTGTTTGAAATATGACAGCATAAGATGGTCATCAGGAGATGTCACCGTATGTGTGTGAGTGTGTGTGTGTGTGTGTGTGTCTTCATCTGTTTATCTTTTCACTATCAAAGCCATATTGGAAATGACTACGCCAATCCGATGAGATGATTTCATTAACTATAAAGCACATGAAAATATTATGACCATAATTAAAACATGCATCAGACTCAAACAATAAGCTTTAATATCCCTGCCTCTAATATTTATCATCTCCCTCAGCTTGGTGTTGTATGCTTTCTCCAAGAAAAAAAAAAGGATTCAGGAGAAAGAAAAAAAACAAAACAAAAACAAAAACAAAAAAAACTCATAAGCAGATCTCACATCTGACCTGAAAATCCCTGGATTTGATTGATCTTAATGCCCGTGGCTCTGAATATGATAATTTTAATATTAATGAGCAAATGAGCAGTTTTATTATGCATGCTATATAGTTAGAACTAATAAGCTTCTGGATGAGAGGAGACGAAGAGTGGGATGTGTGTGTGGGGGGCAGGAGAAAGGCAGATATTAAACTACCTTTCATTCTTTTTCTTTTTTCCTAAACAAATTCTCTCCATTAATCAAAGGAAAGGCCATCACGCTAATGCTTACAAAAAGGGGAAAATGCACACGTAAATGGATGACCTTGGTTATAGTGCGGGAAATAGTTGGAATTACGCCGCTTTTGTCCATCCGGAAACACAGTAAAATGTGCGTCACACACTCACGCCGACGACGTTATTACGCGGCGCCGTCCCTCCCTCACACGCGCTCATTTGCATCCCAAATCCCAATTAATTCACTTTATCTCCGCGACGTTACGTCCTGCATATATATATATATATAATTAAAATGTTTGTACACGGAGACAGGACAAAAAAGTTGCAGCGACACATATACAAATGGGTCCTATTGTGTCGGTAAATAAAGAGTTCCCCCTCCATGACAGGCCATTTCTTCACCAGCACGATGCTCGTGCATGTTTGACCTCCACGCAGCCCAACCCTCCTGCTTGACGGCCATCTTTCTTCCTAATTAATCAATGATATGCAGAGGGAAGGCGGCTTGAGGAGTAGGTGGGAGGGGAAGAAGGGGGTGGATTGGGTGTCTCGCTCAACAAAAGGTGCTGATGATGGAGTGGCTGCTGTATAATTAGTGCGTCAGAGCCCTCTCCACGCCAAGCCTTCCGCTATTAATTGTGCCCAATAGGAAAAAAAAAAAAATATATATTGAGAGATGTTGTCATTGGGATGGAAGAGGAGAAAGTATGTTTGCTATATAAGTGGGGGGGGTCCAAACGTACCTTCCAAGTCGCAGCATTGCGTCTGAAATAGGCAAACGTGCGCGTGAACCAGCTGTAGATTTCATTAAGCGTTAACTGCATGTCGGACGAGTCCATAATAGCCTGGAATGAGATGACATCAAATAATACTTTACTAACGAGATGCCACGCCACACACACGCACAGATTGTGAGTGGGGAGAAAGAGAGCTGCCGTGATTCATGCCGCAATTAATTTGAATCTAATCAGCCAAAGTTAATTTATTTCCCACTCACCTGTCTTATGAGGGTTGCATAAGTAAACGGCGGTCTGACATCTGCGTTCTTATAAAACTCGTAGTTTGGGGCAATCTCTGGAAAAATAAATACTGTGTCACCACCTGAAATAATTGGTAAATTTTTATTCCTCCAGGTATTGCATTGGCTCACGCTTTCATCAAATTAAAAGGAGGGGTGAGGGGAGGGGGTGGAAATAAGAGGGAGAGAAAGGGAGGGGCACATCAAATCAGCATTTTCCATGTCTAACAAAATGCATTTTTAATTAATGTCTCTCGTGAGAGATCTTAAACACTAATAAATCCATAAAATGAGATCCGTGCAGTTCGTTAAGCCCGACGCTGA
Organism: Phyllopteryx taeniolatus; assembly: GCF_024500385.1. NCBI lineage: Eukaryota > Metazoa > Chordata > Actinopteri > Syngnathiformes > Syngnathidae > Phyllopteryx > Phyllopteryx taeniolatus. The sequence goes on from NC_084523.1 coordinate 1,469,846, forward strand.
ATAATTGATGTGACTTCACACTAAACACATTGAGTAAATACAAACATCAAAGGCAGAGCATTTAAAATGCAAAAGTGGGAAACGTCCTAATGCAATAAATATTGTATTTACTTGGCCATTATTTGAACTTAATTAACACTCGTGTAATATTTATGTGCAGTGAAGGTTTCCTGTCTATTTACATATAATGTGATTAAACATGGGCTTGCTTTTTATCAAGCCAGCAGACGTCTCACTCTGCGCGGCCGTGTGTGTGTGTTATTCCTCTGCACCATCGTGATATGGGCCATTTTCATTGAATTTGATCAATAACGGTCAAGACATGACCCGCTGAATTTCCTTTTGAAAAATCAATTAATTATACTGATATGAGTATTTGAATTATTGGCCATTATCATTCAAATGGCAATAATTGTTTCGAAGAAAAAAAACAAAAAAAAATCTCCAAACAAAATCTTCTTATGCCAAAATGTATTTACCGGTATGTGATCCTAATGAAGTTTCATGATTTACAACATGTTTTCTGAAGATGCTATTGACATCTTTGGATATATAGGATTTTTCTCCCATTGCTTAATAAGCCGTAGCCATGAAAACTAACAAATGCATCTTAGTGTCTTCAGAGCTCAAATTCAGACAGCAAAATAAATGGTGTTATTTCTGAGATATGAATGAATATGTATGAATTTGTGAAAGCGTCGGAACTATTGCATGTCTTTACCGTTATTACGATTGTATAAAGACAAGATTGTAATGGGTTTAATGAGTAGTTAGGATCATTTATCCGCAGAGTTTGAAGGTCAACATGTAAATTGGGCAACTCACATGATTTTTATGAAGCCGTTTATGTCTTTACCGTTATGTACTTTTGTCTTTACAGTTCTAAAACCAAGTGTATTTCAATTGGCCACCACCATTTGCTCTGTCAATAAGGATTGCCTTTACTATGCCTAAAACTTTATATCATCAATAACTTCTTGAAAATAGGATTAGGATTTCAACGTGGAAGACATTTACCCATTTGAAACCAAGGTGCCATAAGAAAACTGTAATTTGTTGTTGTTATACTGTTATTGATCAAATTCTATGAAAATGACCCATATAGCAGCTTCTTATCGAAGACTATTCATATAAATTTAGGGGAAAAAGTATAATAGTATGAGTATGCTGTGTAGTTGGACCTACCCGACGACAGAGGCATTGAGTATTTGTCCGAGTGGCGTCGCCGCATGGCTCCCATGCTGGGCACGTTGGCGCCGCCTAGCACCGAGGGTACCTGGGGCATGGCCGACATAGGGGTGATGGGTGCCGTGGGCGTGGTGGGCGTCTGCGGTAAGTTAGGGGGCGACGCCGAGGGCAGGTTTTTTGACATGGTAGCGCTGGACACCAAGTTGAGCTGGAATGAAGACAGTGTCGTTACTGAGGCCAATGCAAGAATATAGTAGGATTCCGTACAAAATAAAATACAAATTAAGATTATCATAATATTACTCTTCCACATATCAGAATCGGCAGCGGCCTCAAAAAAATCCATGTTGCTTTCGTAAGAACATTATTTATTATTATTTTTTTTTTATTCCTACTTGAAAAAAAAGTGTAATTTTTTATGAATCAAGTTGAGCTGGAAGGAAGAGCCAATGCAAGAATGTAGCAGGATTCTGTACAAAAAAAAATCTACAGGAATTAGTAGAAAATGTACATATTAAGTCAGTTTTCAAAAGTTTGTTTAAAAAAAAAAAGAGCAATTTTTCAGGATATACTGTAAACTGCACCTCCACTTCAAAAGTCATTATGAATAAATTTTAAATTTTATCCAATTTCCGACTAAAAAAAGAACTAAATAAAACAAAACAACAACAGTGGAAGTGATATAAAAGGAGTGATGTAATCCAATGCTTTAACATTTTGATGTTTTCTCCTACACTCAACATGCAGAGTCATTCCGCGGCCAGTCTCGGAGAACCTCGTGTATGCGCTACCTCCGCCCTCCCTGACACAGCTGTGTGTTTCCTCTAACAAGGCTCATGGAAAGGAGCCAGCCCATCGCGGCTAATTACAACCGCCAAATTGTATCATGTGATTTCTAATTAGAGCACGCTGTTCGAGATTAGCCAACGATCAGCCTCCGTGTTATCGGTCCCCATCTTGCTTTATCTCTCTATTCAGCACTCCTCCCTCCCTTAGTACAGATAGAAAGATCCCCCTGCACATTTGCGATGTAAGACGATGTTTATACCAAAGCACGTCTGGTTGTTCAGGTCATCTCGGGGGGACGAAAAAGGGCTACTTTCTTGAAGTTGACTAAATCTGAGTGGCGATCTCCTCCCTAAACTTGGTTACATTAACAAAGTGTGACTCAGTTACTTCATATGTCACTCACCGAAAAGCATGAGGCCACTCCAGACACAGCTCCACTCGTTGCGTCTTCACTAATTGTCCATCTCCGCCCCCCCCCCCCCCCCACTCCAAATCTCATGTGAGAGGCTCCAGCCGAGTGGAAAAACGCCGAACTGACCTTTCAGTCGTGTTGCTAATTTCAGCTCGTGAATGGTAATGACATTGTTACATATTCAAACCGAATTGCCTTAATTGTGAGTCGACAAGTACGGATGCATTCGCGGCTGGGAGTTTGGCATTGACTTAAAAGATGGGAGGGAGGAGGGGACGATGGTGTGAGAAGGTATCGGTGGGCCCATTTGTGTTGATAAATAGGATAAAATGTCAACTTGGAAATACTCTGGGTCGCTGTTGGGCCTCTTGATACGTTGATAATTAAATGTCCACTTGGCTGTAATGAGCACAGAAGGAAAGCAGTTAAGGGATTTTTATTGATTCAAACTGACACTTATCTGCAAAGTCCAGCCAATGAGCTCAAAACTTTGCAGTGCCAATCATTTACATTTGAAGATACATAATATAACCACTTGATGTGCTGTAAAAACATTTAGAGGGTGTAAGGTCTTGTGATGAGGAGAATATCATCATCTCCCTCAAACCTCGACAAACGACTTTGACAATCTAAAAATATTAGCAGACCAAGCTGGACACATCAAGTTGTGTTAGTATTAGCCTAGGTACTAGCATTACTGTCTACAGCTGTGTCAAGTGTTTCTCCACTTTATCTTAACCAAAACAGTTGAAAAATGAAGTGGGAAAACACCAATATCTCCTTACTGCGATTTTTACGATGATACTTACCCTCAAAGATGAGGGAAGCCTTCAAATGAGGGCGCTCCTAAATGTTCATTTACGAATTCTGTCGGAATGCACTTACACCCCCCACTCCCGCCCCTTTCTTCAACACAATCAAATGCAATTAGCTGCTCTTTCATGTGCGCTTTATGTAACGCAATACTTCATTAACATCATTCATTCGTATTCAAGCACGGATTAGAAGCACCAGAGTCGTCATTGGATGACATGGAACCGTTCTGCTGCAGTTCTGAAGACAAGTGTGAGAGCGATGGAATAATAAAAGGAGAGTTTGATTCCTGATGGAATTATGGGATGATTATGCTATCGCGTGGTTATCTTCATTCAATGATTCCATTGAAAGTAGGCGGTTACTAAGCAGCCTGCATGCACGCCAACATTTCAATAGGTATAAAATTGGAGGCTGACAATATTTGGGAAATAAATACACTATGTTAAATGGCTATGTAGAGTCAATCCCTGTGGGATCAATTTTAGCCACAATTGTGTGTTTATATCAGCATTCAATATCAATCCTCAGCTATAATTTTCAGCTGTTTGTTGCTAAAATGACAGCGTCTGAGTGCGAGTGGCTCAATCATCCAGCCAACAGATTGTTTTGGCTATTATATCTATCAAGGAAAAATGACCCCCCAACGTTTTAGCCGAGCTCTCCGTGATCCTTTGGCCATCTAATACACTTCCAAACTTGTCGCCCTCCCATGAGAAGCAGGTGATACAAATCCCATTATGTCTTCATCTGTGCCTGTCACTCAAAAGAGTTGTTCATCGCCGGTGTGTTTACAAAGCAATATGCACTCACTGGTTTGGGAGATGACTTGGGTTCGGAGGGCCGCATGTGCAAGTGGGTCATCATGGCCTGAAGACGCTCGCGTTCTTTCGAAAGCTGTTAAAGACAGAGAAGAAAAGGGAATTTAATCAAAAAGTAAAGAAACATGCAAAGGGGGGGGGGGGGGGGGTGCTGTCGACAGGTTAGGGCAAAACAAATGGAGTTTCATCTTTTTGTCAATAGCAGAATTTAGGTCAGCGAAGCCCTGACGGTAATGAGGTGGCCGGGCGAGTAATGGTGGTCTTGAGTGTGAGCTCAAAGTCCCGCGGACACTGCTAAGGGGATGGAGGCGCAGCCCGCAGCTTGCAAGAGGTAAAGGGTGTCCTTCTAAACATGGCTTGAGATGGACCCGCCTCTCCGGGTCCAGTTAGTGGCCCCGAGCCTTCACGGACTATCATCAATTTAATGCACGCGCAGGAGTGACAGGGACCCGAGGAAACCCACACACATATAATAGAGAGCTGGTCCTCATTAGCAGTGGAGGCTCTTGAGGGGGAGAGAGAAAAAAAGAAAGAAAAGAAAAGAGTGGGATCCAGGGCAATGGAATAGAGACAACAAGTAATTGGTCACACAGCTCTGCTTCATACAGGACAACAAAACAGAAAAGTCAATATTAGACAACTAATAGCATAATTCCTTATCTCTGTTTGCTATACTGGTCTACCATGTCAACACATTTCCTCCCACAGATGCTCAATAGGGTTTCGATTCGTGGACGAAACAGAATGCCACTTCAGAATAGTATATAATGTTTAGTTCTTAGACATTCTTGATTGTTTTTAGCAAAGTGGTTTTGGTCTTTATCCTGTTGGAGGACCCACGACCAAAATTACTGACATTGGGAAGCACTCAAGAATGCCTCGACAGTCTTGAGATAGTCTGGACCCTGCACGGATTCAAGACACCCTCTGCTGGATGCAGCAAAACATCCCCAGAATGATTGTAGGAATGCCTGGTCCTCAAAAGTGGATACCCTGGGTGGTAAACTGGTCCTCGGGTAAGGTTAGGGTTAACCCTAACCCTGGTTCTAAAAAAAATAAGCTAGTCGGGACATTTATTGCGAGGAACAGTTGTCCAAATTTCCAAGGACCAGTTGTCTGAGCTATGCACTTTTGAAGACAAGTTCTCCGAGGACCAGTTGTCCGACACACACCCAAAGTAGCTCTTCTTTTCTTTGTGTGCTTCAATTTTGCCTCTGTAAACACAGAGCCGATATGACTCGCTAAAAAAGGAAGCGTAGCGACAATTATGCCGACGTGTCTATTTGAATATACCCACTTGTTTCAAAATAGGAAGACGAGCAGATGTCAGCGGTGCTGAGCAATAATGTCGCTCAATCAGCGCTCTCATTATCTAGCCAGCATGACTTCTTAATAAGGTCACACTCCACCTACTGAAAATAGTTCCCTCCTTTTGAGCGTTCTTCAGGTGCAAAGTGCAGTTAATTAACACGGCAAACTGGGAGAGACGCGCTCGCTATTAATTGGAAAGAAAAAAGCAAAGCGGGGAAAATAAAGCACACGCTTAATTCAATTAAAAGAGCCATAATGGCTTTCGCTGCGAGGCCTGAGGATCCCATTGTTTGGTGGCTTTGTTTAATTCGGCAGGTCCTGCTTTTGCGGGAGACCTCGCCGTGGCCTCGTTTGACAAATCGCGAGTCGTGACGGCGTAATTAGTCCACAAAAACTGACAATGCAGAGTTTCTTGAGAGAACTTACTTGGATTTCCAGCTGCTGTACAACCTGCATCTGCACCCGACACTGGGCTGTGCTCCGATCATCCAGGGCGTGCTCGTTGTTTAGGTGCCTGCAAGTGAACAGATTCACTTTTTAAGCACCACATCAGTATCACCATCAATGTGATTTTGTTTAAATTTCTATAGTGGGAGAATTATCTATAGGATTCCGTTAGGGCGCCATTGTTCCACACTGAACCGAGGTAATTAGAAGCAACATGACGGCGTGTGGCGCCATGTTTAACATGACAATGGACCCGCACCAGTTGAGATGGCTAACTTCGGTCGGCCTTTCAACTGCGCCGGAAAAGGAGCTGGCTCAGCGCGTCGCCTTTGTCTCCTCGTTTATGCAAAACAATACACACAATTTAACACCGGCAACATTTTGACGCACAAAAGCATCTCCTCCAAATGGCATTAAACCTATCTGCTGTGTTCGCCTCATTAGAAGAAAGAGACAGCCAGACAGCTAGAACAGTCAATGAGGGTTTTTGTCTCGATGTAGACTACAAAAGCTTCATCGAGACAGACTCTTAATCCCCCCCAAAAGCGCAAATGCAAAGCGCACGAATACAGAGAAAAACAAAAAACCAACAAAAACAAAAAAGGATTTTAGGGGTTGTGATTTGCGGCTAATGAGCCTCTACCCAAATGATCATTGGTGACAAACCCACAAAGCAAGCTTTGAGGAGGGATGCGTCGCAAATGCCAAAGCTGCCACTTTATCTGCAGTAATGATAGGTTCACTTGCTGAGCGTTCGATGGTCATTTACAGTACAGTTCGTCCTGAACTTGCACACACAAACCGTCCACACCGAGCCATCCTGTTCAGAAATGTTTCAGTAGCAAGCGAGAATAAGGTAGCATTCGGGAGGAAAAAAAAAGAGGTGTACGCTATGGGATGAGGGAGTGAGGGGTGGGAAGAAGCGCCGTGTTTCTGCAGCCCCGCGCCTAATTGCTGTTTCAGGATGTGCATGCAGAAGAGGGGGCATTTCATTAATCATTTAATCACGTCCCTCGCAGGATGAGGGAACTAATGTTGCAAATACCCTTTTCATTTCACTGCCCATAATGCTATCTTATGCACTTGATGTATGGCGCGTGTCATGAATTACAGCTGCTTCAAAAGCACCGAGCACGCTGCTAGCCGTCCCCAAAGATTCCTCATTACAAAAAGAAAAGGGGCGCGGGCGGGAGGGGATCTCTATTAAGTTTTGTTTTGTTTTTTTACATTCAGCCGTACACATCTTTGCCAATGATTCAAAACACACACCTTCTGCTACTGGCCAGTTAGTGAGTCGATTACTACTTTTATGAAATATACAAATGACAGCTTGTCATACTGTGCATTAATAATTCCACAAGACGGAGAGAATAATGGCGGGGAGGGGCAGGGGGGACACAGACAGAAACTGTGGTCACGGCCACAAAATTGGAAATTGTTACAAAAACATGTGATGGACTTTGTTTTTGGTTTTAAGAGAGCAAAACCAAAATGGGAATCGAGCACTTTAGCAAATAGTAAATGAGGATTAAAAAAACGAGGAGGTATGAGGGTTATTTTCCCACCTCATTTTTTAATTGCATCCTCTCTCATCTCCAAAACATCTCAGAGACTTCCCCCCCACAACTATATACCGTAATTTCTCGTGTATAATGTGCACCCATGTATAATGCGCACCCCCAAAGTTGACCTCAAAATTCTGGAAAACCCTTCTACCTATGTATAATGCATTTTTACAATGCATGATTTTGCTTCTACCCATATCATCAAAACTTTAAGTATTCTCTGTATTTTGTTAGTTTTTTCAAAGAATTATTCTGAAGTTAAACACCTTATTTGAACACACAATACTTTCTTTTTATTAACTTGCTCTTATTTTGAAATTCACAGCCCTACTTTTACTTAGCAAATGAGAAACGCACAGTTCTGCTCATATGTTTGATTACCCAGGCAGGATTTAGAAGATGTGTACAATTCTTTTGGGAAAACATGAAGGACCAGGCAAAACACATTTAATTTTATTTTAATGGGATTCAAATTAAACTGTTAAGCATTTCAGAAAAGCATTATCATTAAACAAAACATAACCATAAAGAAATTAATTATGGTTGTTGTTCAGTCATCAGTCGTATTAAAAAAAATATATAAATAAAAAAATATTTCACAAATTCTCCCTGGGTATGTGAACTTTTGAGCACAATTGTACATATATGCAGTCATATCTACCCGTCATATTGGAATGAAAGTGTAGTCTACACCTTTTTCATAACCTCTAGGGGGCGGTGGCATAGTGGAATGAAAGTGTACAGCATTTTCATAACCTCTAGATGGCGGCATACATTGATAAAATGTGAAAGTCTTCTTCATTTTCTCCTATACCTATGTATAATACACACTATTGAGTTTTGACCATTTTTGGGGGTAAAAAAATGCGTATTATACACGAGAAATTACGGTATTCAGTATGTATACGTATGGGGCCATCAGTGTCCACTCCGGGCCCAGTAATAAATCTACAAAAGGCGGCATGTATGGATGATGCTTCTAGGTTAATTGTCTGTTTCACACCGAAACTACACACAAACATCCACTTCCTGTGCGGTGCGCAGACGCCCGAGAACGAGCAAAACACCCGCGTAGCATATGTACACATGCATGCATGCGCACATACGGCACACAGACACTCTCCCCGTGGTGGTGATGCATAAGTAATGCCCTCCGTTTTAAAGGTCTTGTCACAGTGCAGCAGACATGTGGAAGGGTAGAGGGGAAGCTCAACTATCAAGGGGCTACGGGGGAGGGAGGGAGGGAGGGCAGCCTCACTGCCTACACTATGTGTGTGTGTGTATTATATAGAGACACTTGGCTGCAGCCTTGTGGGTTTAATTAGCAGCGGGTTAGAGACACCAGGTTAGCGGGCCGAGCTTGCCATTTCAACGTCAGTCCCAGTAATAAGGGCATTGAGTGGACGAGTCAAGAGTGTGTATGTGCGTGTTTGTGTGCGCATTTCATCAGCAAAACTTGCATGCGGGTAACACGTCAACTAGGGCAGGGCGATGATATGATTGCGGTAAATTTCATGTCGATCACGGTGATCAGCTGCGAGCCTATTTACTCAGCGGGAATGTGTGACAACAGCCAATCAGTCATCCTTTTCCTGCTCCACTTTCGAAACTAGTTTGACAAGAGAAGTCACTCAACGTCGGTTGTTTGGCGGTGTCTCCAAAGCGATGTGGAGCAACGCAATTAATGTGCAAGGTACAGTATGTATATTCTGGTGTTTTATTTTAACATGACAAAACTAACTAATCTATCGTGTTGTTAAAGATGATGCACATTTGAAAGTAGCAATAATGTTAACAGGGTATGTACTGTAGCATCATAAGTGGAGAATGGTAATGTTCCAAGATGTCTTTCATTATCCATGAAGGGGCAATTTGTTTATCTTTTGACCTCCAAAAATATTCAGGACTGTAAACTAGTACACTGTTGTGTTATATTTTTCTGCATTTGTTGCACGGTTGGGTGAAAATTGTTCCCTCGCTATATCGCGGTTCGCCTATTTAGTTGTAATGTAAGTGTATACTGTATTTTCTTTGTGGTAAAATAAATGCTTACATGTACATAGTGTACAGTACTACAGTGCCTTACTGAATGTTTGAGTTTAAAAGGTGTTTAAAAGTATAGAAAGTGTTTCGAAGAGTATGGTAGAGGTCAAAAAGAGAAGTGTGAGGATGATTAATAAGACGCTGGGGACGTTTATACAGTTTTAAAGAATAAGTATAAATGATTTTAAAAAGTCTGTGGTCGCTACTTCGCAGATTTCACCTAATGTGGGTATGGTCCAGAACCTAACCCCCACGATACACGAGGGATTACTGTATATGTATTTTTTTTTTTATTTGACTTGTTGGCTTAGTATGCTAATATAACGTTAAGGTTATTGTTTTAAATATTGACTATGAGGAGTGTTTTACCAAAAGGTGTAAATAAAATGTTGAACTACTCTCCAGCTTCTTAAGTTTTCAGTGGACATGTTTTAAAGCTGGCAGTTTCAAAAAGTTAAAAAATAAATAAATAAATTGTGATACTAATCGAGATCAGACATTATGAAAATAAATTGTGATCATTTTTTTTTTTTGCCATGTCGCCCAGCCCCAACGTCGACGCAACACAAATCCAAGGATATTATCTCATTTTGCACTTCAAAGAGCCAATTCAGCACGCTAGCCACCTCGCAGCTACCTTTTCCAGGTGAGAGCGCTTAAAAGAACACAGAGGAGCTATTAAATGCTGATGGCGACAAGTTTCCCCAGCGCAACACAACAAAAGATGACTAAACGTGTCACAGCCACTGAGCGGAACGCCAACAGCGAGCGATTACAACCCACCCCCACCCCCCCCGCCCACTCCCCGCCTCAGAGTTCCTCCTCCTCACACCCGTAACCCACACCCAGCTCGCGACATAGAAACTGTCATCTAAATCTGACACCCGCTTTATGTAACCCTGTTTAAACGCTGCTTGTGTGTAGTCAACTGGCATCTCCGGCAACATGAAAGGCCTCCCAGTGACACCGACAATCACCGCTCCGAGGCACGCCACCGAGCAGCCATCTTTGTTCCAGTGACGAGCCCGCTTTCTTTGTTGGCGTCTGTTTTCATGTGTCGGCTGGGTTACAGTAAAAGAGCCAGCCTCTGACTCGCAGGGGTGCTTAAGTGTGTGTGCTGGGTGGAGAAGTGAAGCGAGACGCTGTTCTGTTTTGTTGGAGGCGATGTTGTGGAAAGCATTTGTAACAAAAAAAAAAAAAAAAAAAACTCTCAGCCAACCTTTCTACTTCCTGCCTTGCTTCCCCTCCCGCATCACTTTGCAAGCTTATTCCAGTCTCTGACCTGATGTTTTTTTCCCCACACAGTGTCTACTAAATAACCCGCTAAGCTACCTCCACAATATCTTTAGAGCATACAGACCATCTTTATGTGAGCGTACCAAGGTGATGCAAAGATATTGGGGGGGGAGTGATAATCCGACACAAGCTTGCCTCGTCATGTGTGCATCAGTTCCCAAGCTGTAACGCAAACTCCTCTACCTGCACAGGACCGCACAAACGGGCTCAAGTGATACATGATGCCTATGGACGTCAGGAAAATGGATATTCTCTGTTATATGTGGCGCATAGTGCACAGGGGATAAGCAAACACACTTGTCAGGCTGCTGTTGTCATTTACATTCACCTCTGATTCATTCCCATGCAACGGTGTCAATTAAGGTTCACAAGATGAGCTGATAGCGCGTGAAAATGCGGCTTAATATTCTGTCTGGCTGTTTCGCTCACTAAACGCTGGGTTGATTACGGTTAATTCACAAGATGGATGAGTTATTTAGCTTTCTGCAACTCGGGGAAAAAAACAAAACAAAAACAAGTCACAACAATCTCAGGACTCTATCCACGTGGACGATTATAGCCCGTCGGAAAATACAAGCCAGATCGTTATTTCACAGTTAATTACAAATCTAATTAGAATATTCAAATGAGAGCCTTCCCCGGCTTTTCTTCTCTGAGTGAGAGAGAGCGGGTGAGTGGCGACGTGATAACCTGTAATCGTTGGCGCCGCAAACACCTTCACTCCTTTGATGTCCCCTCACTGACATCCTGGCAACAAAGCCGACCAATTACAAATGAGCTAATTAACTAAATTGTTGATGGAGCATGAAGAGTTCATTCGCTCCGCTGCCGTGCACCGTGACAACAACTGAATGGCGGGCCTTTGTTGTGGAGGCGAGTGTGCGGCCGTGCGAGTTGCCATTAGCCTTTTGACGACTTCCTCCACAAGCCTATCAGGCGCTTCCACGCCGCGTAGGAGATTTGTTATGGATCACGAATGGCTGAGTCCAGAGTTGCTCGAGCTAAACCCTGTCAACGAGCTGTTGGCAAGGTCAAAGTGGCGACGGTGAAATCCCCGCTATATCCCTGTTCATCGTTTGCGCCGCCGCTTTACCACAGATTTTTAAGCAGGTGTTTTTTTTTATGTGTTTGTACTCTACTTAGGCAAGTCTGAATTTAGAGACGTACGCCTTCAGTGTAGTACCAGGTGGTGCCGCATCCGGATGGATGGATGAAATTATATGGTTTGGTTGAAAATTTTTATTTTCTTTTGTTTTATGTGTCAGTTTTTACAGTAACTGTCGACTTGGACTGAGAAACAGCTTGAAGTGAGCACACCTTGCCTCCTATTTGGAGAACTGAGCAAGTCAGAGAGGGAGAACAGGTATTTAAGAATACTGTACGCCTTGAGATATGAGCTTCATTTGTACAGTGACCATGCTCATAACTCAAAACATCTCAAATCCATCCATCCATTTTCTGAGCCGCTTCTCCTCATTAGGGTCGCGGGCGTGATGGAGCCTATCCCATCTATCATCGGGCAAGAGGCGGGGTACACCCTGAACTGGTTGCCAGCCAATCACAGGCATCTCAAATCATCTTTTCCTATTGAAATGAATGGAAGTGCCATTAATCTGTTACAGCCGTCAAATAAGGAGGAAAAAATAGCACACTATAATTTTGTACTAAAAAAAAACAAAAAAAAAAACATATAGCAATTTCATTAACGAATTAAAGTTTTTGTTCAAATACATCAATTGAATGGCCAACGTACTGCTTTTTCCAGTGTGCTCGACTTGATCACCAGGGTGCAGTGTAAGACAGACAGATGGATAATCTATTTACTGAGACATTTCAACTTGTCCCAGCTGATCAGTACAGCACTAATATTAGTCATTCTTTGCAGATAATAAATATTAGACTGAGTACTCTTAGATTGTCTTTCCACATGTGTTGCTGCACCATTTTTGTTCAATTTCTGAACCACCTGTCGCTTAAAGGGTTATAGCGTCACAACATTTAGAATTAGCATTAAGCTAGCGGACTGAAAGATGTGTTTAAATAAGACCATTAAAAAATTTTTTGAATGGTCTCTTTATATCGCTGATTTTCACCTATCATGGGTGAGTCTGGAACATATCCTCTCGAGAAAAACTGGGGTGCACAGTATTTTGAAAGGCTCTTTTGCTATCTTTTACATAATAGTTATGTTAGCTTGCACAGACACATATAGTTGTCCTAATCTTACTTCAAAAACTGTCCAAAGTCCTCACAGATGCTCTCGCAGCCGGGCCACTTGCACACGCCGTGGCCGTACAAGGGATGCGAGCCTCCGTTTTCTTCATGCTGTGAACTGCATGACAAAATAAGCAGGTAAAAGTGAGGGACACTCAATAAGAGACAAAAGAGCAACAAACGGCAACAATGAGATTGTAGAGAGAAGACACCGTGACATACCATCAACAAACATTATGCATAAAAGCCATTTTCGAGGGGAGGAACCTATTATATTTCGGTGCAGATTTCCCAATTTTTACTATTCTATAAGTTACAATGGTATACAGTACATTGTAGTCCACCCTATAAGCAAAATGGCACAGTCAGTATATTTGTAGCATTTTATGTCATCCTGAAACAGGATGTGGCACGCTAACTAATATACACATGGAGAGAAGTAGTGCTCTCCAATTCTCATGCACTTTTGTTTGGCCTTGGTGGAGGTCTGTCTACATTCTACTCAGAGCTAGTCTAATTTGGGTTATTGGCTAAATAAGGTAATAGACACTGTAGGATGGCGTGTGGTTCTACTACCACAGTAATGTTACATGACTGAACAATATTATCTTTGTCAAGGCAGAATAGCTTCTCATTGGATTGTGCAGATATCCCCAATGTTGTGGCCACAACATGCGACCAGGCAGGAATTAAACATTCTGCTTACATTGCTAAATTCAGCCGCCGTCCAGACATTGTGAAAATATTATTTGAAAGGGGTGCTTGAAAGCCTTTCATGTAAAAAAAAAAAAAAAAAAAAAATTGTGAGAGCCATATAATTTCTTCAGAAAAATAAGCCTGTGTGTAACTTATGTTCTCTGAGCGCTTTTTTTCCCCTTCCAAATGGCACCAAAATAAGTTACAACCCTGCCTAGAAAGCACATCCTATTAAAGATGACAGTTTAACCTTTAGGCTGTGTGCGTGTGCTCTGCACGTATGTGGCTGTGTGTGGCCTGTTAGGCTCACGCTGGGTTTTTCAGAGGGGCTTACCCCGCATCGATCCTCGTTCGATCATTATGAGACGCCCCACGCACGCGGCCCCCGGGACACGGGCAGATAAAGTGGTTTTTCCCCCCTCTCTCTTCCTTCCCACATATCCTTTTTCCCGCCTTCTAGTGGCACTGGAGCGATAAAATCTACTGTAAACCAATTGCACAACACTTCCACCTCCAAGCATGAACACTGCTACCATAAGGCCTTATTATAATATCGCCCAAGTAAAGCCTTTGAATAATGCATGGCCCGATATGTGAACAGTCAGTGTTTTGGTGCAGGGGTGCATTCATAAAACACGCCATCACAAGGATAAACATCCTGGAAACGCCACTCAAGGCATCATGTATTCTGTTTACATGACAAGCAAGCAAGGAAGGTAATTTTCAAAAGCGGGATGGGGGAAAAAAAAAAAAAAAAGGCAGAAAGCACTAAATACTTAATGTAGGAGGGGGTTATCTTGTCTTGTCTACCAGAGAGGTTTGTTGTGTGCGCGTCTGCCTGCATGTCTTCCTTTCCTTCCTTTTGATATCTGTGTGCAAGCTAAGTGCGTTCAGCGGCACGCGCGCTCCTCTGGGAGAACAAACCTCTTGTTTTGTGCACATGACTAAGAAAGTGATCAACTATTAAACAAATAAACAAAACATCTTGTTTTCCCTGTAGTTAACGATACCGCCGCTTTGAACAGGAACAAATAACGTGGGTGGGAGTGCAGAGTTGTGAAACTTAAGTTGTTATTTTTTCATCTTCGACTGCTTATTTTCCAATGGTTTTCACGGATGTTTACCTCTCTCGCTCCCGTTCCCGCTCCCTCTCTCGTCTGTGGTTGAGGACAGGGGACTGTCCGTTGGCGATGGAATGGTGCGAGATGGGCGGTGACGCTTTGGGGGGATTGGAGGAGGAGGTAGTTGACGAAGAGTTGCTGCTGCTGTTGTGGTTGTTGGTGGAGAGGTCCAGGCCGCCGGTGCCGCTCGCGCCTGTGTTGTTGCCGCCGCCGCCAATGTGTTTGATCCCATTGTTCTCCATGGTGTGGCCGGCGTGGCCGCCGCCTCCTCCGCCTACGGTCACATCCTTCCACAACTGCTGGAGCTCTGCTGGGCTCAGGCCGGCTGGAGTGGAGGACATAAAGAAGAAGAAGTAAAAAACATCGCATCACCGGTTTCCCGGTGTAGTAGGGTTGGGCAAACCTTTGTGCTCAAGGGCGATATTTGATTTTTAAAATGGACAGATGGGCCAGGTCATTCGTCGATAAGGTAAAAGAATAGCAATAAAAAGAGTCAAGAGTTAAAAAATAGTTGATCCCATAATAAAATAAGAATTCATTCTAATTTTTTAAATTGTATTTATAACTATTTAGTTACCATAATATTTTGTGTATAATATGCTCTCAAGTATAATACGCACACCCAAAATCCTCAAATTGCTGCCGTATCCTAAACTAAGATGCTAAAGCTGATGCCGTGTTATGTCAAGCACCCCTTGCTAGCGGTATACGTCTATAAAATGTAATATCCCTAAGAGGTAGTAGCAGGGAAGGTTGCAGGGATTTTCGCCATCTTAAGGCTGACTCATTTTGGTACATTTTCTAACACCTATGTATAAAACTACACTTTGATGTATATATTTCTATTTACTTTTATTTTGGTGTGTTTTACTCTGCTGTCTGCAGCCAGGTCGGGATTGCAAGTGAAAATCTAATTGCCTTACCTGGACATATACAGGTTAAATAAAATAAAATTGATACATTTGAATTATTATCAAATAATTATAAAAATAAACATTTTTAAATGCATGTATAATTGTTTTAGTAATATTCAACAAATTGGTTAATGGCATACATAAAAGGAGAAATAAAAATATAAATACATTTTTATTAACCAATTTTAGGAAGAAATAATTAACTTTAACTTTAATTAACTAACTAAAAATAACTTTAACTTTTGATAATGTACATGTGGGCCATACTTTGTCCACCCCTGCTCTATACAATATTCAGTACCAGTGAATTTGTTCTTATAGCTCCCTATTGGCATTTGTGAAACAACAAACAAAGGTGTTTATTTTGTTCTGGGAAAGAAAATGGAGCCTTCCTCTCTCCCCTTTCCTCTATCCTTGTCAGCAAAGGAGGTAAACAACAACAAGATGACGCAGGGAAGGTGATGATGGAGTGTTAGGGAACAGACAAACAGCAAACAGAGGCATGAAATGAGGTAAGGAAGGTTTAAACACGATCATGTGGCAAGTTAGGGACAAGGCGGCTAACAGAGGGGCATACCAATGAGGGCAACGCAAACAGGCAGACCGTACTAAGAGATAACACAGGAGGGCCACAGGTGCATACCGATGAGAGAAACAAAGCCAGACAGGGGGAGAGAAGCATTTGACAAACATTTGCACCTTAAATCTGCAGAAAAAAAACACAGGAATGCTGTGTGTCACACGCTCTTATCTGCTTCGTTTTCTTACCTTGCGGGGGCAGAGTCTGTCCGGGCAGGGCGGCCTGGCCGGGGGCGGGCCCGGGCAGCGAGAGCAGGCCCTGCCGCTGCATGTTGAGCAGGTGTTGCTGCTGCTGGAGCTGCTGCATCTGCAGGAGCTGCTGCTGGAAGACGAGCTGCTGGGCGGCCAGCTGCTGCTGCTGCTGTTGCTATAGTGAAGGAGAGAGCGGGAAAATTACAGATGAATTAACGACTTGAGAGAGAGAGCGGCAATGAACGGGACATCTGCAAGCGCTTGCTTTAGTTGTGACCAGAGGAGGCAAAAGTAGTCTTAAGTAAAAGTGCAGATACAGATTTATAAAAAAAAAAAAAAAAAAAAGACTGGTAAAAGTATAAGTACTGATGAATATCCAGACTGTACTTAAAGGTAAACAGTACAAATTATTTTTTACTGTCTGTATATATATATAAAAAAAGACAAAATAGTTTTGCTTTTTTATTTACTGAAAAACAACAAAGCAAACTCATTAAAACATGTTCCCATAGCTTTACTGATATAAAAAAAATATAAAAAATACACTTGCTCTTTGAGTACCACCATAATGACCAACATTAAACATTTGAACATTAACACGTACATTTTACTATATACAGGAGACAGGGGATAAGGACCGGGCCGCGAATCGTAAAACTCAACGGATATTTGATACCCTTATAATTCCATTGAAATTGTATTACTATTATAATTATATTTTATATATATGAATAGTATGTTCGAGAGTGCTGTATCAGGAATTTCGGTTTTAATATATTTTAATGTACATTTTAATGTAATACTGTGTAGTGACTTCTCCTTATGTGTGTGTGTTTCTGTGTGTGTGTGTGTGTGTGTGTGTGTGTGCACATAAGGCATATCGTACTTGTGTGTTTCAGTATGTTTGTATCACGGTAGAGAGGAACAGCATGGAAACTTGGTGATGCGCTCACTGGAACGCAACCTGCTGCATAATGGACTGATGCAGGGAGGTGATGCGTCCTCCCATCCGTCCCATCCCACCTCCTCTGGAGAAATAAGGGAGCAATTTCTATTCCATATTCATGGCAGGAAAAATCTAACAATTTAGAAATCCAAACAGAAACAAAGCCGCCGGGAGGTCACGTGCCGCTTCCTGTCGGGGCAACGTAATGGGCTGCTTGAAGAGACAAAGGAAGAGCGACGCTGCGTGTGTTTTTGGATCAATTTGACTGTATTTTTATGAGGACTGCGTGGCTGAAGCTGTCACGCTCGCTCTCTCTCCTATGATAGTCAGCTGATGAGACAGTGCTATCTATTTGTGTTGACCGGCTGTCTGTCAATGTGATTTATGAGTGGCCCACAGTGCAACTTCAGCATAACAGAGCACTGATTTGTGTGGTTGTGTGAGTGTGATTGTGTGTGTGTGTGTGTGCGCGTAGAAACAATTCACTAATGAGTCGCACCCAGTCGTCGTTTTTTTCCCCCCTTTCGGTCTCTTTTCTGTATATTGTTGTTGTTGCTCGAAACACTTCATTAACTGAGCAAGTCACAGCATTCTCTGCATTAAGTAGCTGGGATTGATGATTGGTGGGGGACGTCTAATAGAATAGATGTGCAAAAAAGAAAAAGAAAGAAAAAGTGGGTACCTCTTTCACTTGTTTGCCAGGGTGTTGCTGCTGGAGAAGCTGGAGATGAAGCTGCTCCTGCTGTTTCTTATAAAACTCCTGCAAGTGTTGCTGTGCACAAACATACGCACAAACATGTTAATGCGAAGAAACACACTTCTCCAAATTTGCTTTTCACATAGCCTTAACAACTTAATAATTGTACAGGAGAGACGTGAATGGATTTACAAGCTTTCCCCTGCAACAAGCTTTTCCTCCAAATATACTGCTCCAACTCATGCGCTGATTATGCAAAACTCATTCGCAGTGTTCTCCATATGGGCTCAACACAACTAAAATGCTCAAAAAAGCAATAAGTTAGATTCTTTTGTTTGTGTTATTGAATTGTACAAGCTCTCATTTAGTCTCAATGCTCCCATAATTTCTTGGATTTTGTGTGCCTTTCACAGAACAGACTTTCTTCAGAACTCTGATTTGATAAGATGACCTGGTTATGGTTCTTGGTGATAGAACGCCCATTTGTTTTGGCATACACTCGGTGGGGAACAATCGGTCTTACCTTTTCATTCTTTCATTTATCAGTTCTCTGCAGATGCATCCACATGATTAAATAGACACAAATAAAAAGAAAAGGCTACGACTGATTGAAAACTCTTGTCGTTTGTTTGATCAGTGTCTCCTGATCATGGTGAACATTGACGCTTCCATGTGATACAGCACGATGAACCAAGCTGAGCCGAGGCCACTCGCCTATCTCGTATATTACAGAAATCGAATTCTCCAGATTAATAATTGAACATTTAAGTGCCTTTAAGTTGCCATGACAGATGCGGACACAAAGTCCTACCGCACAATGTGACGTCTCGTAACAAAGAGGAGCAATCGTGGTAAGTGACAATCTTAATTAAACAATTCTCTTTGCCTTAATCAAATCCAGAAATGAGGAATGCACTTCAACTCTGACACTGGCACATTCCTAAATGTTACATCATCCGTCACCTACAGTATCACTCAGCTCCGTGTGGTGGCCCACAGTCCCCGATGGGGGAATTGAACCAGCGACACCTGGGAGTTGCTTAATTAGAGGCGACGTGGAAAAAGTGAGGCAATTTCAGGTTCCTCTCGGTAAAAGCGTGTCAAGGACGTACAGTGGCTGGCATGCAGTTGTTTTTACTGCATGAAAGTACAGTAAACCCACGCCATAATTGTCTTTCATATTCTGCCCTGCTATATTTCACATTTGCTTTTTGCAATGTGAATGACTACACAAAAAGATCAGATTTAAGCTAAAATCCGAATTGGGCATCATACTCAGCAGTGTGAACGTCGCCTAATAGTTGTAGTTCCCACTGAGCAGAGAGAATACATGCCGGTGAGAATTATATGCTGCTCCATACGTGTTAAAGGAACTTATTTGAAGGTTTATAATTACCATAACATCTATGCTAATCTATGGCGTTTCACATGATTTTTTTTTAGCATTAAACTAGCTACCCTTCATTTGATAAAATTACATGGTTTGTTGGAATTTTTTTGTTTTACGCTCCGTTTGTATGTGTTGTTGGTCCGTTTGTGTTAATGTAGCAGTTGTTTGAACATCTAATTACCATATGCTAATTTCCATCAGCCCGACAATGTGTTTTACATATGATGTGTTAACATTAAGCTAAAAAATAGTTTGGTTGAACATTTTTGGTGTTTAAATATATAATGCTTAATGTTCTTTTGTTTTATGTCTCAGTTTCACAGTTGACTTCAAGTAGGAGTGACAAATAAACAGCTTTGCCTCTCATTTGGAGAACTGTGTGAGCCAGTCGTCTTTGCATTTCCTCGGTCATGTTACACAATAGTGTCTCATTTCTTGACAGCGAGAGAGAACGAGCAAGCGCTAAGGAATACTTTCAAGTGTGTCTTAATAACTTAGTGGGTTTCAAATGTGTGTTTAAATGTGTTTCAAATGTGTGCGAAGGGTAAAACAACGGTCTCTAGATTGCAGATTTTCACCTATCGCCGGTGGGTCTGGAATGTACACCCCTGCGAGAAACAGGGGTTCGCTGTACTGTATGTGCGCATACCTGCTGCAGCATGACTGCCTGCTGTTGCTGGAGAAGGGCCTGGAGCTGCTGGGGGGAGAGCACCTGCTGCTGGAGGATCTGCTGCATCTGCTGTGGCGTGATCACCTGGGGACTCATCATGGCCACTGATACTGGAACCTGAAACATGGCAGAGGAATGGAGAGAAGGGATGAGGAAGAGGTCTAGTATTTATGGACTGGAGTTGGTCATGATGATGATGATGGGATGCTAAAGGAGATGCTGAAGGACAGGTGGGTGCCTTTGTGGTGCTCATCTTACTTTGGCTTCCTCCCCATTCCCTTTGGGAAACGTAAGGGATTTAAATAGACATAGACCTTAATTAGCAGGTCCCTTGAACTCCCCTACTTTAGCTTTTCCTATCAGTGTAGCTAATGTGAAACAGCCTGGAAGTGGATTAAAACTGTACTGAGGCATGATGTGGAGGCTCACAGCTCTGCGTTGATTTTGGTTACAAATCTTTGTTGTTTATTGATTCCCCTCGACTTAAACACGCTCTCCACTTAACTCAACGAACTCCACTTGAAGCAGGTTTAGGCGTTGAAATGCTACCTACCAATGTAATTCTAACAAATGTAATGTTTCCGGCAGCTTGTCAACAAATGATTTTTGCACGAAAACCAATTACAATATCAACATGAAGTCACGCGCAGGCAGACACTAATTGCGGCGGTGTTTGTCGTCCGGGCGGCCATGACTGTAGCCGGCCTGTATGGTGTGTCAAGGGGCCAATAAGACATCCCTGTCCTCATAGCCAGCTAATCAAGGCGCCTTGATTACTTTCCACGCATGTCTCTCCACCCTCCTTCCCTGCTGCCTTCCTTGCTGGCTGTCAGGCCTTGACACGTCCTTGTTGAGCTCCTCTCCCCTTCCCGGCCCAGGTTCTCCCCCCTCTTTGATTAGCTGAGACATTTGCATGGTCACTACACATTTTTCATTTTAGAAGTCATTATGCATTAGTGGCTCCTGATCGCCCGCCTTGACTAATCCTGATGAACTGAAAATCACAGCTGAAGGTCAACTCGCAGCCGGCCCCTGCCGCACATTCATATTCATATTCAAACAAATCCCGCCTCCATTGTTCATTAAGGTCTTAGAGAGAAGGGACTACTCCGTGGAAGATGCAAGAGGACGCAAAGGAGGAGGTTGGAGCTGCGACATCTCTCTCCTCTCCTCTGGAACGACAATGAAATGCATGCACAACAAGCGGGAGGCTGAACAAAAGCCGTCAAAAAGTTGCAAATTAAACAGCCCATGTGTAATTATGCAAATGCCGTGCTTACACCTTCAACGTCATTAACCCTTAAAGGTACATGTGCAAGGTAAGTAATTACCCCGCAGTCACGACTGGTTCTGTGTCGGGCCGCCGTGACAATGGCAGAGAAACAACATTAAAGATGCACTCATTAAGACTATTAATTGGATGCTGGCTCAGAGATGTTTTGGTGCACAAAAGAAGACAAGGTTTAGGATTTAACATAAATGTATGCGCATGCATATATAAAGTGAAATTGCATTTAAATTCAACACTGTACTTCAAAGTGCTTCTGTGTTGTCTAAGTGGGGAAATAAAGGCATTCATGGTCAAATACCTATAAGATGAATAATGCAGTGAATTTATAAAAATGCATTTTAACAAGGAACACGTGAAGCACAATGACATACTAAAAAGTAGTTTAAGACCTGCAAGTTGCTTACGCTTATTGACCTTTGCCCAAACATAAATGGAGGGATGAAAACAAGGGAGAATAGGAGGGCGAGAGGAGAGAAAAGGCACTCGTCCATTGTGAAGTGTAGCACAATGGCTAATTCCCGCATTTAACTGCATGCTTTTCTGCTCGACATATCAGAGGCTACGAGATGAAACCGGATAAGTAATTGCTCTCCTGGTTCCCATTCTTCACTGACAACCCATAAATTTAATTTTACAAACACGTTCATTTACATTTTCGAGTATATGACATGATAATTGCGGGAATATAACACCTCCACCATTCGGCGAGATGCCGCATGCGGCCTTGATTGACGTGAGCGGCGAATTGAAATGAACAGGGGGCTGAATTGCTTCGCCGAGAAATGATTTTGCCACGCAGGGGTGAAATTAATGAGCATTTACTCAATGATGATGGCAGTGGCACAAACAGCCCCTTGCTGCAGATGAGAGGACATGATATCCGATTGGAAAAGTGCCTTTGTGGCTTTATAATCCACAAGGATGCATTGCTGCCAATTCTTAAATAGCGTTACAGTGGAACCCTGCATACTAGTTGTTTTGTTCATTTTTTCATTGTTGAATTTTTTCCCCCTTTCTCTTTTGGGAGAATCAACCCTGAAAATGCTTGTTAGTGATTTTTTTAGGTTACAATCACCCCCAATACAATTATAATGGCCATCAATTATCCACGGATTTTCGCTATTTGCCGTTTGGAAAAGCTGGGGTCCACTGTTACTTACTGATATGTATAATTTGAAGTGAGCTGAACAGTAAAATTCGCAGAAAAAAACCCCACAAAAGATTCAGAATCGGATCAAAAAAAGTAGGGCCGAGTCGTGTTGGCCGATTAAATTGCCCGATTTTCAAAAATAACCGTAAATCGGCTGGTGTTTTACCGATTGAATGCCGATATACCTGTTTGCTTAAATCTCTTATGAAACAGTAATTGCTGTTAAGTGTCAGAATCACGCAGAATGACATACTGGAAGCCATGAATGACATGTTCCGGGCATGTCCCAGTGGAGGGAGGCCCAGAGGACGACGCAGGACACGGAGAAATTATCTCTCCCAGTTTGCCCAGGAATGCTTCAGGATACCCCCAAAAGTTGGACAAAGTGATGGGGAGAGAGGGAAGTCTGGGAGTCGCTGTTGCCCCGGCGACCTGACCCCGGATAAGCAGAAGAAGTTGGATGGCCAAATCTTAACATAAATTTACCAGTTAAGGCGTGTTCTTGTACTTGAAAATTCCTCTCTGTTGTAAAGTAAAACAAATACTAAAGGGCTGAAGTATTGTAAAACACTAAAATGGTCTGCCTGTAAATGATATCTTTGTTGTTCTAAGCGTTCTATATTTTTTTACAACTTTTTTATTTTTAGAAACTTTCCTTTCGGCTTGTCCCTTTAGGGGTCGCCACAGCGCGTCATCCTTTTCCATGTAAGCTTTTCCTGCATTCTCCTCACGAACACCAACTGCCCTCATGTCTTCCCTCACGACATCCATCAACCTTCTCTTTGGTCTTCCTCTAGCTTTTTTTTTTTTTTTTTTTTTTTTTTTTTTTTTAGAAACAAACACTTGAAAACATTTATTATTATTATTATTTTTTTTTTAAAGGATTCACCGGAAATTATTGGACAGATCTTCCACCCATTATACTATTTCCACAATGAGGTGTACATAAATGGATTTTGAAGGCGAACCCAGGCGGTAGTTGGCGTATCAGAGTTAAACAATTAGTGGACAACTCGCTATGCGTGGCAGGAAGCGGTGATTAGATGTCAGCCATAAACATGGCAGAGGTGGCAGGGAGGTGTGGGAGGGTTATCAAGGACAAGAGCTCGGTCCCGCAGTGTCCGACAGGCTGAGTTGCGCCACACTGAGAAATGGAAGGCTTCGAGCTGGTAATTACTGTGGATCCTTGGCAGGGAGAGCCACTGCTAATTAAGCCAAGAGCTTGTACACATGGAAAGGAGGCAGAAAGACAATGAAAATGAACCCGCCCCCCCTTCCATCCGGATCACCACCCACATTCTCGATTTCACCGTCCCGGGGGGTACCAAAACTCAAGACGACCCTCCTCGCTTGTGGACTTGTGACCCCTCGGCTCTCTTGAGCTGACACTGCTCATTTACTATCCAATTACTGCCAAATGCGGCAACACAATTATTGATGGCCCACCACTTGCGGCGTGAGGGGTGCGCGGAGGCCCTGGGGGCACCTGCCGTGGCAAGCTCGCGACTCTGAAGTTAAAGTGTGCGCTTCAAGCGCATGTTAAACGACGCGCCCGCTAGCTTTGTGGTGTATTGGCCTTATAAGAGAGATCAATACTGTAGATTGTCAGGACTCAAACTAAGTAGATTACCGAATGTTTTCCAAAATCAATTTCCATAAGCGCTCGGCGGTACATGGGAAGTTCCATTTATCACAACATAAAGAACCGTCATGTAAAAGCTTCTAATAAAAAGAGCCCGAGGAGATTGGGGGGCAGGCTTAGCACAGTTTTCCTCGTTGATTTATCTCGACATGCAGATAGACATTGATTAAGCCCTTTGAACGCACCGTGCGCCGCTCTCCACGCACGACCTCGCTTGTTTGTGACACTATCAGTACAAATAGCGGCAGCTTTATCGCTAAAGTGGCACGCTTTCACTCCCGACGGATGGCGCCCTGCGGGGTTTTTCGAAAAATGCTGAAGTAGACAAGATGCTGAAATAGAGGGTGGAGGGTGGGGAGTTGGCAGTGGCACTTCCCTCTGATGTTGCAGGTAATACGGCCTTCCACTGGATCAGCCTCTTCATCAGTGACACACAGTAAATTACAAGTGCTTCAAGCAGCTCACTGAATTACAGTTCATCACTTGGAAAGGCTTCCAACAACCCCCCCTGTCTCCCCCTCCACACACACACACACACGCAGACACACACAGCCATCACCAGCGGGGCCCAGGCGTTATCAGATCTGGCGGTTAGGATCCAATTAACACCCTGGCCAGAATCATCTGATTGCATGTGTAAGTGCTGGTATAACTCGTTTATTGCGGCCATGTATCTTCTGTCACAAGGTAAATTTGTTGCTGCTACATCAAAGGTCTGAGATACTTCTTTTTAGCCCCCGCCTTCCTCCCTCTCTCCAAACTCAGCTATGCTACGCCTTGGGGTTGCATTTCAACTCCTTTTGCATCACAATGATGAACCTGCTCTGTCCTCGCAATTTACCAAGCTTGTCCTGTAGGTACAAAAAAGGAAGGGGGGAGAGAAAAAATATCTTGTTTTCGAGTTATAAAAGCAGTTGTGTTTGACTTAAAATGTGCTGACGCTTCCCCCCTCGTTCCCGTTGTTAAGAGTCAACACAAGTTTTCCTCATGAATACATATTTTCCCCACTTTTCT
Source organism: Phyllopteryx taeniolatus (assembly GCF_024500385.1). NCBI lineage: Eukaryota > Metazoa > Chordata > Actinopteri > Syngnathiformes > Syngnathidae > Phyllopteryx > Phyllopteryx taeniolatus. The sequence continues at coordinate 1,495,047 of NC_084523.1, forward strand.
ATGTGGCCCTTAGCTGTGATCACTATTTTCAGACGCATCCAGAGGCTATTCATACATGTAAATATGAGCTAACATCTTTTTTTTTTTTGGAGGGGGGGGGGGCATGGAAGCTGATATCAGCTAACCTGCACTCATCAACACTTTTTTAATCACGTATGAAAGTTACAGCAGAAGACATCAAAGCGGATGCTGATTTTATTGGACTACAAACGGGGCTAATTCGAAATCCCTAAATTAAACACTCGTTATTTGATACTTACGGTTCCACAGATGGCACTCAGTGCTGCAAGGGGAAGGATTGTACCTCACCAATACGGCGGATGTTTATGCTGTGCAATTATGACTTTTGCATGTTGCAGAGGAGAAGATCTGGGTCTGATAGTTGCTATTCAGAGGCTAATTAAAAGCAGTGTCTAGTCACCTATAGATCTGTTGTTTTGATGATGATCTAGCAATAAGGTTTTATTGTTGTTGCTGATTTTATTTGCTACTACGTCCGGTGCCAAATCGGGGGAGAAAAAAATCCCGCCATATAGCGAAAAATCTGTGGTATGAAATTAGATATGTACGCAATAAAAATCCACCATACAGGGAAGCCGCATAAAGCGACGTGCGATACGGCGAGGGATGACTGTAGTGTGTCTGCACATTTATCCGGCACGTCTTTCTTGGCCCATCCATAAAGTTTTGCGTTGTCCGTAACTGTCCTATTCGTTTACGACGATATGGCAATTGGTCGTTAATTCGTACAAAGCTGTGCCTCCTGGGGACCCGTCACAGCCCACACGAGCCAAGCTACTTCGCCTAGCTGCAAATACATACAACTCGCACAAAGTCATATCTGGCAACAACGAAAATGGTCTCTGGGTGGGTTTCGGGCTGCGTGAGGATGCATTATGTACACGCCAATGAAACTGTCACTGCGCGCCGGCCTCGGTAATCCTCCCCGCCTCTCCTTGTCGGCGTTTCTTTCTTTCTGTTTCAAATGTCAGTGTATAAACCCCGTTCACAGATATATGAGTAGTGCAGCCCGTGAAGAAGAAGCAAAAGAAGAGCGGTGCGTCGAAAGCAGCATGGCGGCGGCAGGGGGGATTTACAGGGAGAAATAGGTGTTTATTGAGCGCTCCCGTGGGCTTACTCTGTAATAATAGACCTGTCACATTACGCAAACGTGCAGAAGCAAAGGTTTGTGTGTTTGGATGTGTGTTTGTGACTTGTTTCTTTATGTGCGTCATCAACTCCTGCGAGCGAGCGGGTAGAATTAGTCAGGCGAGAGCGACTTTAGCCACTAATACGGGTAATTAAAACTGCAAGCTGAGGCACTTAGATGCTTGTGTACTAAATAATTTACATGCCATGATCTATGGATCATTTCCCTCTCTTAAATACCAAAGATTGGCGAACAAGACGGAGGAAGACGGCAGAGGATTTATCAGCAAAGCGGGATGTCATGGTAATATTAATCCTTTTCCCACTTTCTGCTGTGTTAATCATTCACGGGGATCAATGTGCATGGTAGAAAACACGTTGCCATTGGGAAAGCAGAAGCTAATAAAATATTGCACTGTTGAACACGTTGTCGCCTTATAATCCCTGTATATAAGGCAGATTTCATTGGATAATAAATAAGTGGGAGCTTGGTTTAAAATAAAAAATAAAAAAGTAACTCCCTGCTGCTGTTTTAAGATGATATTTGCAGAGTAAAAGTAGTACCGCTATTAAATGTCACCTGGAATGAGTCCCATTTGAGTTGCTCCTGCAACACTGTTCTTCACTGACGCAGGAGGTGGCGATGTTAATAAAGGCCGGCTCAACAGTTGCCATTAATATTGATTCTTATCGCCAACACCAGGAATGGATGGAGTAAGCAAATGTAAATATTCAATATTTACCTTCTTGGGTTGTTATTAGAGTCTTGGACATGGCCTGACTGTTATCATGCACCCACAATGCTCCGTTTAAATATTTACAACATATGTGTGCATTTGTAGACCAGGATCCCACTGTACGCTACACTCAACAATAAGATAAACTGCAACAATAAGCCATGTTTCCAAATAGTAAAGTCGTATTATTAGCACTCCTGATGTGACTTTGCCGAGGTTATCTTTTTGTAATTAAGCGCACAGGGTGTGACACCAATTGAAGGTGTTCCCATTGGTAGACTCTGTGAAAACATTACCAAGTGAGGATAACGCCAATTTCCCTCTCATTAATGCCACACAGCTCCTGGTGTTGGAAAGTCAATGTTCTCTGCGAAATCCAAACTCCCATACTTGTGTTCGTTAAGGCAAAATATGAATAACAATATCGCAGAAATGTAAGCAGAACAAAGTTCCTTGTGCACAATGAGAAGTGTGTTCACACCGACAAAGGTAACAAGAAGTGTCGGTGCGACGTGTTACTGTGTGACAGAGGTGGAAGCATGCATGTTCGTAAGTGTGACCTTATCCAAATCACTGACAACGGGAATCGACGGCTCGATGAAATTACCCTTGACAAGTGGAAATGACACACAGATAAAATTAGCTGTGTGCAACCTCCTATGATGCTGTCAACAACACTATGGATGGAAAAAATGTCCTGCACTTTATCCTTTCGTAGCACCTTTGGATGTACTTCACGCATCCATTTGGAAGGATTAGTTAGACTACAAGCTACAGTATATGTGAGAATGTGACTTCTCGTGAGAATTTGGTGAATTGGTAAAAATTTGGGGGTTAATTAATTTTTTTTCTTGTTTTTTTTTTCCATTTTGATAACCCCCAAAACTGAAGATAAAGGATTTAGGAATAAAGGATTAAAGGATTTTTAGGAATGTAGCACAAAAATAGATACGTAATTAGTGAAAAAACTGATGTTTAGGGGTTACTTTAATTTCTTCTTTTTTATAAGCCCAAACCTGAAGATATGATGTCTCAGGAGAATTCACTTTTCCAAAAATAAATTTTGATAATTAGTGAAACAGTGACATAAATAATGATTTTTTTGGGTGGGATTCCACACACGAAAAAGTCAATTTTATTAGTAAAAGAACATGCAAATTTGGGGGTTATTATCTTTTCCCCTCTTCAAAAAAAAACAAAAAAACAAAAAACCTTATAATGTTAGTTCTTCTTCTTCTTTTCCTTTCGGCTTGTCCCTTTAGGGGTCGCCACAGCGCGTCATCCTTTTCCATGTAAGCCTATCTCCTGCATCCTCCTCTCGAACACCAACTGCCCTCATGTCTTCCCTCACGACATCCATCAACCTTCTCTTTGGTCTTCCTCTAGCTCTCTTGCCTGGCAGCTCCATCCTCATCATCCTTCTACCAACATACTGACTATTTCTCCTCGGGACGTGTCCAAACCGTCGAAGTCTGCTGTCCCTAACTATGTCTCCAAAACATCGAACCTTGGCTGTCCCTCTGATGAGCTCATTTCTAATTTTATCCAACCTGGTCACTCCGAGAGCGAACCTCAACATCTTCATTTCCGCCACCTCCAGCTCTGCTCCCTGTTGTCTCTTCAGTGCCACTGTCTCTAATCCGTACATCATGGCTGGCCTCACCACTGTTTTATAAACTTTGCCCTTCATCCTGGCAGAGACCCTTCTGTCACATAACACACCTGACACCTTCCTCCACCCGTTCCAACCTGCTTGGACCCGTTTCTTCACTTCCTGACCACATTCACCATTGCTCTGGACGGTTGACCCCGAGTATTGAAAAAGTCCTCTACCCTTGCTATCGCTTCTCCCTGTAGCCTCACTCTTCCCCCACCACCCCTCTCATTCATGCGCATATATTCTGTTTTACTTCGGCTAATCTTCATTGCTCTGCTTTCCAGTGCATGCTTCCATCTTTCTAACTGTTCCTCCACCTGCTCCCTGCTTTCACTGCAGATCACGACATCTGCAAATAGCATGGTCCACGGGGATTCCAGTCTAACCTAATCTGTCAGCCTATCCATCACCACTGCAAACAGGAAGGGGCTCAGGGCTGATCCCTGATGCAGTCCCACCTCCACCTTAAATTCGTCTGTCACACCTACAGCTCACCTCACCGCTGTTCTGCTGCCCTCGTACATGTCCCGTATTATTCTAACATCTCTGCCACTCCAGACTTCCGCATGCAGTACCACAGTTCCTCTCTGGGTACTCTGTCATAGGCTTTCTCTAGATCTACAAATACACAATGTAGCTCCTTCTCTCCTTCTCTGTACTTTTCCATCAACATCCTCAAGGCAAATAATGCATCTGTGGTACTCTTTCTAGGCATGAAACCATACTGTTGCTCGCAAATACTCACTTCTGTCCTAAGTCTAGCCTACACTACTCTTTCCCATAACTTCATTGTGTGTCTCATCAACTTTATTCCTCTATAGTTCCCACAGCTCTGCACATCACCCTTGTTCTTAAAAATGGGCACCAGCACACTTTTCCTCCATTCCTCAGGCATCTTCTCACGCGCTAGAATTCTATTGAATTTAATTGAATTCTATTCTATTCTATTCTATTGAATTGAATATTGAAGCCACCTCTCCTAGATGCTTCCATACCTCCACAGGAATGTCATCAGGACCAACTGCCTTTCCATTTTTCATCCTCTTTAAGGCCTTTCTAACTTCCCCCTTACTAATCATTACCACTCCCTGGTCCACCACACTTGCCTCTTCTACGCTCCCTTCTCTCTCATTTTCCTCATTCATCAACTCCTCGAAGTATTCTTTCCATCTAGCTAGCACACTGCTGGCACCAGTCAACATATTTCCATCTCTATCCTTAATCACCCTAACCTGCTGCACATCCTTCCCATCTCTATCCCTCTGTCTGGCCAGCCTGTATAGATCCTTTTCTCCTTCTTTAGTGTCCAACCTGCAATACATGTCATCATATGCCTCTTGTTTGGCCTTTTCCACCTCTACCTTTGTCCTGTGTCGCATCTCAATGTATTCCTTTCCCCTCTCCTCTCAGTGTCCCACTTCTTCTTAGCTAATCTTTTTCCTTGTATGATTTCCTGCACTGTGAGGTTCCACCACCAAGTCTCCTTTTCTCCTTTCCTGCCAGAAGATACACCAAGTACACTCCTGCCTGCCTCTCTGATCACCTTGACTGCAGTGGTCCAGTCTTCTGGATGCTCCTCCTGTCCACCGAGAGCCTGTCTCACCTCTTCCCGAAAAGCTGCACAACACTCGTCCTGTCTCAGCTTCCACCACATGGTTCTCTGCGCTGCCTTTGTCTTCCTAATCTTCCTCCCCCCACCAGAGTCATCTTACACACCACCGTCCTATGCTGTCGAGCCACACTCTCCCCTACCACAACCTTACAGTCGGTAACCTCCTTCAGATTACAGATGCACAAGATGTAATCCACCTGCGTGGTTCTACCTCCGCTCTTGTCGGTCACCCTATGTTCCATCACTTCTTCATCACCCCTATTTCCTTCACCAACATGTCCATTACAATCTGCACCAATCACGACTCTCTCTCTGTCTGGGATGCTCAGAACTACTTCGTCTAGCTCCTTCCAGAATTTCTCTTTCACCTCTAGGTCACATTCTACCTGTGGGGCATAGCCACTCATCACATTATACATAACACCCTCAATTTCAAGTTTCAGCCTCATCACTCGATCTGATACTCTTTTCACCTCCAAGACATTCTTAGCCAACTTTTCTTTTAAAATAACCCTGACTCCATTTCTCTTCCCATCTACACCATTGTAAAACAATTTAAACCCTGCCCCTAAACTTCAAGCCTTACTGCCTTTCCACCTGGTCTCCTGGACACACAATATATCAACCTTTCTCCTAATCATCATGTCAACCAACTCCCGAGATTTTCCTGTCATAGTCCCAACATTCAAAGTCCCCACATTCAGTTCTAGGCTCTGTGCTTTCCTCTTCTCTTTCTGCCGAAGAACCCGCTTTCCACCTCTTCTTCTTCGACTTTGACCCACAGTAGCTGAATTTCAAATGGCGCCCTGCAGGTTGACGCCAGCGGTGGCGGGTGTTGTTAACCCGGGCCACGACCGATCCGGTATGGAATTCTTTGGATGAACGCTCATATTTGTTTGGCAAAGTTTTAAGACGGATGCCCTTCCTGACGCAACCCTCTGCTTGGGACCGGCCTACAGTTTGCACTGGCTTGTAGGGCTGCATTGTTAGTTAATATGCCTTAACCCAGTGGTGCCAAAGTCATTGCAGTTAATAATTTGATTTTAAAGGGGTCCGACCACTAAAACCATACCATACCTAATATAACAATAAATAACAATACTTGTTTCCCTTTACGTTTAAGCAAAACAAGTATATTAGAAAAATACAGTATTCGTGCATAGTGATTGTATTTTAAAGGACAAAACTAAGTCTAGTCTAGGTATTAGAAATTGAAAAATATAGCATTGCATTTTGGAAAATAAATCAACTTATGAAGACCTAGGAATTTTCCATTTTCTACATGAGCATAATAATTCTCCAAATTACCCTCAGTCCCCACCACAACTACATCTTATGTATTTTTGCACTTTCGAATTTATCCTGCGGAGCGGATTTTACGCCCTAGCATGCCGGTTTTGGCCCTCAGGCCATATAATTAACACCCTTGCCTTAACCAAGCCGACCCATTAAACTTTAAAGGTATTTCTGAAGCAAAAGATAGGATATTGACCACAATTTGTTGGAAACTATTCCTGCTCAAAAGTTATTTGACATAAAGTCACACAAAGATGTCTCCTTGGTATGTTTTTCACATGCCGACGCTGAGCTTACTGCGCAATACCGCTCGTCCGGCTTTAGGATTCCGTGACAGATCTGAGGGATTGCATGGGCCAAATCAAACACACTTGTTGAATGGAGGGAATCTTTTGGGAAGGGGGTGGTGGGACGGAGGTGTGGGGAGGACATGTATTATGGATGGATTTAAGGAGATTAGACAGGGCGCTACTTTACCTGCAGTGGACGCTGCTTGTCTTGGCTCTTTGGAGATTTCAGGCCACAGCCTGGCTGCTGCAAGAGTAATTGCCTTGCCACTTGTAGGGCCTGCAAAGAAAGACAAAAAGAAGGTGAAAGATGGCGGCGACAGGAGAAATAAATATGTAGGGCTATTTTTCTGACAATTCACAAAGATAAATACCATTTGTCTAGAGCACCTCTGAAGAAGAGGATTGAGGGGGTGGTGGTTTAAAAAAAACAAGGAGGCATCAGTAAAATTGACCTGTCTAGTGTGTGCTCAAGTGAAATACCCACTACTCGCTCTGCACATTACTGCTGCATTTGCATATTCATAATATCAATTTGAAGTAGAGGTAGCGCCGTGTGAAGTGTCCCCGGGAGCTGTAATTAAAGTTGACAAAAATCAACATCAGATTACATTCTGAATGAATTAACGAGCAGGCCAGGTTTTACACTATGTGCATTAAGGATGCAGGAGAACATGGAGAAGCGAGCTGATCAAATAGAAGAGTTTACAGCCTGTTTACACAAGGTGAGAATGGATCTTTCCTCTTTATAAAATTGCAGAAATTGTCATCAGAGCCTTGGGATGCCAGATAAGACGTTGGAATCCATTTTATTTCCAGAGCCCAGGAATACCACACACTAGCTGCCTGGCAGGTACTTCGCAGGTACACTGGCAGATGGGCTCGCAGCCTCACTCCCATTCTTCAAGAGCAAAATAGATGAAAGCGTGTGGCGGGGAACAACATTGTGCACACTGTACATTGCCGCGTGCTAGCTCATGAGCAGGCCCATGAGCATCAAGTGGCGGGAGGAAAAACAACTTTACAGCTTGTGAGGACAGGAAGGGGAAAACTTCTTGGGGAATATAGCGTATGTGTCGGTATCCATGACAACAGCTGCATATGACGCGGCTCCGCTAGCAGGTGTGAACGATGTTTGAACAAGTACATTGAGATCCCAAGCAAACATGAATGAGAAGAGAGCTGGAGACACAGTTTAAAAAAAAAAACAATAAATAAATAAAATACGATTGACAAGGCATGGGGAAAAAAGTTGCCATGCTCAAGCACCCCAAGGGAACGTAGCCACCCTGATCAATTATGGAAGGACAGTTTGGGGGGGTTGTCTGCACAGGAGGAGCCAGACTCAAGTAAACAAACACTTTACTCAGGAACTGGGTCCTAAATGCATTGATCCGTCTCCTTGTCAGGAGGAGCCCAGTGGCAACTGCTTTATATGCATATGTGCGTGTATGCCTTGTATGTGTGTGTTTCTAGAGTCTCCTAAAAGTTGACTTCAAAACAAACAAAAAACATGTATAAACAGAAACATTCATGCATGGAGCTGATCACATTGCTGATTAAGATTTTCCGATGCTTTCAACTAATTTATTCTGTTTATTTTACCAATATGGATTTATTGAGGCCGATGCTGATTCTGAAATTTGTCAGTATAAAATTCCGAGCTGATTAAATGAAAAAGTATTTAACGAACAAAATGACTTCTTTTTTGGTCCCTTAACGCTTACAACAATAAAGATAAGACTTACAGACAGAATTTTTGACTGTTTTACAATACTTTGTCCTTTAATATTTGCTGCATTTTTTGCAGAAATTTGCCCATTTAAAAAAAAATGTTTGCTTAGATGTATGTTTGAATTTTGCTTATGTTGTAATTTGTTAATGTGTATATAAAAAAACCTATTTGAAAAGGGCTAATCTCGGCTGATTAATCGGTCGGGCCCTATGAATCAGGCTTGTTGTATATTGAGGTGGCCATTTTGTGAGTTTGAATAAAACTCGTAAGTAAAGGCATTAAAACATGTTAACTGTCACGACACGGAATATTCTTACAGTAGAAGTCACCGTTTTGTGTCAGCCACCTCCCACTCCACAGAGAAAAACAACCTCACACAAACGCACAAAATGTAGAGAGATAAGTCATCAAAAGTTTGCTGAAAAGCAGCACAACTTGACAAAAACATTGCATGGTGCATACCTGCTGTCTACTTACACCGGGTTGCTCTGCACAAAAAAGTTTACATCCGCAGACTATTAATGCACACATTGTACAAACAGCACAATGTGACACATTCTCGAGAATGAGAACGTGAGCTAGACCGAGAGGGAGAGAGAGGGGGAGAGGCTGCTATATAAATAACAAAGCACTCAGAGGCATATTTGATGTAGATATCTATCACTGAGGTTGGAAAAGAGGGGGAAAAAAATAAATAAGAGGAGGGAAAATAACAGGGCGACCGAGACCGTGACACGGGGATCCTAATGAAAATAAGATTCGGCCCAAATGGAACTGGTGTAATTGGTTTCAGATAGTGAGGTCAGGAGAAAGGCGATACAGGAGAGTATTATGCAGGGGGGGGGGGGGAGAAGGCACGGAGAAACAAGAATGTTTACACAGGCATTCCTGGGCTACATTAATAGGCATGCACAGATCACCGGAGAGGCAGAACACGGGGAGAAAGTGAAGAGCAGACAGAGAGAGGAAGTGGAAGGGGGGAATACATCATCGCTCCATTCACCTTCTGTGTTTAGACTCCAGAGAGAGCAAGGTAATAAGGAACACCTATCACAATCCACCTTTGTAAAGGAGCATGCAAAGACCTTAAACAAGCATGAAACACATTAGCAGAGCAGGCAGGACGAGGCTAGAAACCATTACAAATCTCCAGATTGCTTTGGTTATTGTGTGTGGAGGATCGGCGAGGCACGTGTGTGCGTGGAGGTGTTTGCGCGTGTGTAAACAAGGAATAAGCCATCCGCTAAGAATGTCACTCTTTGAAATCCACCTGGAGACCTGCGCGTTATGCAGCCGTGACATCGGAATTGGATATGTCTGAAGAGCTGCGACATTGTGTTTGGACAGCGCAGATCACTTCCTGCCTCGTGCCACGTAGGGAGTCGGCGTTATGAGCGGGATGTGGCGGATATTGCGAAGACGACGCAGGTGGGTTCTGGAAAAGTAGCCGTCAACATGGCGACGGAGGCCTCGGTGCGCGGAACAGATGTTTTGCGTGCATGCGTGACTCGTGTTTGGCGGAGGGAGTAAAAGGGCTGCTGTTGGACACACAGGGCTGTCGACCAGAACAACTGCAGTCACGCCGACGGCGCTGCACACATGGATGGCCGCATAAGCACATACGCGGCCGCATGCGCTGCAAAACTATACACCAAAAGCTCGTATCAGTGCCATGGAAAACAAGGCGTAAACACTTTAAGATGAATAAACAAACATGGCTGATTGTACCAGGGCAGACAAAAGTGCTATGACACTCCAAAGCAAAATATTTGCACCGTATCTTCTTGTACTGTATACGTGGATTCAGGGTAAGAGGGATGGATGGAAAAGGAGAGATGGATGTCCCACACATTGGCTGATTACAAAACAGGATGTCAGGGCATGTTGGTAGACATTTCACTTCACTTCTTTGATCAACTATGGGGAAAATTAAATGGATGAATTGTTTCTACACATTATTTCAACGGGATGTTTGATTGTTTCCATTCCAGCGCTGTATTAAGCAGAATAATGGTGCATCCGTGTGGATGTTGGAGTAAGTATACTGCAAAAACTCAAAATCTTACCAAGAATATTTCTTATTTCTAGTCAAAATTAATCCAATTACACTTAAAATAAGACTCATCACCTGAAATGTAACTTGTTTTTAGACAATTTTCACTTGTTTCAAGGTCATTTTTACTTAAAATTTGAAAAAAAAAAGTTTCTTTACTTATTTCAAGTGACATTTTGCTTAAAACAATTGAAATTGTCTATAAAGAAGTTAGTTTTTCGGTGATGAATCTTATTTTAACTGTGCTGAGTCTTATTTTAAGTGTAATCAGATTAGCTTTGAATAGAAAAAAGACAAATAAGATTTTGAGTTTTTGCTCTGTAGTGGACTCCATTTGGCCTGAACTACTTCAAGACAATCGATTGACTCAACACAAAACCTTGAGATCAATGGATTGTCATGCCCATATGGCGAGTGTAGTTTGTTGCACAGCATTGCAGCATTTTAAGAGGTGTTCCTAGGGCTGCGAGATTACATGATCGCGATAAATTTCCAGTCGATCACGGTGATCAGCTGCACACGTATTTACTCAATTAAACATGGGGGAAGTGTGAGTGACAACAGTCAATCATACTCGTCCTTTTCCTGCTCTACTTTCGACGCAAGTTTGACAAGTCACTCAACGTCGGTTGTGCGGCGGTGTCACCAAAGCGCAATGCTATTAACTCGCCCTCGTGCATGGAGTGTCGGTGCGCTCAAACGTGGGGAACACAACAAACCCGTTCATTCATTTGAAGAAGTCCTACCCAAGTGATTATGTGGAAAGCATAAATATGCGGGCAGAGTCAGTACAGCCTGTCACTCACTTCTACCAGCACAGGTAGCATTAGCAGTTACCCACTGCTAGCAGTGAGGCCACCAGACTATAGCAGGAATCAATCGCGTTATCGTCCTTATTCAGGTGCTTTGTAAAATGGCAAAACGAGTTAGTCTGTATTGTTATTAAAGATGATGCATATTTGAAAGTAGCAATAATGTTAACAGGGTACGTAGCAGCATAACTGTAACCCTATTTCGCATAATTATGACAAGCTTAGGTCACACAGTGGGATGTGGGAGATTGTACAGCACATTACGTGTGTGCTGCGTTACTTTGACAAAGGCGTATATTCTTTATTAAATATGAACTGTGAACTGTGCTCCCTCGTTAATTGGACCTCTCTTAACCCCTGCAGAGAAATTCACTGGTCCATTTTTATCTATAAAACACACACTGGTAAGACCCAACACTTGACTCTCTTCTCACCACGCATACCACCACCGGCACGTTCTTCGTCCCCAAAGTCCACGCTACTTTTGGTCGCCCCAAACAACAGGAACACTCTGCAACAAATAATAAAACTCACCTCATTGAGCCCCAAAACGTTAGTCAGGGATATTGTACATGATCGCTGTTTTTAGCCTGTTACGAACCTTTTATTCACCGTGTGCTGATGTAATGTAATTTGTAAATATGTAACTATATCACATCGTACAGTTAGTTAGAAAATTCAAGCTTCTTTCGTCAGGACCTTTATAGGGCGGAAAAAAACCAAAGGCCCAAAAAAACAAGCATTTCAGTACAAGACTGTAAAGCTCAGTCTACAGTGGAGAAGGGATGCATATGAAAGATGCTTGACTCAGAAATAAATATATGATTTGTTTGTGTGGGTAAGAGGTCATTCCACAGCCTCATCATTGCACTTTGAGTCCTCAACGTCCTCCCCGCTCACCACCCCCTTGTACCCACATATCACCTTATTCATTTCTTCCTCTCATCTCTTCTGCCACTCTCCGCCGCTGCTTGTTTATTGATTCACTAGATTAAGAATTCCTTGGGTGGAGGATTGTAACACACAAGCATAAAATTATTTTGGGCTGTGCTTATTTGCCTTCGCCTTGCATCTATTTGGCCTGCGTCTGTAGACAATTATGCCTACCCAGGCCCCAGACTCAGGTGCTAATAATGAAGGACAAATAGAATCATATGTGTAAACTTCCCCCACTGATGAAAATTTATATTAACTTTCTGCCACAGTAAACAGAGCCGCATAGCTACACCCTCCCGGGAGGATTGACAAGATGAATTTGCTCACTCCAAATACCGGGAAGAAAGCGAAGGACTGTATAGGCGTAGGAGAATGGCGGGGGCGGAGCGCCGCCGTGTAACCACACACTTCATTTTTCACTGCAAAACAAGGGTCTTCGTTGCCCATCTGCAGGTAATGTTTATGCGGCAAACATGCGTATAAAACAATGTACAATTGGAAGCCCTACAAGTTGGGATTGTAGAAGCAACATTCAAGTTTGGAGTTCTTCATAATTCTTCAGAGCTTACATCGCTTATGAAATTCTATTTTTCTTTCACCCACTTTCCCTGTCGGCTCTCGGCAAGTGGCTTTAGCAAAAGTCTTTACTTTCACCTGGGCTCTATCGCTATACTTCCAGATAAGGTGACAGCAAGCCCTTTCAGCAGCGCTCTTTATCTACTGCTGCTCTTAGGGAAAGTCCTTTAGAAGGCCCCGACAGCTGAGAGCTTCCACAATGTGCTATCACAAAGAGACAGGCAGGAAGTAAAATAGAGACGAGGGGAGAATAGAGTGTGTGTGTGTGTGTGCGTGTGTGGGTGGGTGTGTGTGTGTGTGTGAGAGAGCGGTGGACAGTGTGTGTAAGGTCAAGTGTTGCTCTCTTTCGTACAAATGTTCTCTTTTTGGAGGTGCACAATTTGAGATGTTGCAGTCAGACCGGACGTGGTTCACTTGGAGACAGTTTTAGGACAGGACGGCTGACATTTGAAATAGTACACTGACTTGATATACTCCTACAGTATTAAGATTGAGGCATTTAGCCAAATACCCAAGCCATTTGGGGAAGTATCAACAGACGTATCTCAGGGTAGATGCAGCAACTCAGAAAAAAGTTAAAAACCTCAAAGAAGGTCTAGTGGCAAGCAGTGGTACCTGTAAACTTGGAACAGTACTTGAAATGACTGCATAAGCATGCTAATCTTGCCAAAAACCGCCATACAACTCAGCACTACAGCACTGTCGCGCATCTTTGGAAGACCCCAAGTAGTAGTTTTGCCTCTGGCAAGGACTACTCGCGGGTCAATAGTAAGTGTCTGCAGAGCTCAGGTTAAGTGGCGGGTGTAAAGTGTCACCAAATTCGAGCGTCGATGAGAGAGTTGTTTGACCTTAAAGTGAGAAGGACCTCACTGTATCTGCTGTGTGGCAAACTGAATTAGGCCGGGCAACTGAGCTAACAGTCTTGTGTTTATTTTCCAAGAAAGCAGTTGGACCAAATTCATTCTCCCGCGAGCTAATCTAATTTCTAATCCTTCCCCAATGTACTTCTTCCCATCGTACTTGCCTGGTTGTCTCATAGATATTCCAATTACAACTGCGTGCATTTGACCTTTAAGTGAGCTGTAGAAGATACAGTTATCTGCCTTCCATTCTGACGCCTAACGTCTATCCATCATCTGTGCATGCATGTGTTAAAGGTGGGATGGAGACTGAAAGAAAGGGAGCTGTCGTGGGTACCGAGTGTGACGAGGAGAGGATAGACTTTTTTAGTTTTTTTTTAAAGGCTCAGTCATGAAAATGTAACAATGCATACGTGTGGGAATATATCAAACTAAAGCACAAATGCTTTAATGTGCCGCCAGACTGACTGGTCATAAACAGAGCCTTTCCCTCGCTTGTGAGAACAAGCAACCGTGAGCACAGTCCCACTTCTCTTGTTCCATCCCCATTCCCCGCCCTTTTCCAAAGGGCTAATCTACATCTTTCATTGAATCAAGAATGGAAATTTGCAAGAAATGCTTCTTTTTCAATTTCATGCTGAAGTAGCTCAAGTTAGTGGATGTAATTTCTCCTAACAAGAAAATGTATCACTCGGTTGCACACTGTGCAAGGGACGGGCTTTCTTTCAGATTTTTTTATCCTCCCCCCTTCTAGAGCTTTGATGAATGTGCCAAAAGCATGATCGCTCCATCATAGCACCCCATGCAAGGACAGAAAAATTATATTAAGAAGTAAAACCAATGGTTGAAAGTTGTATGAAAAATACTTTATTCAGAAGACTTCTAATCATTTTTATTCAGAAACAACCCCAACTCTAGTGTAGGATAACTTCTTTTGTGCTTAAATTCTGCTCCTGGGAACAGAAACAAGCTTGTAGGCAAACACTTTGACTAAGATGAAGTTTTCCCATAAATGAAGATTATTATACTTGTGCTGATTTGAATGATGACGTCCAAATAGGTGAAAGTATGGCAAACAGTATCGCTAAGACAATAGAATGCATGGCATAGCTCCATGGAGCTAATGTATATTTATCATTTAAACCTCTGATAACAATGCACAATCAAAACTCAGTGGATTCGGCAGCACAGACTCGGTATCAGCTTAGTGTCTTGTCAAGCTTGAAGTGCGGCCCACAGCCCCCACAAAGCGCCTTTTTGCATATGCTCACTTTTATCAGGGGTGGAAGACGCAGGTCTTGCAGTAAGTTGGTAAATAACCAGTGGTTAAGGCTTGATGAAGAATGGCAAGCTGTTGGATGGAGAACATCAGGCACCGATTTCCTTTGGATCATTTTGTGACTGAAACCAAGACTAGGATCAATCTTATTCTCCGTCATTGAAGGAAAAAAAACAAACAGGAATATTTGGAATGCAATTGCCCTGGGACAGCCTATTTTCATAACTTGAGGTGCCAAATGGATAGAAAATGTTCCGTTTGGCCAAATTATAAATGTTGAGCTTTACAAAAATGGCTATTATTACAACCTTAGCCCACAGAGGCGCTGAAATCGGCCCCAAAAGCCTGCAGTGAGGAGAGCAAAAGCTGACGCTAAGTAACACGCCAGTCAGTCTGTTTCGTAGTCTTGAATTCCCCGTGGCGTGGTGCTTATTTACTGCATTTGTATGAGAGGTTGTGAGGAGGAGCCCTGACTTCCTCTCCTCCATATGTGTATATATATATATATATATATATATATATATATATATATATATATATATATACACACACACACACACACACACACAGTGTTTGAAAGCAATGCATAAAAAAAAAGAGCAGCCTGGTCGTATTACAAGTACAAACATCTTGGGAGATGGCAGAGAGCATCTTTATCTAGTCAAGAAATGGGTCCGGGATGAAGGTAATCCGAAGAGCAGAAATTGTTAACAGGGGAAGCAGATATGGAAACAAAATATATTGATACCTGGAATCTGTTTGTCGAGATCCTGGGCACATTAGATAAAGAGGGACAGCAATGTCATTAACGATGCTCCCACTCCTTGCAAGTTGCCTTCTTAGCCAGATTTGAAGTCATTTTAATATTCGTTGGCAGAGCAGGAGAAGGAGAGGTGGGAGGGTTGTGGGGGTATACACAACAAACCGTCGGGCAAGCGTTTCAGAGACTGATTTGTTACTATTCATGGCTAAAGCGGAGAGGAACTGTAATACTAGACATGCTTGTTAAATTCACAACACTCCAAAGCTGCCTTCTAGCAAATCCTGTCTTTTGCTTGTCAGCTTAAGACACCCCGCCATATGCATATGAAGGATTTTTTAAGCTCTGTTAAATGGATAGTGGTGCCGTGGCCTATCAAATGACTGTAAGCCACTTGGGGTGTGCGGGGGGTTGGGGGGTATGTGAGGAAGAGAATCATTTAGAGAAAAGTAGCAACGCATCGTATGCATCACAAGATGTATTTTCTCCAGTCCGCATACTCAGAGATATTTACATGTATATATCCAAGCTGCGTGTGTGACAATAACACTCCATCCTGCCATATTAACGACTGCTGCTTGCTTTAAGCCAACAAGAGGGGAGTGGCAACAAACAATGACAGAATGCCCGTTTTCGATTGCCACGCCACAAAAGATGATACTCCATTCACCACCCACCCAAATAAATTGCTGTGGAGGGTATTGAGCACAGACTATTGGCTCAGTCCCTTCAGAGTACGTGGGTGTGCATGTACAGTTGTGTTGTGTGAGTGGACTTATAGATCCAGTGGCAATTTATTTCACAGTGCTAAAACAGGGCAGTTAGGGAGGCGTAAAAGGAAATGAGATGTGAAGTGACCATTGATCCCCGCCCGGCGTGCAGGTTGGCAGCAGACTGTGGGACTATTGGGCCACAGTGTATGACCACTGGATGGCTGCCTTTTATTTATGAACACTGAGGTAGTTAACCCTGGCCAAGTTCATTTGTCAGCGGCCTAACACAGGAGAAAAAGGAAAGAAATGCCAGGTTTATGACGATAAAGAGTACCCTATTTACTGTTTTCAAAGAAAACTATGGCTTGTGTTCTGCATACAAAAGCATCTCTGCAGTAGACAATGACTAATGACTTTAAGTCCAATGCATCCTGCTGGGATTCAATTATTGCATTTGCTATTGTGTTTGGAAATACAGGTACGTTCACTTGGGTTTCTTCAGGGTTAAACCCCCCCACCCAAACAAAAAACCAACTATGATTTTGCATTTGTTTCCAGATGTCTTAATCCAAACCAAATACACTCACTGGTAAAAACAAAATGCTTGTAGGTTTTAAGGTATTAATTCACCCATATATCATCACTGTCAAGCAAAAACCCTGGTCAAGTTCATATTTTCTTTCACAAATCTATACTATTGTTCTGTCCCCTCTTCATCTGTTATTTTTAGGCAACATTAACAAATTTAATGTGTTGAAAATAGCTTGAGAGTAGATTTATTAACACTCATGAACCCTCAAAATGTATTGAATGCGTTGAAATACCTCGCCTCTTGTTCTGTGGAAGCTGTGCAGAATATTTGTTGCCTATATTGACAGGTTGGATGGATTTTTTTAGACAATAACGAGTAAAGTAAAATGGCTAGATACATTTGAGTAGGCTTGTTTTGTCAAAATCGATCGCTGTAATGCTTAGTAATCTCATTGTTTTATTACGTCACTCACGGCTAAAAGACATTAAAAAAAAGAGAGTTTGGAATGATGACGTTACACAGGCGTTTGCTTTTGTAGCGTTCTAAAGGTTATTTTTTTTATGGTCAGTGGCTTGGTGTGAGCGCACACTTTTAAAGTGCCGGCACTGTAGTCTCCCATTTTAATCAATGACAGCATAATTAGCATTTTTTTTTTTTTTTTAGCATACTAAATTAACAATTGAACATGATTGGGGTGGTCTTGTTTTGATGTTAGTGTGCAAAGATATATAATAGCAATATAATGTATACTTATACCAACTTGGATGAAGCGGTGTTTGGGAACCGATGCAAGATGATGTTTTTTTGTTTTGTTTTTTAATTTCCTGAAAAGTGGTCATTTTGGAGGTGCCAGCATTCCGCCCAACAGCACTGATATATTATTGCCTTTTAGTTTAAGGGTGGGGGAATATGGGGGGAAAAGAACAATAAACAGTGATTTTATGGCCGAATGTACTCTCTTATTTTCTGAAGTCTTGTTACACTTTGCCTATCTGATGTCATGGACTTCTTTAGAGACTGAATTGCACTCCATTTTGCCTTAGTTGCTTCAAGAAATTAATTAAGCCAATGAACAATCAATTGAAAACAAAAGCTCAATTAATGGATTAATATGCCAATCCCTAGTTATATTTACGATTAAATCATATCTATTGCACCTCTGCTTCCACTACCTGTAGTCGTCTTTGCGGCAGCCCCTGACCACTTGAGCATAAAATGCCTATAAGTGTTTATTTCCAGCAGATTTCACTCTGTCTCTCCCTGCTTTTAATGCCCTCTTCTCCATTCCTCGTCGCTATCCCCCCTCTCTCCCTTTTCTCCTTGTCTCCCTTTCAAGCCTCAACGCCTGACATTTCGCCACGCTCTCGAGAGACTCCGGCGCGAAATGGAGTTACTGGGAGAGCACCACTGTAAATTTCAGGAGGCCACGTGTAATGTGCCTTAAACAGAAATGGACAGGCCAGGTTTGAAGGAGCTGGAGAATAAAAGGAGACAGCGCTACAGGACGAGGAAGCGGAGGCATCTATATAGATAATACAATAATACTGTGTTTTGTCTAGGGAAGGGCACGCAAACAGTAGCCCTGCTGTCATTCACACAGTATATCTTTAGTGTCATCGCAGACGAGGAAACTACAGGCGTATATGTCACCGGCCTGTATGTACTATCCTGTGGGGACTGTCTGCCGATAGCTCGCCTTGGAAGTGAAAGAAGGATGGCTTCCATTGTAAATAAGTTGGACACAGAAGCTGTCTTTTCACTGACCGGGGCAATAATTTTACAAAGACATATGCCGCTTCCTTTTCAGCGCTTCTGAAGCCACGCGTTTATGAAATGGAACATATTTCAGGTGGAGGTCTTTCTTCTGTCCCGAGAGGTGATTGATGCACTAAAGCCAGGGCCAATGGTGTCTTATTTACACAGTTGAGTGAGGCAATCTCAGGCCTCAAAGATAAACCTAATGAGCTTCTTTGTGTAAGGGTGCAAATGAGACACCAACCTCCCCCCATGCCTTTCCTTTCCTTTCGCATCCAAAGAGGACAGTCTGGGTGATTAGGCCTTTAAATTATGCTCAAGGGCAAAGCACAGATTTGCATCTTGTGTGTGTGTTCTGGTAAAAAGAGAACGAGAAGAAAGGCAGGTGAAGGGCAGAAAGGGAATGATGCTTGAGGCTTATTTGTGAGAGATGACAATAACTGAACAATGAATGTCAGCAGGTTTTTTTCCAGATTTACCCTACAAAAACAAGAGTGTGTTTGACAAAGATGCATGAGTGACACACACTTGCATTCACTGCACTGCAATTACTTTACATTTAAGGCACAGATTTGAATTTGCCCCCAAAACCCTGAAAGTTTAGCTGTCACCTACTGTCAAAATTCCTCATTCTGAAGGAATTTGCCGCCAGCTCAACAGCTTGGAAGACAGGTTAATTGCTGTCACCGCCAAGTTGGACCACTGCCTCAGTGCTCAAGGAGCAACAGAGTTAGCCTGGAAGTAGGTAGGGATGGCACGCTGTGGTTGGAATTCAAGTCAAAATGTCGCAGCCGTTAAAATGGGAATGTAGCGCATGACTGCCAAGCAGATGATTGGTAAACAAGTACCATTTGGGATTTTTCGACCAGCTGTTAAGTAGGCCTTTGGTTGAAACAACTAACCACAATATAGGCCAGGGCCCAGATTGAGTTGTGAATATCAATATGTGCAGGGAATTCTGAGGAGGGGCAGTATTGGCTCATCAATCCTGATGAGAAAGGTAATCACCTAACAGCCTCTTCATCTTGATCTTCAAATTTAAAGATCAATGCTCACATATTCATACATGGCCGCATTATGACAACGTGCGTGGTCAATGATGAATCAATCAGAGCTCAGGATTACATTACTGACGCGCCCCCGCTCTGCCTTTTTTTTGCGCTTTCACAGTGATCACTACGCCTGGCAATTAGCGCCGAGCGACATTCATCATTTGCGCCGATGCATTTCTGCGGCTGGCAAATTGCAATCAGATAAAGTAGGAATCTAATCGCTGATCTGAAATCAAATTAGCTCTATTTAGGCAACCTTTGGGGGAGGTGGGTGGTGAAACCCCAGTAGAAATCTGCGGCGTCAAATTCGATTGCAGTGCTTATTATTCAGATGCATAGATAACAAGGCTTTTTTTTTTTTTTTTTATCAACTACAAAGATGACTAGATTAGTACCGAATCTGCTCAGCAGCTGAGATCCAATACGAGGATTGTGTTGAAAATTCCACAATCAATTTTAAGATTTGATTGACATGGTCAGAGAGCTATTAATTGAAGAATATGTTTATTTTTGTGGTGGTTGGACTGCACTGTATCATACAGAGAAGAGTTTCTCATATTTTGGTTGCTTCTCACTACATCACTATTGTCATTGCATTGAAGCAATTAATCGGCCGGCCGATATCCCTTTAAAAAAATGAAAAATAAATTGGCAAAAATCGGCCGATCTTCGCAGTTATTTTTTGTTTTTTTATGCATTTAAAAATTAAAAGATAAAGATAACATTCAAAGACAAAAACATGATGCAAAATGATGTCTTTTGACAAAGACAAACAGTCAAAAGTTCTGCCTGTAATTCACATCTTTATTGTTGTAAGTGTTGAGGGACCAAAAATCTAAGTTATTTTCCTCATTATAGATTTTTTTTTTATTAATGGGCCGATTAATCAGTTATTGGAATTTTATTCTATGAAATATCAGAATAGGCAGCTGCCGTAAAAAATCCATATTAGTTAGGGCTTAATTAGAAATGTAAAAAAGCTGCATAAATGACTGATTTACAACCAGTTCTATTAATGGACACACATGTTTGGAAAATGAATACAAATGATTAATATTCAAACTTCATAGTAATCTGTGTCCTAGAAGGTGTTTGGTACAATCTAATGCGAGAGACCTGAAGATGCTGCTTTTCTAAATTATAGCTGCAGGTGGTATTTGGGAATCTGCTAGGTAATGGCACAACCCAGAGGGACAGGGGAGGGGAGAATTCATCAGTGCTTATTATTAATCATCCCTCCAGCAGCGTGATGAGAGACTGCAGCTTCCTATACCCACCAGACCACTCAATGTCATGGCAAATATGGGAGGAAAATTAGAGCCAACAGCCTTCCTTTAAAATAGACTGATGGATCTGGGAGGTTTTTTTCCCCCCCGCTACCCAGCAAACAGTTCAGTGGATCGCAAACTCCTTCCAATGAAACAGTGGAAGAATGCAGGCAAACGCACGAAGATGCCTCCATCTTTTATCTGGAGCGCTTGGACCTCGTTGTGTGGAGCGTGTGTGTGCCACAGCCGGAAGTGTGTGAAGATTTTAAAAAGCCTCCAGAGACCTGTTAGCTGGACTGCTCATTTCAATGTGTCTGTTTCTGGCTTGGAAGAAGACTTGGCCTCTTTTCTTTTTTTTCTTTTTAATTTGATTTATTTATTAAAGACACACACTGTCACACAGATGCACACATCGGAACAAGCTCTTAGCCCATCTCTGAGACTTCACTGGACATTTAAAGCTATTGTCATCCTTTGCTCTCTCAGTATTTGACAGAATGTGTTATGAGAAGTTTGCTGGACCCTAATCAGGTGTGTATCCAGAAAGAGTGGTGGTGTGGTGATAAATGACAACTTGCTGCCACCAGCGCGGCCGCTGGGGTGCTGTAGCAAGCACAGAGGATGGGGTGAGAGGGGACTGGGGGGCACGCTTCATTTTGCTAGACTGACCCCCACCACCCTGCAAACATACTCCACCGTGGGGCTTCAGCTGCTTCCAACAACACACGTACACAAACAGACACACACGCGCACACATTTACACACATACAACTTGTATGAAAATGACCAGCAAACCAAAAGAGGACACGCGATGACGAATCCTACGGCGTCGCCCATCTAGCGCTCCCCCAACCTCATCTCCCGCTGCTCTTTTGGCAAACTGTCAAAGCCATCATTCACCATGAAAAGACACAAGAGGCACTTGACTCTTTTACTCCGCTGGCGCCTGACTTTCACAAATACCCCGAAACATACATCCCGTGCGAGTTCATGCACTCAACTCGATCTGGCAGACAATGAAACACATTTCCCAACAGTTTAAGGCAGTGAAAATGGAAAATGAGGTGCAAATAATTAGCAAACCAGGTTTTTTTTTTTTTTTTTAGTGCATGCATAAACTAAATCATGTGTCAATGCTGCTTGCGGTCTCTCTGAGCTAGTGCCGAGACAGGAGGCCCTCTGGTGGACGCTGCGCTGCCATGACACACGCACAAGCTTCCCTGTGCCACTCCACCGACACGCACGCACACACAAGCTACAAAACCCTACAAATTTAAATAGCAATGGGGGGGGGGGGGGGGGGGGGGGAGCCTGAGGATATCATCACACTCACAGAATGCATATTAAAGAAGTCCAAAAAGACATGTAGATATGCGAGTGCCTTATAAAGAAGGGAGGGGGGGGGGGGGGTCCTAGCGTGGGGAGAAACGCAACTTACCTGCTGTTGTTGCAGATGCAGCAGCTCGACTGTGCTTACTTCGCTGCCGCTTGTGTCACCAGCGCTTGATCTCCCATCTCTACTGCCAGCCTCTAATTGGCTGCTGCTTAGGGTGCTCATTCCATTTTGACTCATTGAACTGTTGCTTATTGTCTCTGTGGCCGACTCCTGCATCATCATGATTTAAAACCTAGAAGTGATTAAGAGGCACCGGTTAGGGCTCTTCTTCTTACAATTCTACCCCCCCACCTCCTATATATTTTGTAATGCACCCATTACCCCCCCCCCTCCCCCCCCTCCTGCAAATTAAAGCATTTAAAGAAAAGGGAAGAGGGGAGGGGAATGCAGGAGGAGCAATTATGCATTCATTGTGTAAACGAAGCAGTACAAAGAGATGCACGTCCTGCTGCTATTTGACAAGGGAGTGGGGGCAACTAAAAATGTGGTTTATATCCACTAAAAACCAGGCATAAATTAAAGATTCAAGAAGTTGCATTAATACTGCCATCGCTGCACTAAATAAAAGAGACTCATTCGTGGAAATAAAGGCAAATGCATGCCGGCGACAATTACGTGATGATTAAAATATACATCATTTCTTGCTATCATCTTTACGACAGGCACTCTGAAAATATTTGCCATCTTGACCCTGCAGGATTTTTTTTTTTTTTTTTGTGAGGCATGTGAATGAGTTACGTGGTCTAATGACGCAAAAGCTCATCATGCAAAATTACAATTTGGCAGCAGGGCGGAGAAAGAGGAGGAGGAGGCGGTGCCAAATCACACTGGTCATGTTCACTATATTGACTAAGCCAAATAGTAGCCCAAATCTTCTTTCATCAAGCTTCATACAATAACAAAAAACAAAATGTTCTCAAAATAAGACACAATTAGACTAACTCCTAAAAGGCGTAGATACATTTTAAAAAATAATAATAAAACTAAGATGAGATTTTTGAATGAATTCTATCTGCATGTATTGGAAAAGCAGGGAGGAGAGAAAGAAAGGGAAATGAATTTATCACGACTATCATTAATGATTGTGCTAAAAACAGCATAAATTATGTATATTAGCTGCGCTCTCTCTCTAGTAATAAATGTTTTATCATTTTTCCCCTCGCATTTAATGCTCGCTACCTTCGTAGGGGCAGAGTGGACATCACTCAACACTCTCACAGTAAATGCAAAGAAATATTTGCACATTTATGCCCCCCCCCCCCCTTATTGCCTTTTAATATGCATCACAAGTAATTAATACAACTGTGGTGTCGTGTATTTGAATTCTCTTTAGTTCTAAACAAAAGTGAAACAGGAATTGAGCCACTGAAGAATGCAAACAAAGGAGGAATGAGTGCTGCCATTGCTTGTGTCATGATCTTCTCCGGCCTAAAAAAAATATTCTGTTTTAATGGCATTGTGCAAATGTCTTTTAGTGTGTGTGTGTGTGTGTATGTGAGTGTGGGTGTGTTTTTGAAGAACGGCTGATAGAGGACAGGTCTTAAAGGATGTTCACGGCCAGGATAAACAGGATCCGGGCGGAAAAGAACAAATAGGACTGAGCTGTTACACAGACCAGGGCGACAGCTGCCTGGGACACAAGCAAACAGGGAAGAGGCCTGCTTGTGAACAAACAGGCCCCTGTTTAACACGGCGCCGCTCACGACTGATGGAGGGAAGAAAGATCGAATGGTTGGGGGGGGGGGGGGGGGACAGAGGAGAAGAGGGAGGGAGCGAGGGAGGAAGGTGGCAGTCGGGTGGAGGTGGGGGGTTCAAAACTGGCACATTGTGACATCCAATCCGGAGATGAATCTCGTGCTAAGAAACTCAAGGCTGCAGCCGAGATCAGCCGGCTAATAAGTATTCAAATTAGGCATAAATTTTACATGGCTGATGTTTAAAATATTCAGAGAAAGACTGTCTGATTGCCTTTACTGCGATTTTATGAACATTCTAATGGAGACTGCGTTTTTCCTTTTTTCCCCCCCTCTCGGACTGATAGAAAACTGAGACAAAGAAGTAAGAACCAGCAAGAAGTAAAAACAACGTGAACACCCCTTCCAAAATAAAAAAGTATATATATGCTGCATAATGAAGATGCAGATGTATGCAAAGTGTATTCACGGAGATCAGATGGTGCTTTAACCTTAATGACAGCGGTGAGATAAATTAATTAGCCATCTAAAAGGCGGCATTCAAATCTGCCAATTAAAGTGTCAATTAGAAACACGGCCAAGCTGCAATGATGAGCGGGCTGGCCAGCTACGACTGCGGGCGGGGGCTGGCGGGGTGATGGAACTGTCACACACACACAAGCGCAGACAAACAACACTCAGGAGTGGGTGTGAGAGTTTGCACGGCGCCCACGGGCCGAGCTGCACGCCATGCACCTGAAGCGAGGGATGAAGGAGTGACAAAAGCGAAAGTGACCCATGTCCAACACACACCCCTCATGCTTGATGCTAAATCCTCACACACATGGAGAACTTGCCCAACTTAATATCTGGATACAAGCCTGGTAATGGCTCAGGTGATTTGGTGGGGAAGAGAGACAACACTTTTTTTTTTTTTTTTTCATTCCTCATGCATCCATACCTCTCTACATATAGCCCTGTGCAAACATTAATGGGTCATTTTCATATAATTGGATCAATAATGGAATAATGATGAAGACATGGCCCACAGAATTTCCTTTTGAAAACCAATTCAATTTACTGATATAACTATTTGAATTACTGGCAGTTGGTATCCATCAAGCACACACAATCTTAGCGTCTTCACAGTTCGTCTTTCCTTTTTTTTTTTTTGTTTCCTTTTTTTTTTTTTTTTTTTTTAAATGGTGCGTCTCTCTCACGCAAGCTGTCTTTCCCGATAATGCAACTGGAGACAGCCTCATTATGTTGTTGCAATACACAAAATTGAAAATCATAAATCATAAAAAAAAATGTGTCTTAACCGTAATTGATCAAATGATGTGAAAACGCCCCATTTAACTCTTTCGTATGGGCAGCCGTGACGACACGTTGGTCCCGCAGCCTGCGTGACGCTTTCTTCCAAGAAGTGAAACGATACACACATAGGCACCAAATATAGGCTGCCTATCATTAAAGGGGAAAGAAGCAGTACTCCATCTTTGTTTGCGAGCTCTAAAAGCCCTTAATGTAGCCTCATTACCTGGCCTGTCTGCCGCTCTATCATGTGCAGTAAACACACACTATGACACCGGCCATCCATCGAGCAGGCACACACAGCTGTCTGGTGTCTATTGGTGAATTACACACACACACACGCACACACACACACACGCGGACACGCACACACGTATATGGTACTGTTAATGCACAACAAGCCTGACACCCATTCAGTTCACAGTCTCCGGGCAATTCATTGTCACCGCGTCTCTATTTGGAAGCCTCATTTTGTATGCATCACTTGGCAAAAATAAATAAATAAAATAAAATAATGTTTTCATTATGGTGCACAAAAAAGGGGAAGAGGAGAAATGACCGGTAAATATGTGATCCCAGACGTCCGTTCCTTATCGCTTCACATTCCAGGTGGCAGATTGGATTTTTCTTTTCTTTTGCCCCCAAAAAATAATCAAAACATATAATAGAAATTACATTTCACACTCTGATGGCTCCTCACAGCGTTCTCATCAAGTGGCGATATGGTTACCATTTAAAATAATCACAGATTCTGTGCTTGAGTGAAATTAATTCACCGTTGCCATAAGTTAGTATGCATACAATATAAAGTAGTAACTAGGCAAGGGTAAAATGCGTCTATATTCAATACTTTAGATTGCCTAATAAATCAAAATGCCATATATGAACAGATGGAAAAAAAAAAGTCACAATGATGTATTCAATCTAGAGATCAAAAAGAGAGGAAAAAAAGTTGATGCTTTGAACAAATCCTACATAATGATCCTATGTAGGCTTATATTACGGCTTTTTACAAGGGGACACCAGCAGCAGTTTGAAGCTGGTGTGAAAAAACGACAAACCCCGAGATTAAGTCAGGCACACCAGGCTGCCGTGCATTAAAAGCTTCCTTTTTGGCACTACGTGGCCACCATAAAAGAGCATTAATGACTACTTCTTATAAACCTGTGTATGGTAATGGTTTCTGCTCTCAAATAGAGGAATTTCAAAAGTGCTTCAGATTGGTTTGAGAATAAAAAAAAAGGTGTCAAAGGAAATCATATTTACAAAATCAGAAACAGGGCCAAATGAAAAGCGACGAATATGAATAATGGACTTTTCCCGGGATTAACATTATTCAAAGCAAACGGAATCAAATGTGGTTATCTGCTGTCCAATGAGCCCTACGTCGACAAAACCCGCCTTGGTGTTTCAATTCTTCATTTGAGCTGGCAATAAATCGTAGCGATAGGATAGGAGACATTCAGTCAAGAGTGTTCCCAACTTAATTCTCTTCTATTTACAATAAGGAGATGAGACGAAATAAGATAAAAGGCCGACTTCTTTGCCACGGTGCCCATGAATGGACTCCTAGTGTGTGTGTATGTGTGTTTGCGGGAAGAAAAGACAAGCATGGGGAAGTGTGTAAAGTACATGTTCAATTGTGTGAGAGGCACTCATGAATAGTGCTAATACAGATTTATTCTAAAAAAAAGAAAAAAAAATGCTATTGTATACTTGCTATCCAATTACTGGTGGGAAAAAAAAGGAATCAGAAAGGGAAAGAGATGAAATTTATCAAATTGGCTTCAGCTTTTCTTAACTATATAACACACGAGAAGGAGGAAAAAGAGCAGGCGAAGAGGTCGTCCCGGATCGTTTACATGCTCACCGCGAGGCAAGTGACGAAAGCCTGTCAGTCAGCTCTCATTTGCATATTTGCCAATTGCATTAATTAACTCGGCCCACCTAATCAGGGCTAATTGACCTAGAAAATGGGGTGGTGGTGGTGTGTGGGGGGCGGGGGGCCTCATTGTCTGGTCCAATCATCTTTACCAAGAGTAGAGGAGGTGCACCAGAGAGAGCGGAGTACTTCCATTTAAAAGTCCCGCACGCTTGGAAGTATTCCACTGCCGCTGTTCAAGAAGGAAAAAAAAAAAAAAAATGGAGCTGCTTTAACCGCGGCAAAGACGAGGGCACGGAGGTTTACGCCGGAGGAAAACTGGAAAGGAGCTGGCGACAGCTGCCGAGACCGAGGGGACGACGCTGCTTTACAGATCGGCCGAACACACGCACGGGACGCAGCCGGTTCGGCAGCGGCCACGCAGAGACATATCTCACTGTGACGTTTCCAGTTATTTCTGCTTGATTAGGGCCATTATGTCCCCGCCTCTGATTTATGTTGTCATTCCCCCTCAGCAGTCCTGCATCGATAGATCTTAATGAATTGGTAAATAAGGGTGAAGATTGCGCTTGACAACACTGCAACACTCCTCATTCATAGCAGATAAGATTGATGCAAACAATTAGGAGCATAACAAGGGGGGACGGACAGGAGGGGCTGGGGGAAAATGATCTTTCCAAGGCAAAAAGTCACATCCAAATAGGACACGGGCATTCCTCGACTTAACACTGGCTTAGTCACACTTCTTTCATGCTCGGCTGGGGACTTTAGAACTGCTCGGGGGAGACACTTCACCCCTGCTCCTGTCGGGATTAAGAAATTGATTTTGAGCAACAACACAAAATATATATATATATATATATATATATATATATAGAGGCAGTGTGCACCGACTGAGTGCTCGCCGACACAATCCACTAAAAAGGGATTTAAAGTAGTCGAAAAAAAAGTGTCATTTAAATTATAGCTCTTCGGTACACTATTGTTGACTTTAAGGCATTTTTAATAGTCTTATTTATTTTCAAAAATATTTTTTAATATAATCAGCGACAAGCTAGGAGTGGCCAAAGGGGCAGGAATGAGCAGAGGTGGAAAATGAAAGCGGGAGTGACACGGGAGCTGACTCCTTTCCATACACCCACCCCCTTTCAACAAGCACATGCAAATGAGGCCCGTGCTGCTTAACTGCATCATTTATGTGGATAATAGCGGCATCATCATTACGGCAACTCAAATTAAATTACATCACAATTAGCATAACAAAGTGATTGGCTCAACTTTCAAAACAAATAAGGCAGCTCGGCTAATGAACAGTGTTAATTGGCCAGTGTGCATGCTAAATAAAACATGGAGGTAAACATGTGCTCTGGTTAAATAATTCTCAATATGTATTTTCAACAAATGAACGCAGCGAGAGGAGGCAGAAAAGTGAATATTGCCAGGGGGATTTGTGACTCCAAAATGTGTAGCATTTAATTTTATTGCGCTCGAGAAGCTATTACAGGCGAGACT
The DNA here is from genome assembly GCF_024500385.1 of Phyllopteryx taeniolatus. NCBI lineage: Eukaryota > Metazoa > Chordata > Actinopteri > Syngnathiformes > Syngnathidae > Phyllopteryx > Phyllopteryx taeniolatus. The sequence goes on from NC_084523.1 coordinate 1,523,893, forward strand.
CTGGAGAACAATGTAAATTATCTGCCTTCAAAATACAGTTTGGCCAATTCTCCATGTGAGCTAATCACATAGCTCATTATGCATTAGGGTATTAAATTATGAAGAGGAGCCCCTTTCACATTCCTGCACAAAGCGCTATGAAATGTTAATAGTGTGCCCACAGTCGCCCAATAGCGTGCCTGCGCTCGGCCTCATCAATATTTAAGTCAACAAATTATCCGACACTTGTCTTTGATAACAATAATTAGCGCTTCGCCCATGATCAGTCTAGTGACCTCTTCAAACTAAACATCTGCTCCTCAAGAGTTTTGTTTATTTTCTTTGTCAACGCTAAACACACATCTGCTTGTGATTAATATTGCACTATGTTAGTGTGTGTGTGTGCCCCTTAATTGTCTTGTGGCATCTTCTTGAATTAAAAGTAGCAGCTGAGACGTCTGGAAGTGACCCCCTCCCTCCCACTTCAGATGAAAAAAAAAAAAAAAAAAAAAAACTGAAACTGCACAGCAGCAGAAATTAGCACAATTATAAAGTCTACACACACACACACACACATACGCAGGGTAATTCATCAGAACTAATTAAGCAGCAGTGCAAAGTTACACAACGAGCAGTGAAGGCAGCACGGCAATAAAAGACAACCGAGAGAAGTTGATGGCGAATGACAGCAGATTGATGGATGGCTGGATCAGTGAGGGATGGATGGATGGATGGATGGATGGAGTGCATGACTTTTTTTTTTTTTTACCTTCAAAGTGAGGAGAGCAAAGGTCTCGCCTCCGCCGCCACCGCCGCTGCCGCCGCCGAGGGCTCAAAAGAGAGTCGAGCGGTGTCACCGCGTGTGGAGAGGCAACACTATCTGTGTCATCACTCCAGCCGTGTTTATGGGGGGGAGATGGCATCATAAACAAGCCAGCTCCAAACCAACCCGTCCCCCCCCCCCCACCACCACCACGCACACCCACCCATCCCCCCGCTAGTCGCACAAACCAGCGCCCGCCCCAACTTCTCCACTCTCTCACTCTCTCTTGGCACCTCACCACCAGCCAATATGCCATTCATGCAAATCACCATTGCCCCATTAGGGGGGAAAGAAAAGAAGAAAAAAAAAACCTCAGCAGACCCCTCTCCTGGCAATCATTCTATCATTTCCAGTTGTCACTGTGGCAATTACCAACCAGGCCCCCTCAACCCAATCTGGACATGTTGCTGGATTTGGGGGGGAAAGAGTAGCAAAGCAAGGGGACAAGCATGTAAATGAGACGATGTGTGTGTGTGTGTGTGTGTACAAAATGGAAATTTATGACGCTGGCTTCTTTCTCTCGCCTCACTTGGAACTAATTAGAACATCTTTATTTTTGTATGTGTGTCGCTGAAGATGTATATCATATTCACAATATTGGAAAACATCACTTCCTGTAGGACTGGAAGTGCAAGACAACTACTCGTCAGTGGTGAGTTATTATAGAATTAACTTTTTTCCCCCCCCTAATTGCAACTAAAACTCGACAAAATCCAAAGTGCGTGTATGGGGGTAGGTCCGCGGCTTCCCTCCCTTCGCACCTCACCTGCTTCGCCAGCCGGCTCTCTCTCACTCTGATCGCACACTCTCTCACTGCAGCTCCGACATCGTGCACACACACACACGCATCCGCAGGCGGACCGGAGCACAGCTCGCCTCTCGAAAACCCAGCTGGACGACACCCCGAGAGCTGCTTTTATTTGCTCACAGAGGTATGTGTTGTCTTTATTCTACTTTGTGTTGCGAATGTAAAGAAAGGGATGCTGCTCCAGAGACAATTAGCAGACCCGCGCTCCGGCGACTGACATCCTCGCGAGCACAAAGCGCCGCTTGCTGTGGCACATCCTGCACAAGATCACACATGAGCGCAGAAAGATAGAGAGGCTGTGACCTTACCTTTTAAGACAAGAGTGTGAGAGAAATCCACTCCCCCCGGTAGGGAAGCATTTGCCGACGTTCAGATGCCTGGAAGCATCAAAAATGAAGTGGAGAGGGGGGGAAAAAAAAAAAAAAAAAAAAAAAAAAGCCACCAGGAAAAAAGTAGGAATAATAATTTTAAAAAGTAGTAGAAACTAGCTGAGGTGTAATGTTAGGCACATCACAGGTGAGGTATTTACAGTACAAGTGGAGAGCGGAGCACCTCTGCCTGGTCACGTCGGAGAGACAGTTGCCGTTTGAGTGCCGCCTAATTAAAACAAGTCAGGCAGCCCCGCTGGATTGTTTTGACGCCCGAGGACCAATAGTACACAAAAACCAGCGGCTTGATCGTGCGGCGGGGGGGCATAAGGGGGGAGGCGTAGAGAGGAGAGGGGGTCGGGGGGCGGCGGGTGATGGGAGTTGGCAGAGGAATTGTGTATGTTTGGGACGGGGAGGGGGGTGAGTGGGTATATAGGAAGGCGTTTTGTAGCCGGGATTCAGAAAGGGGGGGGCCGACCTCGACTCATTGACGGCTCTTTTACTTTTTCCCCTCACAATGAACCCTGACACTGATATGCTATCGCGTCTAAATAGCACAAAACAAAGCCTCGACTGTCAAGGAAAACATGGCTGTGCATTTATCTTAAGCATGATGGGATCCAGATACTTGAACACTAAAAGAACAATTAAAAAAAATGTGTTTGCCTTCAAAAAGCTGACCTAAGTAACTACTGTTACACAACAAATGATAAGCTAGAACATTTTGGGCGAATGGTATTTGCATTGTCATTTTTTTAAATTCCCACTCTTCTCCTGTTTCTCTTTCTTTCTCTCCCTCTTGCATGCCACAGATGTTTTTCTTAGTTGCTCCAATAGACAGGAATCTACTGGAAAAGGAGAAAGGCTCGATCTCCCCCAAGAGAGATGAGTACAAAGCCTCTAGTCTGCTTGCAGCAGATGCAGAAAGACGGTCCATCTGCCACCAGCTCGCTTAGAGATTTCAGACATCTCTTTTTTTTCTGTTTTGTTTTAACAATGTAAACCAATCACACATAATACAATCTAATTAAAAAATTAAAACAGAACTGTTTTTAAAAACAGGCAGCCAGGGCAACTATGACAGATTTATTTAGGAGAAGACGCAGCCTCCAACGGGGGGTAAAGACCACTTGAACTCGCAGCTCTGAGCGGTCGGCTGGCGTGATTTAACAGGCTCCGAGCGGCACGTTATCTCGGCGGCCCCCGCTGCAGCATATTTCAGCCGTATGATATCATTATTATTAGGCCGGCGAAAAGACGGAGCGTCAGTGTCGGCTCTCTGAGGCGGCGAGGGTAAACGCTAAACAATCAGTGTGAAATGAAGACAGAAAGAAGGGAAAAGGGTGCTAACATGAAACAATTACTGTAATTGCTTTAAGCATGAACAATATACCAGCAATTTCTCCATCTGTACCCAGGGCTTCAGGCTGTAAGACTCCTTCAGCCACTTTTAAATAAATCCACCCAGAGTGCCTCACTGCAAAAGACAAACAAGAGGCCCCTGGCCTGAGAAACGTCTGCCTCACTAGGGGAATGCTATGCCTAGTTTTACAGATCTGTGACAATTGTGCCTCCTCCCTGCAGTTATTTATTCCCTTTGTCTCTTCTTTCAGCGCTTTTCTGCTGCCAAGGTCAACAGAGACAAACAGGACCACCAGCATCTTGATGCGGTAGCAGTGGAATAGTGAGAAGAGAACGACTGCTTTAAAAAAAAAAAAAAAAAAAAATAGGGGGGGGGGGGGGGGGGCATGTATGGTGGTGGCGGGTGCAGACATGTGTAAGTGGGTACAGTGAGGAGGGGGGTCTTGGCAGCAGCTGGCGACAAAGCCCGCCAAGAGAAACAGCAGTGTGATGATGCCTCATAATGCACAAAATAAAGTGCAGTATTTGGTTGGAACCAGCAGGGGTGCTGTTGGTTCACTCATAACTACTTTGAGGGCTGAAGAAGAACAACATGATGTCAGCTCTCCACTGTCTGCTCACTGAATCCCTAGCAAGGAAACAAGAATGATCCATGTCGATTCCAAATTTGAGGGCAGAGTAAAATTCTGATAACTGATTAATCGGCTGATTAATTTAAAAATATATATAATGAATAAAACTTTTCAAAACTCTTTTTTGGTCCCCAAACGTTCACCACAATAAAAATTAATTACAGGCTTAACACTTGACAGTTTTACAATACTTTGTCCTTTAACATTAGTACAGAGAGGGAAAAAATAAAAATAAATAAGAAATCGAGAAAAATTTGCACATTTTTTACCGATTTTTCAGGTTTTTTGTTTGTTTGTGATTATCTTTGTCTTATGTTGTAATGTGTGTGTGTGTGTGTAATGTGTTAAAAAAATGGTTTGCAGATTTGAAAAGGCCTAATATCGGCCGATTAAATCAGCAAGCCAATTATTCGGTCGGACACTAGTTCAGAACACACCATCCCTTTAAAAATCATTAAATACTAACCCCGATTTAGTCAAATACCCTCCATGGTCACGACAAACAAACCCACGAATACACAAAAGAAAAATGGAATGGGGCTCAACAACATCAAATCCTTCACTTAGAGGGTGTAGCAGGAGGGGAAGGGGGGTGTCCATCTGATTTGTCTCCTCCCTCACATTTAAAAAAAAAAAAAAAAAAAAAAAAAAAAGTGTTGAAGTGGTCTGTTCAAATATGCTGAACAGCTCCTTGGCAACTCGCACACGATAACAAAATGTTTCCAAAGAGACGCACACACACACACACACAAACACTACACACACATTACCCATGTTCATTGGTCGTCACATGAATGTTCCACAAAGCACAATTCAGGGGCCACTTAGTCCTGAGCCAAATAATGCATAATGAGGGGGTAGTGCTATTTAAGTCCTGGCCGGTGTTGATCACATGATATGTTGCTTATGGCCAGAGAGCACAGACCATTAAGGAGCAATGATTATATAAGTGCTCGGCAGGCTGCACCGTTTTAATTTACTGTACTTAAAGCAGCGAGGTATCCATGGCAACTTGCATTGCCCTATTCAGAAATCCCCTAATGAAATGCCTATTAAGTGGCTGATAATGACAGCATCCAAATATATTTGCATATGTATTTCACAGGGGAGAAAAAAGAAAGAGAGCAATTAAGTGAAGAAAGCAGGGTGTGATTTGGACTGATTCTTCACTGTTTTGTTTACTGCAAAAGCAGTTATTATTGGACTCGAGTGAAGTTGACATGAACGGCGATGGGTGAGCATTAAGAGCTCGCTGCTTTCCTCTGAGAGCCTCCACACGTGACTTCCATTTGCGAGTTTAGCCCAGAGCCCAACAGGACATCCCTGAGAGACTGTTTTCTTGACTCAATACCAACAGCCCGAGTAAGCAGCTCGAGGGAGAAGACTCCCTAACCAAGCCGGGCCTCTGGTTCCTATTGAAAATATCAACACACTACGAGGCATCACATATATTGTGCTCAGCAGCGTTACACCAAGGCTTAATGATACCTGCGCCTCCACTCCAGCTGCTTCTGCAGACGGCAGGCGGGTGGGAATTAAAGTATACATTGCAGCCTGGAAACAAATTTAAAAAATAAGAGATTGAAACGATGCAAGTCAAGACAGTTCAAGCTGACCGGCCTCTTGAAAAGGCGACAAGACACTCGAGGTTAACTTGGAAATACACAAAGCGGCCCGTGAAACGCGTATTCGAATTAAAAGAACTCGCTGAAATCAAAGACGTCGCTGAGGTGGGAGAATTTCCATAAGCAAGTGAAGCTCACAGCAGTTTACCTGCTTGACGGCACACTGGAATTAGATGAAAGAGCCCAGCTCGGCAGACAACATCCCCACCTTTTTCACACTGTAATAGATATTATCATAAATGAGATCCCTGCACAGAGATGACTTCCGACATTGTTTTGTTTCCCGAGGTACGACAGCGGTTTCACGGACTGAAATCGTTCCGTCAAGGAATCTGAGAGCTATTTGTGATGTGTCGCGTTTGAGGAAGCCACAGCAAAAGGGGCCTTCGCTGATGGGACGCTGGTTCCCAGAAGCACACACCGCACAGCTCAATGGAAGCCAGATACGCTCCAGTGGCAGTGAAAAGAGCACAACACCTGTGGATTCCACCGAAAACCTGTTCTCACAAGACCTTGGTCCAACTCTGTACAAGAAGTATTGTACTTCTTAACGACTGTTGGATGATATTAAGTCGAAAGATCACAGATCATATTTATCAAGTACTAATTGCAAGTCATAATGACTGTTACAACAAATATGACTAAAAGTGATTTATTTTATTGCAAGATCCACTGAGGGTGTTACATAGGGGATAACCTACACTCACTACCAGGGCCCGATTAATCGGCCGATATTTGCCTTTTTAAAATTGGCGATGCATATGAAGCTACTGTAGAGCGCATGCAGTTGATGATCATGCTGTCAACACAAAATCAATGCATTTGAGAGTCGCTAACTAAATCCATGCGCGAGGCATTAAAAGGATGTTAATAAATCAACAGGCACTAAATAACAGAGCGTCAGAATTCACTCTGGGAGCTATTGTGGCAGTTTCTGCAGGGGAGTGGTTTTTCTGACAGCGTGGCAATCCATTCATGGCAAAACTAGACACCATCCGTGCTGAACAAAATATTCTAATTAAATTCATTCATTTAAAAAAAAAAAAATCCAGCAAAGAATAATGTACTCATTATTCGGATGTTTCAAGCACTCGGGTTTTCGACAGCCGCGGCTAATTCATACCTAATTTTTATGGGATTTACATCTGGAGGTAATTCACCACGTGGAAGAGAGCCCACTGGAGGCCACGATAACCCTCCAACTCCGCCAACCCCCCCATCCATCCCTCAAACTTTTTTTCGGACTTCCGCTGATTTGAAATGACACACATAAAAGTGTTTTCATCGTGCTGTCACCAGACACGAAGAGAAGATATAAACGCTGCAGACACAGACAGTGTTGGTGATAAGTAAGCCAGCACAGCTGCACTGCTCTGGGATTTAGTGCACGGACAAAGAAGTGGACTTAAAGAAAAGGGGTGCGCGGGTTAATTCTTGACACCAGAGTTGGGTGCGCGTGGGAGTTTATGGGCACCTCTCAAGTGACCAGCTACATCTGGTCCGCCTAAGTGGGCTGTCTAATAAATGGCACACTTTCCCAATGATCTGCTCTTTCAAAGCACACTCAGTGTTTGCCAGATGTATCAGTTTACACTGTATGCATGCCGACTTAGCAGTTATTCCAAAAGAAAACGGAAGTCAGGATTAGAAAAGTCTTCTTCAATAGTTACACTTTGACTTCTAAATTGTTGTCATTTGGAAAACAATTTTGACCATAATATATAATGTAAAGGGAATCAAACCTTTATTAAACGCACCGACAGTGGTACCTTGACTTGCAATTTAGTCATATATAAAAGCAATGTTCCCCATTGAAATGAATTGGATTACATTAATCTGTTCCAGCCCCCCAAAAAGATAAATTTTTTGTTACATGTTTACAATCATAAAAAAATAGCACTGTATTGTCCATCCATCCATCCATTTTCTACCGCTTATCCGAGGTTGGGTCGCGGAGGCAGTAGCTTTAGTAGGGACGCCCAGACTTCCCTCTCCCCAGCCACTTCATCCAGCTCTTCCGTCGGGATCACAGGCCAGCTGAGAGACATAGTCTCTCCAGCGTGTCCTGGGTCGTCCCCGGGGTCTCCTCCCGGTGAGACGTGCCCGGAACACCTCACCAGGGAGGCGTCCGGGAGGCATCCGAATCAGATGCCCTAGCCCCCTCATCTGGCTCCTCTCGATGTGGAGGAGCAGCAGCTCTACTCTGAGATCCTCCCGGATGACCGAGCTTCTCACCCTATCGCTAAGGGAGAGCCCGGACACCCTGCGGAGGAAACTCATTTCGGGCGCTTGTATCCGGGATCTTGTTCTTTCGGTTACGACCCACAGCTCGTGACGATAGGTGAGGGTAGGAACGTAGATCGACCGGTAAATTGAGAGCTTCGCCTTTCGGCTTAGCTCCTTCGGACCGATACAAAGGCTGCATCACTGCAGACACTGTACCGATCCGCCTGTCGATCTCTCGTTCCATTCTTCCCTCACCCCAAGATACTTGAACTCCTCCACTTGGGGCAGGATCTCATCCCCGACCTCAAGAGGGCACGCCACCCTTTTCCAACTGAGGACCATGGTCTCAGATTTGGAGGTGCTGATTGTCATCCCAGCCGCTTCACACTCGGCTGCGAATCACTCCAGTAAGAGTTGGAGATCAAAAAGCAGAGATGCAATACTGAGGCCACCAAACCGGACCCCCTCTATGCCTCGGTTGCGCCTAGAAATTCTGTCCATAAAAGTTATGAACAGAATCGGCACTGTATTGTATGAAATATAAAACATAAGATATTGGAAAGCAATTATACTGGACCCCTGCATACTAGCAGGTTGGCACTTGTGGATTAACCTACAACCCCAATTCCAATGAAGTTGGGACGTTGTGTTAAACATAAATAAAAACGGAATACAGTGATTTGCAAATCATGTTCAACCTATATTTCATTGAACACACTACAAAGACATGATATTTAATGTTCAAAGTGATAAACTATTGTTGTTAGCAAATAATCATTAACTTTGAATTTTATGGCTGCAACACGTTCCAAAAAAGCTGGGACACGGTTATGTTTACCACTGTGTTACATCACCTTTTCTTTTAACAACATTCAATAAACGTTTGGGAACTGAGGACACTAATTGTTGAAGCTTTGTAGGTGGAATTCTTTTCCATTCTTGCTTGATGTACAGCTTCAGCTGTTCAACAGTCCGGGGTCTTCATAATGCGCCACACATTTTCAATAGGACACAGGTCTGGACTGCAGGCAGGCCAGTCTAGTACCCGCACTCTTTTACTACGAAGCCATGCTGTTGTAGCACGTGCAGAATGTGGATTGGCACTGTCTTGGTGAAATAAGCAGGGGCGTCCATGAAAAAGACGTTGCTTGGATGGCAGCATATGTTTCTCTGAAACCTGTATGTACCTTACAGCATTAATGGTGCCTTCACAGATGTGTAAGGTACCCATGCCATTGGCACTAACACAGCCCCATACCATTACAGATGCTGGCTTTTGAACTTTGCATCCATAACAGTCCGGATGGTTCTTTTCCTCTTTTGCCCGGAGGACACGACGTCCACAATTTCCAAAAACTATTTGAAATGTGGACTTGTCGGACCACAGAACACTTTTCCACTTTGCATCAGTCCATCTTAGATGAGCTCGGGCCCAGAGAAGCCGGCGGCGTTTCTGGCTGTTGTTGATAAATGGCTTTTGCTTAGCATCGTAGAGTTTCAAGTTGCACTTACGGATGTAGCGCCAAAATGTATATACTGACATTGGTTTTTCTGAAGTGTTCCTGAGCCCATGTGGTGATATCCTTTATACATTGATGTCGGTTTTTGATGCAGTGCCGCCTGAGGGATCGAAAGTCACGGGCATTCAATGTTGGTTTTTGGCCTTGCCGCTTACATGCAGTGATTTCTCCAGATTCTCTGAACCTTTTTATATTATGGACCGTAGATGATGAAATCCATAAATTCCTTGCAATTGTACGTTGAGGAACATTGTCCTTAAACTGTTCGACTATTTTCTCACGCACTTGTTCACAAAGAGGTGACCCTCGTCCCATCTTTGCATGTGAATGACTGAGCAATTCAGGGAAGCTCCTTTTATACCCAATCACGGCACCCACCTGTTCCCAATTAGCCTGTTCACCTGTGGGATGTTCCAAACAAGTGTTTGATGAGCATTCCTCAACTTCCTCAGTCTTTTTTTCCACCTGTCCCAGATGTTTTGGAACGTGTTGCAGCCATAAAATTCTAAGTTAATGATTATTTGCTAAAAACAATAAAGTTGATCAGTTTGAACATTAAATATCTTGTCTTTGTAGTGTATTCAATTAAATATAGGTTTAACATGATTTGAAAATCATTGTACTCTGTTGTTATTTATGTTTAACACAACATCCCCACTTCATTGGAAATTGGGGTTGTATTTGCGGATTTCTTTTTTTCCTTTAAAAAAAACTTTTTTTTTGGGGGGGGGGGGGGAGACAAATCCCCAAAATGCATGTTGGCTGTTTATCCCTGCTTAGTCAATAATTCTGGGGGGGTTAAAAAAATATATGAATATTTTTTCTTTTTCAATGCAATTCTCATGGGGGTCAATTATATGCGGATTTTCACTATTCACGGTCCAGCCCGGTCCTGATCCCCCACGAATAGTGGGGGTCCACTGTAACCTGGTTTTATAGAGTGTAATTAATATGTAAAGTAGTATTCGAGTGTTGGTGTGTGCCTAAAATTTTGGCTTCTAACATAGCTTCTAACATAGCAAAAAAACAACAGCATGTAACTCATCAGGGTACCACTGTAAAAGGTAGGGACCACTTTCTTGTCAGACTGATACCAGTACGAGTATTCACTGGAGTATTCACCGATACTGCATACCGATACCCCTAGTACTTTTGATACATTAAATTTCAATTTTGTTCTTTTTTTCCCTGACGCACATAATAATTCCCCGATATGTCAAACGGCCGCAGTGTAGCACCAGCACAGCTACTGGAGATTTAGGACTTACTCAATGTCTGATTTGTTTTGCCTTTAGCCTTTACAAGTATCAAATATCCTAAATATCGCTAAAAAGTATCAATAATTGCTGATCCCTATTAAAAAGAGAAGCAAACCACAAACATTCAAAGAAAAAAGCACTCGTGGAGGTAATCCTTGAATATTCCGTTTGACTTTTGAAGCAAAAGCTTCCAGAACATTTGTTTAAAGTCCAAATTGAATGACTTTTAGGGTTGAGGTTCCACTATATAAAGTTTAGCCAACATTTCCAACAGGACAACACAGGCAAACTCGCCCCCCATCCGTTCAACGCCAGAACCCCCCGCTTGCTCCACACTTCAATCCTAACTCTAAATGTATTTTCCAAATGAAAATAAACGGACTCCGACCGGTTTGAGGCAGTCATACTCTGGAATATGAGATCAAATAAATGCTTCGGTGGAGGCTGAAAAGAGAAATGAAATGGCTTCTGCGGAGAGATGCAGCGAGTAATAAAATTACTCCTTTATATCTTCCTAAACAGCATGTTCTCCCCTGGAGTGGGCGAGGGGACTTCACTATAGTCAAAGACAAGTATGCAAGTGGCAATTTGTCCTTCAGGCGAGATTCTCCGATACAATTGTCCGCTGCAATTTTCCTCCAGAAAACGAGAAACTATTTCGGCAACAAGTTAAGCGAAAGTTTCACTTTGATGATGTGCTTGGCGGACGCCGCCATTGAAAAGGTACACTAAAGTGGAACGGTGAAAACGATTCACAAGGCCGCTGCTTTTCAATGAACGCTTGTGAGTTGACCATGATGTGCCACAAACAGCCGACCATCTTCCGGGGATGGAAAAAATGTTACGACTTTGAAAATTGCTTTACCATTGGGGCTAAGCACACACTATTCCGTTTAGCATTAGGCATGTCTTTACAACGGAAGTCCACCTGCTTAAATTCAAGTAGTTGATTTGTATTCCTAAATAGCTGGTCACAACGGTACTCACAAGGACTATACTGTATTAGAGGGAATTTTCAATTGGGGAGAATACATTATAATTCATTTTACAGTGGCTATTAAACCTTCAGTAAAAAAAAAAAAAAAAAAAAAAAGCTTTGCAACAAAGATTGAGCCACTTATCAGCGCTACTCACTGCCTTTAAAAGCCGTCCATGTTCAGTGCGCTGAGTGGCAAAAAAGCAATCGCTGATGACTTTGAAAATAGGACTAAATGTACAATATATCAAAACGTTTAAGGCTAGCGGGCATTTCAGCCAATCAAAAGGTTGTGTCTGTTCAAAAGCCACAGCCGAAAGGAAGGCTGCAAATTGCGGAATTAAAAAAAAAAAAAGTAACATATCAATCGAGAGGTTTGAGCTTAAGTGTCCAAAAATATCTTCAAGGCATTTTAATTGGGGGAAAAAATCTTGCACTAACACCAGACTCCAGGATCAAAACCTTTTAAAACTTTCTAACTTTAATGCCATGTTCATGCAAGAGATTCTTTTTAGGCAAGAAAAAAACATGCATTTTTTTTTATTAACCCCCATACACGGTGTTACCATGATGTCAGATAAAGAAAGAACTTGATCTACTCTTACTTTATGAATTCAGGAATTATATTTCTAAATTGATTTCAACTCGTCTAAACATTGGTTTTCTACTAATGGAACTAATATAATAAGAAAATCAGTTTTCTTTATAACAATTTTTACAATCAGGCCCCCGCACTACCAGTTTGACACGTTATAAGCTTTAAGGGAGCAAAGAAGAAGTTATTTTATTCATTCTATATTTTTCAAATTAATTGGCCAAATATCGGTGTCTGCCTCAAAAAAATCCATATCAGTTGGGGCCCTAGTTTTTATTAAATTCTTTTCATAAAATATTTTTTTTTAAGCAAGAAAAAAACTCAGCTTTCTACTAATCAGCCTTGATTAATACCCTTCAAAATCCCATGAACCTTTTAAGTAAGCAGGGTTACTTTACATCAAAAATAGTGTTTAAATCTTTCATGAGAAACTACTAAACTTTAATAAATACACATAACCGCATGCAGTTATGCTTGCAGGAAACAACTTCAAGAAGTTACGAGCGACAGTATATGGCAACGTCATTAACTTTCCCTCTGCGCTGGCTTTTGCCCCCATCAAAGCACGTTGCCATGTATACAGGAAGACAGATGGCAAAGGGGATGTTTCTGGCGGCTTAAAAGTACCCATCAGCCGTCTGCGAGACATCTCCCAGCACCAACAGAAAGCAAGAAAGCGCGCCTGCAAATACATAGCACAACTATTAGGTAATCTCCTCCTTTGTTCACTTTCCCTGAGCCTCGGTGACTTGCTTCTATCTCCCAGCTTCACCTTCTGCTGTGGCGCTAACACCGCGGTATTTAATGCTGGAATGTGCCATAATGAATGGAGAGGAATTTTGGCTTTGGAAGTAATTTGATGTATTTGTTTTGTTTATTGAATTTTGATGATAATACCAGGATGATTTGAAAGCGACAGAGAAGTGGGGGGAGAATAGTGAGGGCACAAGGGCTCTTTGTTTTGAGCCAAATCTGAGGTTTCCTTTTGGATATTCAATATCCAGCAAGGTACCAAACAGAGTTACAGTAGTCTAGTGTCTGGGTTTCATATGAGGGGAGGGGCTGTGGGGGTGCAAATCTTTGCTATGTGTTGCATGTAGTCAATTGCTGTGTAGCTCGCGTGAGGCACTCCCAACAAAGGCTGGGGAATCAATCAATCTGTAGAGAAAATACCTCCTGTGCCAGATGTGTCTGCTTGAAAAACATCTTTAAGAAGACTTTTGCGTGCTTTACGAATCCAAAACAGTGTAGAAGTATGCCGAAAATAAACAGTCATTATACGTGAAACAGGCTGTCAAAAATGCTTTGACTTGTGCTTGTTATTTACAGTGGCTTCTCTCGAGCGCAGCGTGTCAAATGCTTTACAGTTTAAACGTTTGAAATAAATCTGTTGCAATAGAAGAATGAAAGACAAATGTTTCATTAGCAGGTGATTTTTTTTTCTTCCTCCTGTGTCTTTTACAAGTCTTTGGTAGTTCCTCTCCTTGACACATATATGCGCACTCACGCGTGCATGTGGGGTGTAATTATAAATGCAAGGCTTGCTAAAGGGAGCTGAACTTTTCACACCTTCCAAAGCCACAAAATTGGATGATTTTGTGGTTGTGCAGCTGCCGCGCCACGCTAATGCAAGCCGGTGTCATATGAAAAATATTCCTCTCCCCAAACCACAGGGCTGGTCATTAATGAAACACAGGCGGTGCAGTGAGGTCATGCAGAGTCTAGATTTCAGCAGCCACACTTAAAAAACGCTCATAGAGAATAGAGGAACATGAACACAAATCAGATTCCAGCTCCAAGGACGGGGGGAAAAATAAATAAATAGAGAAAGGCACTGGCCCCTCTCACATTTTCCCCCAGCGCTCTGCAAACAACCGTCAACTGCAGCTCAGAAACAGCTCACAATGAGAGCAGACTAAACAATCTGGTGCAGGCCAAGGAAAATGCTAAGCAACTCCGCACACAGGATGTCTCACCCTAATTGCCAAACGATCGAATCGCACAATGGAATCCGTCCATTTGGCAACATCTTCAAACTTGGCGCCACACTCTCACCTTTAAAACTGTCGGCTTTTTGTGACGAGGAGAAGATGAAAAAACACAAATTGCCGTGGCATATTTGGGGATTTTTCTTGGGGTTTATGGAACTTAGGGGAAAAATTGAGGGGTGGGAATGGGCAAAGCTTGTAAACCAGTGATTACAATCCGGAGCATTGAAACAAACGGACTAAAAAGCTCCCCAAGAAGAGGTGGACACCGAGAGAAGGAATGACACCCACCCTGCGCCATGTGGCAGTGCATTTTGCAGCCATACTCGCCCGTGACTTCAAACAGCCAAAATAGCAGCACATTCAAGAAACACAACACAACTACTGAGGGATTAAAGAAGGCAGGGCGGGTTAGGGGGGAACACGCACAAGGTAGCAGGCCTCGACAGCAGATGGTAAAATTAACATTTCAACAGTTCCTTCCTTTCATGTAAGTCTCGGCAGAACTTTTTTTTTTTTTTTTTTTCCTTTTGGTAAGATACAGTGTTGCAGAAGGCATCTGGAAAAAAGGGGAAGAGGGATATCGGTTTATTGCTCCTCGCGGTCCACCTCCATGAAATATTAAATAGGCCTGTTTTGCAGGTTTTTCCCTCTCTGGAGTACCCCTTGCTGTGTTAGGGAATTATCATTCTCATCCTTATATGCCAAAAAACACCTGGTAATAAAAGAAAATAAACTATTATAGACTTTGAGGTTTCCGACTCATTTCACTTACAGCGGAAACCCCGCTTTACGAACGCCTCAATGTTCAAACTATTTAATTTACGAACCAGAGACCCGGCGGCACGGTGAGCGACTGGTTAGAGCATCTGCCTCATAGTTCTGAGGTCCGGGGTTCAATCCCCGGCCCCGCCTGTGTGGAGTTTGCATCTTCTCCCCGTGCCTGCGTGGGTTTTCTCCGGGCACTCCGGTTTCCTCCCAGATCCCAAAAACATGCATGGTAGGTTAATTGAAGACTCTAAATTGCCCGTAGGTGTGAATGTGTGCGTGAATGGTTGTTTGTTTTTATGTGCCCTGCGATTGGCTGGCAACCAGTTCAGGGTGTACCCCGCCTCCTGCCCGATGATAGCTGGGATTGGCTACAGCACCCCCGCGACCCTTGTGAGGATAAGCGGCTCAGAAAATGGATGGAACCACAGACCAAATAAAAATATGTATGGATCGAGCCGAAAAGCTGTAACAGTAGCGGGTGAGAGCATTTTTCGAAGCTATCGTTTGCGAAAAGGCGAGGAATTTACATGCAGACATGTTGTCAAGGGAAGACCCTGGTGCCAGTACAGAAGAACAATTTTAATCTTCAGAATTGTAGCAGCCTTAAAGTTAAGGTGTTTTCTGATTTCCGACTGGCTACGAACGCACCAGAGGGACTTGTGACACCTGTTTGGGTGCGTGTCAGCAGGGCAGCTGCATTTGATTGAGGAGGACAGTTCGGTATGTTGGTTTTTCCTAACTTGGTTAATAAAGATATTTTGATGGATTATGTTCAAAGTGGACAAACTTTACTAAAAAAGACAAACTTCAAATTTACAAACCCCGTTCAAGAACCAATTACGTTCTTAAATGGGGGTTCCACTGTACTTCAAATGCTCAGAGCTTGATGATCACTCATAAAGATCTAAACAATGGAATATCTCTATGCTTTCCACGCCTGTCCAATGGAGCGCCTCCACCGCATCCATTAATTTGGACACAGTCCTGGCTAAATTACATGTGTTCCACCTCTGTGACATTTTAAATGCAATTAAAAGCTGGTTATGGAAGTGTGCAGCGGACTCGCCTGTGATGAAGTCAAATCACCGGCGTGATTAACATGCAAACGAGCTCACGCTGGCAGTGGAGATTGGGGTTTGAAAACCTCAATTACTTTTGTGTGATTATCTATTTACCAGTACACAGATTTCCATTTCTCATCTCCAGCCGGAGTCCTCCATGCCGGAGCCTCAATTACGAGCGCCGCACCTTTTATTTATGATGCGCTTAATGCTGTAATACAAGCGCTGGTATTTTTCACTCTGATGCATTGCGTCTTTACTGGCACTGCCACCGGACCAACACTTCCTCATTTGCTTCGTGAGGACTTATTAATGCATCCATCCAAGCCTAATTTACACTCACTTTAAACCTTTAGTCTCTCTCTCTTGCTCGCTCTCCATTAGACAAGAGGAATGAGAGTCATGAATGGAGGAAAACATGTTCCCTTCAATAAAGTTGTTTCTACTTAAGTTGTTGACGTTAGGCCTGACTGCATAGGACGAAAAACAATAGCAAAATCCACAAACTGAAATCTTAGCATATGATTTAGAAATACAGTACATAAAAAAAAAAAAAAAACATCAAGTAAAACAAACGCTCAAAAAACAAAAATGGTTCACGAAAATGTGATTAATAACTTAAAATAAACAAAAGAATTGCTTTTCAATTTTTAAACTGAAATACTATATGCATGTTTATACTACTAGGCCCTTTTTGACTGTGTAGGACTCGCACATGTATGCCACACTGTGTGCCGGGCATGCATAAAACATGCCCTGTTGCTCCAGTGAAGCAAAAAGGAAAACAGTGCCATCAAGTGAAATTTCCGAGGATTCCTCAAACACTTCAGAAGATTGATGTTGAACTGCATTAATGCTGGGGAAGCAGAGTTGTTTCTTTAATTGCTGTTAATCAAAACCTATTTCTTTAAACCAAAATGGGTGAATCTCTTCTTGGTGTAAAAATATTTACAGCAGAATATTTGGCAAATCCTTCACAATTTTTTAAAAAACAAAACAAAACAAAAAAAAACCACCTCAATTGTTCAGGATCCTCAAGAAACTAAGGAACAAAGACAATCATTATGATGTGAACTCTCGTTGCCAGGGCCTAACTCCAGTGTTTTTAAAGCAGTGGCTACGTCGTCGAGTGAATGAGACAGTGGTGATGGAGAGAATCACGAGTGAGACAGAATAAAAAGACAGGAGTGAGGGAGAGAGCTCAGATAATGGTAGATAATGGACAATTAACTTCGGCTAGTAGCACCGGCTGCAGTGAATAGCGGCTTGGTGGTGCAGCAAGTCCCCAATCACCACTCAACCATATTCACATTGGGAATACGGGCAATATCAAGCTGTGGGCTCGCGGGCCTCCGAGGTGTACACGCTGCATTAGCAATCTCCACAATGCCTTCAAACAATGCTCCAGAGCAACAAAGTGTCCCAAAGTGCCAACGCTAGCACTCTGCCGCTGGGAAGTGTGTGGTGTCCTAACCTTGCCCATTGTTTTATGTCCTTTCAGCACCCAAATAAACCCAGGAGCCATAAATCCATTAAAAGTGGCATACAGGCATATACAGGCTACAGATATAAATGAACAATTTTGTCTGTATAGAATCTAATTGCATAAGTAAATAAGTAAGTGCATCACAGTAACCATGCGTGTGTTCTAATCGGGGGGGAGGATCCAAAGTGTTGCAACTGGCCACCCAGCCCGCCACCACCTTCAAGCTTCATCTAAATCTATTGATCTGTGAAACACGGAGGCCCAGGGGAGGCAATTCACTTAATATCATACGTCTAATGATGAGATGAATAACGATAACGCCGCTTGGTAATTAAACGTCTTACAAACCATTTAACTGACTGTGCGTCAGGAAGGTTCACCAGGGGTCGCCGCGTTTGTTTTTCATTTCTCGCTCGCCCACAAAAACAGTAGACGTTCTGGAGGTATGAGGTGTGTGTGTGTGTGGGTGGGGTGGGGGGGTGTTGATGGTTGAAAACAGTGCATGACACAATGGTGAAACCACATTAATGATTCTTAGCAGCTATGGCACTAATCCCGAATTCTGTCAAGCCTTTGAAGGGAAAACAATTCGTGGGGGGAGTAAAGCAGTGAAAGACAAACATCTTGGCTTCCGTGCTTTTTTTTCCCCCTTGCAAATCTCTCTGGCACACATTTGCATCAGTGGACATTATGAGATCATATGAACTGTAAATACATGGCATGAAGTGTGACGTGTAAGCAAAAGGGAAGGCCTTCCATCTCGGTGAAAATGTGCTTAACATACACTCGGAGAGACAATTTACCATCAACAATCTCAACACTAATCCTTACTTACAGTCAATTATTACCCAACAATGACATGCTGCTGTGTTGTGGTGCACAACGGCACAGGCAGGTGTTCCTAAGACATTTGTACATAAAGTATAAGACACAGAAGGGATACAAATTAGGGGTTAGCATAAAAATGCCCCATAACTATAGTTTCTTTTGTGGTCCTTTTGAATTAAATAATGGTAAACACCATCAATCCTTTAAAAAAAAAAAAAGGAGAGAGATAGGATTCAAGCAAGCAGTCCATTGAAGGGACGAGGAACAAAGTATCACAAAGGTCCAATGTCTGCCGCGATGAATATGTGTGAGATTATAACCCATGGCATCATTTCCATAATGTAAAACACTTCTTCACCCGCTGACTATTCACTAAGTAAATGGGTGGAAAAAAAACTATCACTGGCGCAAAAATATTATACAAAAGGCAGAGCGGAGTTTTGAATGACCCCTTTTCACAATAAAAGACTGTCCAAACACATTGGGAAGCAGCCGAGTGGGAAAGAAGCACTTGAGTATTTATCAGCGGGCACAATGCAAACGTATTACCATGTCACCTGTACCACTTAACTGTACGGGTCGAAGTGGAGCTTTGCATAATGCCAGGTGAAAATATCAATGTGGGTTTCTTTGGATCTACGACTCCGCGCAGAGTCCAACTAAAGGATCATTCCCCGGATGCTGGTTTTCAAACCCGGCCGCCCTTGAATTAAACTGATACGCTGCCTCGCTGCTGAATAAGTCTATTCTGAACAAAACCAGTTTGAATTAAAAGGTTGGAAAGA
This sequence comes from Phyllopteryx taeniolatus, assembly GCF_024500385.1. Lineage (NCBI taxonomy): Eukaryota > Metazoa > Chordata > Actinopteri > Syngnathiformes > Syngnathidae > Phyllopteryx > Phyllopteryx taeniolatus. Next base: position 1,542,985 of record NC_084523.1, read on the forward strand.
ACTTTGTGAATGGCAAGTTGAAAGACGCATTAATAGCATTTAACAGACAGCCGTGGCTTTTAGCGCACGCAGCAAACTAAAAAGTAAACACCCTAACGTTGCTGTACTGCATCGTAA